>NC_064634.1:281783724-282092599 GCF_023864275.1 Schistocerca cancellata | reverse complement strand
CTGATTGCTTGCTTTCTACACCCATCTACAGACTCTGGGATTACAAGAACATATGTATTTTCACATGGTTTGCCAGAATGTCATGTCATTTTCGCGATACTTGTCGATTTCAATCACATACTGTAGCAGTACGCTACCGATCGCTTGCACAGTGTAATTCCAAAGATATAAACCGAAAATTATTTCTCTAGAAACCCGATAATTTAGCGAGGTGCAGCGTGCTGTAAACCACAGAGTAACTAGAAACTTATCCTGTCTGCGAATATGCTACGTGAAAACTCGAAAAAAATAGAGGAAAATATATCCTCTCGGTGATATAACAGATTCCAAATCATCCTTACACTTTACAAAGTAAACTAAGGTGTTTCTCATATTAGAGAACCAGCCAATGTGTCTTCCACCTGTCTTTCACCTGCTAGATGCGCACACCACCATCGATGTTTTATCAACCAAGTAAAGGGGGGTTATGTGCAGAAGCAATCAATCAGACAATTTGCGTTGGAGGGAATAATGGTCCAGCGCAAACACACCTACATATTGAATCTTCTCAAATTTCCACGGAAAACTCATGCAATCACGAAGGCTGTCCAATACAGAGTAAGTATTAGTTCTAGGGGACGACATGGTTATGTCAGCTATATTCCTGTATCCCAACCTGTCTCCATTCGGACGGCTCCTGCTATTAGCTGGAAACATGAATCATTCCCGCCACAGGACACCGCTGCCACGTATTCCTCACACACCAGGCAGAATCTTCTTAGAAAACCGGCTACATGTATATTTTATCACTGTACTTACAATTAAATATCATGATCACAGAAAATGGTTCAAATACACTCCTGGAAATGGAAAAAAGAACACATTGACACCGGTGTGTCAGACCCACCATACTTGCTCTGGACACTGCGAGAGGGCTGTACAAGCAATGATCACACGCACGGCACAGCGGTCACACCAGGAACCGCGGTGTTGGCCGTCGAATGGCGCTAGCTGCGCAGCATTTGTGCACCGCCGCCGTCAGTGTCAGCCAGTTTGCCGTGGCATACGGAGCTCCATCGCAGTCTTTAACACTGGTAGCATGCCGCGACAGCGTGGACGTGAACCGTATGTGCAGTTGACGGACTTTGAGCGAGGGCGTATAGTGGGCATGCGGGAGGCCGGGTGGACGTACCCCCGAATTGCTCAACACGTGGGGCGTGAGGTCTCCACAGTACATCGATGTTGTCGCCAGTGGTCGGCGGAAGGTGCACGTGCCCGTCGACCTGGGACCGGACCGCAGCGACGCACGGATGCACGCCAAGACCGTAGGATCCTACGCAGTGCCGTAGGGGACCGCACCGCCACTTCCCAGCAAATTAGGGACACTGTTGCTCCTGGGGTATCGGCGAGGACCATTCGCAACCGTCTCCATGAAGCTGGGCTACGGTCCCGCACACCGTTAGGCCGTCTTCCGCTCACGCCCCAACATCGTGCAGCCCGCCTCCAGTGGTGTCGCGACAGGCGTGGATGGAGGGACGATGAGAGTCGCTTCTGCCTTGGTGCCAATGATGGTCGTATGCGTGTTTGGCGCCGTGCAGGTGAGCGCCACAATCAGGACTGCATACGACCGAGGCACACAGGGCCAACACCCGGCATCATGGTGTGGGGAGCGATCTCCTACACTGGCCGTACACCACTGGTGATCGTCGAGGGGACACTGAATAGTGCACGGTACATCCAAACCGTCATCGAACCCATCGTTCTACCATTCCTAGACCGGCAAGGGAACTTGCTGTTCCAACAGGACAATGCACGTCCGCATGTATCCCGTGCCACCCAACGTGCTCTAGAAGGTGTAAGTCAACTACCCTGGCCAGCAAGATCTCCGGATCTGTCCCCCATTGAGCATGTTTGGGACTGGATGAAGCGTCGTCTCACGCGGTCTGCACATCCAGCACGAACGCTGGTCCAACTGAGACGCCAGGTGGAAATGGCATGGCAAGCCGTTCCACAGGACTACATCCAGCATCTCTACGATCGTCTCCATGGGAGAATAGCAGCCTGCATTGCTGCGAAAGGTGGATATACGCTGTACTAGTGCCGACATTGTGCATGCTCTGTTGCCTGTGTCTATGTGCCTGTGGTTCTGTCAGTGTGATCATGTGATGTATCTGACCCCAGGAATGTGTCAATAAAGTTTCCCCTTCCTGGGACAATGAATTCACGGTGTTCTTATTTCAATTTCCAGAAGTGTAGCTCTGAGCGCCATGGGACTTAACATACCCTAGAACTCAGTACTACTTAAACCTAACTAATCGAAGGACATCACATATATTAATGCCCGAGCAGGATTCGAACCTGCGACCGTAGATGTCGCGCGATTCCAGACTGAATCGCCTAGCACCGCTCAGCCGCAACGCCCGGCCGATCGCAGTCTCCATTGGACGGCGTTCGACAGTGAGTGAAGTATTGGAAATATCCCCACTGACGCCAGTGGCTCTGGAGACAGAGATATCTGTACCTTTCTTATGGTTGGTTGGTTGTTTTCGGGGAAGGAGACCAAACAGCGAGGTCATCGGCCGGATTAGGGAAGGACGGGGAAGGAAGTCGGCCGTGCCCTTTGAAAGGAACCATCCCGGCATGTGCCTGGAGCGATTTAGGGAAATCACGGAAAACCTAAATCAGGATGGCCGGACGCGGGATTGAACCGTCGTCCTCCCGAATGCGAGTCCAGTGTCTAACCACTGCGCCACCTCCTTCGGTGTACCTTTCTTATGACCTGATGTACTTTCCGAAGTAAAAAAAATCTTCCATTCCCATTGTTATCACAGTATCCCACGTCAAATTCATGCCTTCCTTACCACTGGACATGGTCAATTTCTTTCCACATGTCAGAACCCACACACAAACTTTATAAGCCTGTTGTTCAAGGTGAACATACCACGCACCGCCTACTACTAAGTATAATGCTTAGGCAGTAACTGATTGTTGGCGATACGAAACAATAATGAGCGAAAATCAGCGATGGGTGGACACGTCTCATAAGTTTTTCCTGCGAATTGTACCACTGTGTCTTAGAAAGAGAGCTGTATTCGTCTTATAAGCTTCCATATGTTAAGAACACGATCGCAACGACCATGTTTTTGTCACAATCAGTCTTGGTTCTCCCGGCGCACACAGGTATCCATGTTAAAAGCTATACTGGCTTTACAAATCCAGGTAGTGCATTACCTCTGAATGTAGCGCTTTTCCAGACAAATACCATGACACTGAATATATACGTTGGTCGCCAGAGTGTATATAATCAGATCACCAGTGCGGTTACACGTCGCCAACGCGTTTAAGCTCGTAATAAAATCACCGAATTTAGAAAGTGATTCGGCTAAGAAACGCAGTATGAAGCTGCCATTTGCAACTCCCTCATGTCACCGCCAGATATTTCTCCAGTATTTGTAACGCATTCTGTCTCAATGCTATGTCAGAGGTCCTGCCATATGTCCACTGGGTTACAACGATGGTTAATGGAAAAGGATCACAAGCAGTAGATGGTGTGCTGATTGAGATCATAAGAAATGTACACAGCCTTTTCACATCTCTAGTGCTACGCTTTCCGGTAGAAATGCTGTCTGCGACTTGGAATCAAGTCTTTCCACTCAACTACATACCTGCGTTGGATCCTATGGAGACGCCTTTTAATGGTTGCAGCCACTAGTGATTCAATTTATAGCCATTAGTGGATCATACACTATGTGATCAAAAGTATCCGGACGCCCCCAGAAACATATATTTTTGATATTAGGTACATTGTGCTGCCACCTACTGCCATGTACTCCATATCAGCGACCTCAATAGTCATTAGACATCGTGAGAGAGCAGAAAGGGGTATTCCTTAGAACTCATATACTTCGAATGAGGTCAGGTGATCGTGTGTCACTTGTGTCATACGTCTGTACGCGAGATTTCCACGCTCCTAAACATCCCTAGGTCCACCGTTTCTGATGTGGTAGTGAAGTGGAAACGTGAAGGGACATGTACAGCACATAAGCATACAGGCCGACCTCATCTGTTGACTGACAAATACTGCCGACAGTTGAAGAGAGTCATAATGTGTAATAGGCAGACATCTCCCCAGACCATCACACAGGAATTCGAAACTGCATCAGGATCTACAGCAAGTACTGTGATAGTTAGGTGGGAGGTGAGAAAACTTGGATTTCATGGTCGAGCGGCTGCTCATAAGCCACACATCACGCCGGTAAATGCCAAACGACGCCTCGCTTGGGGTAAGGAGCTAAAACATTGGACGACTGAACTGTGGAAAAACGTTGTGGGGACTGACGAACCGTGGTACACAATGTGGCGATCTGATGGTAGGATATGGTTACAGCGAATGCCACGTGAACGTCATCTGCCAGCATGTGTAGTGCTAACAGTAAATTTCGGAGGGGATGGAGTAATGGTGTGGCAGTGTTTTTCATGGAGGGGGCTTATGCCACTTGTTGTTTTGCGCGGCACTGTCACAGCACAGGCCTACATTGACGTTTTAAGCACCTTTTTGCATCCCACTGTTGAAGAGCAATTCGGGCATGGCGATTGCATCTTTCAACACAATCGAACACCTGTTCATAATGCGCGGCCTGTGGCGGAGTGGTTACACGGCAATAACATCCTTGTAATGGACTGGCCTGCACAGAGTCCTGACTTGAATCCAATGGAACACCTGTGGGATGTTTTGGAACGCCTACTTCGTGCCAGGCCCCACCGACCGACATCGATACCTCTCCTCAGTGCAGCACTCTGTGAAGAATGGGCTGCCGTTCCCAAAGAAACCCTCCAGCACCTGATTAAACGTATGCCTGCGAGAGCGGGAGCTGTCATCAGGGCTAAGGGTGGGCCAACACCATATTTAATTCCAGCATTACCGATGGAGGGGGCCACGAACTTGTAAGTCATTTTCAGCCAGGTGTCCGGATAGTTTTGATCACTTAGTGTAAATGCAGATGCCAGCCAAACTTGCAGATCGCACTGCTGTATTTGTGAGAGTGGAAGCTGTTATCAAGGCTAAGGGTGGGCCAGCATTACCGATGGAGTGCGCCACTAACTTGTAAGTCATTTTCAGCCGGATGTCTGGCTACTTTTTATCACGTGGTGTATTTCTGGCACTCTCATGTCTCGAAACGAGTCACCTTTTTCGAACCTATCCGCTACAGTAAAATTTTAGATAGTCCCTATCCGCCGGCCGAGGTGGACGAGCGGCTCTAGTCGCTACAGTCTGGAACCGCGCGACCGATACGGTCGCAAGCTCGAATGAATCCTCTGTCTTGGATGTGTGTGATGTCCTTAGGTTAGTTAGGTTTAAGTAGTTCTAAATTCTAGGGGACTGATGACCTCAGAAATTAAGTCCCATAGTGCTCAGAGCCATTTGAACCATTTGCACCCTATCCATCTTGCAACTGCCCCTCAGACTCCGCGCTAGCATCCCTGCAGCTTTGCACATGTGATCATTCCAATGTAAGTCGGAACTGAGTAGAAGTCAGTGAAAGCTATATCTACCAAATGCTGGCAGCAGTCCGTGTAGAAACAGCTAAGTTAGTGCGACAGTAGTGCGTTTTGACCATTCGTTGGAAATGGGAACATGTTGTCGTAGTTCCACCAACCATGTACGATGTGTAAGATCGGTGCCAAAAGAAGCCTGCTCCTGCAACACGAGGTACTATAAAGACAGTATGAGCAGTTTCGATGGTGTTCCTTATCGGGTAAATTAGGAAGCCTCAACATCATACAGGTACTGCAGTCCGAAGCAGATACCCAACCTTCAGGGTCTACTCACGTCTAGTACCCCAACATTTTATCTTCGTTATCTGTACCACCCAAAAGAGAAAAATTCCGAAGTATAAGAAAACTCCGCTAACTTCATACGATAAAGAACTCGATAAGATTTTTACTGCATCTCTCCCTCTCTTCCGACATATCGAAAACAAAAACCGTCTGTGTGCCATCATGGAGCACGTGCGGTGATCCTATTAAATATACTGGTATTGATCCATTGGAGCAGATGGCCAGTGATCGAAGTCGCTTGCACAGACCAGTGTCAACACCCGTACTGTAGGAGGAGGAGGATGATCGTATGCCACAGACTATACTGTCAGTCGCAAGAGAGGCTCCCAGTGTCACTGTCTGAAACAACTGAAACACTGTACTCAGATGCACAGACAAAGACATACTGAAAACAAAGCAAGCACATGGCAACTGTAATGTGGGTGGAGGTGACTGCGATCGAGTCTAGTGCTATACTATGCCGCCAGACCAGAAAAAAGTGCATTTACACTAGGTGCTGGCAGCTGTAATACATTTACAAACAATTTTAGAACACGGAACGAGACGTGATGTCATGATCACGTGGATAGAAGTGACATAAAATCGATAAAGTTCCGAGAAATGGCGGAAAATACGTATAAATTGAGAGAAAGTACTCCGAAATTCGGGGAAATTGAGGAATACTTGCGCATCTTCTGGTTGGTGCTGAAGAACTCTTGTACTTGGGAACTAGTATGCGACAGCAAGAGGAAAAGGAGAAAACATTGACATGGAAGCATCTGGAACCAGTGAAACAGTCATTTTTTTTCGTAAAGTCAGCATTCTACTGTATGTCTATGATATGAGTTGACTGCTGTCTTTGATGCTTTCCTGGAAAACAGAGAACCATCTGCCTCTAAACTAACTTGCTTGTGTTGAAGGATGACAGAGAATGAATGAAATTATCAGTTGAGACGGAACTGTAACGAGGTACGATTTAATGGTAGACTGATGATGCATTCTAGAGATAGAGAGAGATGTTGCTGCCGGTCATTTGACCATTTTTCCGATGTTCTGTCAGGATGCATCAGTTGTGTGACATAGCCTACGTACGGCTAGTAAATAACCGTGTGTTCTGTGTGTGTCTTAGAGCACTGTCTACTTGCTATTGTTAACAGCAAACCTCTCGGTGATCAGAGGACTTCCATCTCATGTGTTTCGACGCATTCCTCTAAACGAACGAAGATTTATGTGATGTACTCCATTCCCATTTCCCATCTTAGGTATAATATCGAGACTTCGGTTTCATAACTACGATGATTCTAAGTTAGCGATAGATGTTTGTGAGGCACTGAAATCGCTGTGTAGACATTTGCTTGACAGACGTCCTGTTTACAGAGTTAGTGGTGGCATGACGTGTAATTTCACATGTCAAACGGCGCTGCTATGTGTTTATCTGTTTCCCTGCAAGAGGTATGCTCCATTACTAACGATAATTTTGTATAGGACACTGTATTTCTGAACCATGATCAGGTGTGAACAGTGGACGCTATACATCTGTGGTAAGCTATATTGCGCATGTATCACACAGAATCGATGTTTTAAGGAAGTAGTTTTTTTCATTTTTTAGCTTGTTACCATAGTTTATCGTAGAGAAACCTGCAAGAAGGATGTATGTCATGTGCTGGAAATATGTATCATACATTGGAATATTAACAGCGTTGCATTCCACATGACTAATAGGTCGTTGCGGTCTAACATTATAGCTTGTTTTAAGTGCAGAACCTTGTAGCCTTAGGAATGCTTGGGTTTATGTACTCCTGGTACAGTACCTCCTGGTACTGATCTCAGACACAAGAACAGTACTTTGGAATTAATAGCATAGTTGATTCACGTAAATGCTTCAAACTCCATCTGTCTAGAGCTCCACCATGCATAAAAACCACCCATGTCTTGTTCTTCTGAACCATCTGTTATTACATCACAGCACTTTCAAATCTACTACTATACAACCATAAGGGGTGCTAACCTCCTCGACATGCTCGCATCTGGAGAAGTCTTGTGCACTTGGATGGGTGCGAACTCGGCAAGCTCCATTCATTTACGAGACGCGGAATGTAGTGGTCTACTCCTGGCCAGCTGCAGATTAAATCGGTAACAGTGCTGCAAGGTGGGTTGGTCAAAGAGAGAGCGAGAGGATCTTTCAGTCTCTAACTTTTTCCTAAGAATGCGAGAATGCCCTGCGACTCCCATCTGCACAGAGAAAGATCGTAAATTACGCGCTATGCTCGAAAGCGGTAGAAATATGTAGATCTCTGCCTGGTATACTTTGATGATGTGTGTGTTCAAGAATTAATACTGAATGGACGTATTGCACAGTCATCTATCTACATTCGTAATGGTACTTGGAAAGTAGAGGAGGGGCAGTTTAGCGATGATACTGAAATTGGGAAGCAATTCTGTCGCATCATTGGTCGGTGTTGAAATTACTGTAAAACTGATAAAATTGTTTGCACTATCAACTGTAACGCTTATTATTACAGTACATCGATGGTGTCTTTTCCATCCCATCCGTCCACTGGTACATTGTTCATTACCAAATAATGATTGATTGAAATTGCTTGTTTGAGATGGAGAACGGGTCTTGGTGGAGGGGCAACACCTTCTGGGGATGGCTAGCACCGAAACAGTCGTCGCGCACATGATTGCAATATGAGGAATCAATCGAAATGGAACACGAGTCATCAGCTATGCCGTCACTTGAAAGATGAGTTTAAATGTAAAGGTCGTCACTCATCTTTGGACAGCGGTTTGGAAATGCTCCACAACGCCACGAAACTCTACCAGTTTGCTTATGCTGTGTGATTGTGTGTGTTGTGATAGCAGCAGCAACAACATGATTTACACCGCGCGACGTCTAGTTTTCTGTGAGAGGCAATGGATCAGAACATGTTAATGTCAGTTTAGAGCCTGAAACAGACCTCGACGACATGGCGATGAAAACAAAATGTATTGCAGCGTATAAAGTGTGTTACAGCAGAGAAAAAAACCATGTTTAAAATAACTACAAAGGGAGCCTGTCTTACAACCGACAATGTAGTCTGTGGGATACGGGATGTTAACACTTTACACTGGTCCCTGCGAGCGACTTCGATCACTGGCTGCCTGCTCCTGTATATTTAATTTTCCCGATAAGAAACATTATCATAACTGTTCGTACTGTTTTTATACTACCTCGTGTTTCAGGAGCAGGCTTTGTTTGACGCCGATTTTACATATCGTTAATGGTTGGCGGAGCTACGACAATATGTTCCCATTTCCATCGAATGGTGGAAACACAGTCCTGTCGTACTAACTCAGCTTAGCCTGTTTCTACATGTACTGCAGATTGTGGTAGATATAGCTTTCTCTGACTTCTACTCAGTTTCGACTTAAATTGGAATGATCACATGCGCAAAGCTGCAGGGATGGCAGCGCAGAGTCTGAGGGGCAGTTGTAAGATACATAGGGACTATCTAAACTTTTACTGTAGCAGATAGGTTCGAAAAATGTGACTCATTTCGAGATATGAGAGTGTTATAAATTGAATCACTAGTGGCTGCAATCATTAAAAGACTTCTCCATAGGATCCAACGCAGGTATGTGATTGAATTGAAAGACTTGATTCCAAATCGCAGACAGCATTTCTACCGGAAAGCGTAGCACTAGACATTTGAAGAACCTGTATACATTTCTTACGAACTCAATCAGCACACCATCTACTGTTTGTGATCCTTCTCAATCAGCCATCTCCTATAACCCAGTGAACATATCGCAGAATCTCTGACATAGCATTGAGACAGAATGCGTTACAAATACTGGAGAAATATCTAGCGATGGCATGAGGGAGTTGCAAATACCAGCTTCATACTGCGTTTCTTACCTGAATCACTTTCTAAATTAGGTGATTTTATTACGAGCTTTTAAACCCGTTGGCGACGTGAAACCGCACTGGTGGTCAGATTATACACACTGCGTCGACCACTGTCCATATTCAGTGTCGTGGTATTTGTCTGGAAAAACCACTTCATTCGGAGGTAATGCCATACCTGGATTTGTAAAGCCAATATAGTTCAGAAAGGGCAACAGTCTCAAAGGGTGCGGGGCAAAGTCAGGACATGCGGGGACCAAGCAGCAATCGGTATTGTAATTGTAAACTGTCGAAGCTGCATTGGTAAAGTACCTGAACTTCAAGCGCTGATAGAAAGCACCGAAGCTGAAATCGTTATAGGTACAGAAAGCTGGCTGAAGCCAGAGATAAATTCTGCCGAAATTTTTACAAAGGCACAGACGGTGTTTAGAAAGGATAGATTGCATGCAACCGGTGGTGGCGTGTTTGTCGCTGTTGAAGTAGTAGTTTATCCTGTAGTGAAGTAGAAGTGGATAATTCCTGTGAGCCGGCCGCGGTGGCCGTGCAGTTCTGACGCTGCAGTCCGGAACCGCGGGACTGCTACGGTCGCAGGTTCGAATCCTGCCTCGGGCATGGGTGTGTGTGATGTCCTTAGGTTAGTTAGGTTTAAGTAGTTCTAAGTTCTAGGGGACTTATGACCTAAGATGTTGAGTCCCATAGTGCTCAGAGCCATTTGAACCATTTTTTAGTTCCTGTGAATTATTATGGGTGGAGGTTACACTCAACAACCGAGCTGGGTTAATAATTGGCTCCTTTTACCGACCTCCCGACTCAGCAGCATTAGTGGCAGAACAACTGAGAGAAAATTTGGAATACACTTCACATACATTTTCTCAGCATGTTATAGTCTTAGGTGGAGATTTCAATTTACCAGATATAGTCTGGGACACTCAGATGTTTAGGACGGGTGGTAGGGACAGAGCATCGAGTGACATTATACTGAGTGCACTATCAGAAAATTACCTCCAGCAATTAAACAGAAAACCGACTCGTGGAGATAACATCTTGGACCTAATGATAACAAACAGACCAGAACTTTTCCACTCTGTAAGTGCAGAACAGGGAATCAGTGATCATAAGGCCGTTGCAGCATCCCTGAATATGGAAGTTAATAGGAATATAAAAAAGGGGGGAAGGTTTATCTGTTTAGCAAGAGTAATAGAAGGCAGATTTCAGACTACCTAACAGTTCAAAACGAAAATTTCTGTTCCGACACTGACAATGCTGAATGTTTATGGAAAAAGTTCAAGGCAATCGTAAAATGCGTTTTAGACAGGTACGTGCCGAGTAAAACTATGAGGGACGGGAAAAACCCACCGTGGTTCAACAACAAAGTTAGGAAACTACTGCGAAAGCAAAGAGAGCCTCACTCCTAGTTTAAACGCAGCGAAAACCTCTCAGACAAACAGAAGCTAAACGATGTCAAAGTTAGCGTAAGGAGGTCTGTGTGTGAAGCGTTCAGTGAATTCGAAAGTAAAATTCTATGTACCGACTTGACAGAAAATCCTAGGAAGTTCTAGTCTTACGTTAAATCAGTAAGTGGCTCGAAACAGCATATCCAGGCACTTCTGGATGATGATGGCATTGAAACACAGGATGACACGCGTAAAGCTGAAATACTAAACACCTTTTTCCAAAGCTATTTCACAGAGGAAGACCGCACTGCAGTTCCTTCTCTAAATCCTCGCACGAACTAAAAAATGGCTGACATCGAAATAAGTGTCCAAGGGATAGGAAAGCAACTGAAATCACTCAACAGAGGAAAGTCCACTGGACCTGACGGGATACCAATTCGATTCTACACAGAGTACGCGAAAGAACTTGCCCTCCCCCCCCCCCCCTCCCCACTCCCTCAAACAGCCGGGTACCGCAAGTCTCTAGAGGAACGGAAGGTTCCAAATGATTGGAAAAGAGCACAGGTAGTCCTAGTCTTCAAGAAGGGTCGTCGAGCAGGTGCGCAAAACTATAGACCTATATCTCTGACGTCGATCTGTTGTAGAATTTTAGAACATGTTTTTTGCTCGCGTATCATGTCGTTTTTGGAAACCCAGAATCTACTCTGTAGGAATCAACATGGATTCCGGAAACAGCGTTCGTGCGAGACCCAACTCGCTTTATTTGTTCATGAAACCCAGAAAATATTAGATACAGGCTCCCAGGTAGATGCTATTTTCCTTGACTTCCGGAAGGCGTTCGATACAGTTCTGCACTGTCGCCTGATAAACAAAGTAAGAGCCTACGGAATATCAGACCAGCTGTGTAGCTGGATTGAAGAGTTTTCAGCAAACAGAACACAGCATGTTGTTATCAATGGAGAGACGTCTACAGACGTTAAAGTAACCTCTGGCGTGCCACAGGGGAGTGTTATGGGACCATTGCTTTCCACAGTATATATAAATGACCTAGTAGATAGTGTCGGAAGTTCCATGCGGCTTTTCGCGGATGATGCTGTAGTATACAGAGAAGTTGCAGCATTAGAAAATTGTAGCGAAATGCAGGAAGATCTGCAGCGGATAGGCGCTTGGTGCAGGGAGTGGCAACTGACCCTTAACATAGACAAATGTAATGTATTGCGAATACATAGAAAGAAGGGTCCTTTATTGTATGATTATATGATAGCGAAACAAACACTGGTAGCAGTTACTTCTGTAAAATGTCTGGGAGTATGCGTACGGAACGATTTGAAGTGGAATGATCATATAAAATTAATTGTTGGTAAGGCGGGTGCCAGGTTGAGATTCATTGGGAGAGTCCTTAGAAAATGTAGTCCAATAACAAAGGAGGTGGCTTACAAAACACTCGTTCGACCTATACTTGAGTATTGCTCATCAGTGTGGGATCCGCAACAGATCGGGTTGACGGAGGAGATAGAGAAGATCCAAAGAAGAGCGGTGCGTTTCGTCACAGGGTTATTTGGTAACCGTGATAGCGTTACGGAGATGTTTAGCAAACTCAAGTGGCAGACTCTGCAAGAGATGCGCTCTGCATCGCGGTGTAGCTTGCTCGCCAGGTTTCGAGAGGGTGCGTTTCTGGATGAGGTATCGAATATATTGCTTCCCCCTACTTATACCTCCCGAGGAGATCACGAATGTAAAATTAGAGAGATTCGAGCGCGCACGGAGGCTTTCAGACAGTCGTTCTTACCGCGAACATTACGCGACTGGAACAGGAAAGGGAGGTAATGACAGTGGCACGTAAAGTACCCTCCGCCACACATCGTTGGGCGGCTTGCGGAGTATAAATGAAGATGTAGATGTAGATGTAGAACATGGATACCTGTGTGCGCCGGGAGAACCAAGACTCATTGTGACAAAAACATAGTCGTTGCGATCGTGTTCTTAACATATGGAAGCTTATACGATGAATACCGCTCTCTTTCTAAGACACAGTGGTACACTTCGCAGGAAAAACTTATGAGACGTGTCCACCCATCGCTGATTTTCGCGCATTATTGTTTCGTATCGCCAACAATCAGTTACTGCCTAAGCATTGTACTTAGTAGTAGGCGGTGCTTGGTATGTTCACCTTGAGCAACAGGCTTATGAAGTATGTGTGTGGGTTCTGACATGTGGAAAGAAATTGACCATGTCCAGTGGTAAGGAAGGTATGAATTTGACGTGGAATACTGTGATAACAATGGGAATGGAAGATTTTTTTACTTCGGAAAGTACATCAGGTCATAAGAAAGGTACAGATATCTCTGTCTCCAGAGCCACTGGCGTCAGTGGGGATATTTCCAATACTTCACTCACTGTCGAATGCCGTCCAATGGAGACTGCGATCGGCCGGGCGTTGCGGCTGAGCGGTGCTAGGCGCTTCAGTCTGGAATCGCGCGACATCTACGGTCGCAGGTTCGAATCCTGCCTCGGGCATGGATGTGTGTGATGCCTTTAGGTTAGATAGGTTTAATTATTTCTAAGTTCTAGGCGACTGATGACCTCAGAAGTTAAGTCGCATAGTGCTCAGAGCCATTTTAACCATTTTTTATAAGGATGATTTGGAATCTGTTATGTCACCCAGAGGAAATATTTTCCTCAATTTTTTTCGAGTTTTCACGTAGTATATTCACAGACAGGATAAGTTTCTAGTTACTCAGTGGTTTACAGCAAGCTGCACCTCGCTAAATTATCGGGTTTCTAGAGAAATAATTTCCAGTTTATATCTTAGGAACTATACTCTGCAAGCGATCTGTAGCGTACTGCTATGTGCTTGAAATCGAGAAGAATCGCGAAAATGTCATGATATTCTGCAAACCACGTGAAAATACATATGTTCTTGTAATCCCAGGGCCTGCAGACGGGTGTAGAAAGCAAGCAAGCAGGTCGGGACCAGAAGCAGTAACGCCTTTGTGCCAAGGGGAAACGGTCCTGCGTTTGTACAATAGTTCAGAGAATGACCTGGTTCCGCTGAGGGTGTTCTGGTCACGTGTCAGCTCAGTATGTGTGTGGAGGCAGATGATTTGTGACCGTCGGCTACAGTGGATGACCTACCGACCTCGTGGGAAAAACCTAATGCTGCAAGAACAATATACGCTCTATGTGCTATTCCTATCTGTCTTTGTGATATTTGTAGAAGTGTCTGGTGGTTGCTAGCTACTTTCAGGATGCAGAACTATTGAATTTGTTTGGTGTAGGATACGAATTGTGTGTTTACTAAATCGAGACGATATGTACTGAAATATTCAGGCCTCCGTAGTCAGTGGTAGAACAGTATAATTGAGGAAGTGTCTTTCTGTATTTCATGATCTATAGATCATTTTTGCAAGGTGTAACTGTCAGTGCAATATGGCGATCTGTACAAAATATTTTTGCCACTGAAAGTATCGTCTACAGAAAGAAAAGGCGGACAATGCTCTCACATCAGTAGCATCAGTAATTTGGCGGGTAAATTCAGTAAGAGCCAGTCAGAATGCTCCATTCATTTACAAGACATCCTTTGTGCTGGGAGAGAGGAGCGTCTGCATAGTGGTGAGAATGTTTACCGTTTCAGAGATGTTTGTTGAAAGCATGATGTCACGATTTCCAGGAAGGGTAACACGTGATGGACAGGGTGCCTCGTCAGGACCATAATGAAGAATGCATTCGGTGTTATCCTGGGCTGTTTTGTGAACATGTCCTGTTATGACAAGAATTTCCATGCAGACAAGCTAAGACATAACAAGAGCTCCATCAGCAACAAAAACGACCGTTAACTATTTCTGCAGCACTTTACTATTTTGGAAAGGGAGACTTGGCTCTTATTTACATAGACATGTGATGTCAGTATAACACTGACAACCTTTTAGGTGCGCCTTCGAGGCTGAGCCTCTATGCAAACATCTCACTCAGTTGTGGACCTGAGGTAAACACGTGAGCTGCCAGATAAGTCTTGCATGTGGAACAGGCTGTCCTGTTAGGATCGCTAGGAAGAATGCATCCAGTCATCATTCCGCCTTGGAACTCTGTGGGGAACAGTTTGCTGATACGTCACATTCGAATTTATTAACGATTTCCGAAAGCGTTTTTACATGCAATGAGTGTTTGTGCACAGCATTATTGCGGCTGTTTAAGCTTCGTGAGCGTGATTGCATAGCGTACTACATGCATTATTTCTTCAATGTTATGCATGATGAAAGTGTCTGTTCATCAGTGTAATGTATTATTTCGGTAACTTACGAGCAGTTTGCAGGTCTAGGTGCTGTGCAATGCGTTATTTAGACAGTTTACAATTAGTGAGAGTCTGTGCAGAGCGTTCTACATGCATTATTTTGACAATTTAAGAGTTGTTTTCGTGTCTGAAGATCAGTTTACTGCATTGTTTCGGTAATATATGAGTAGTTTGCAGGTCTGTAGGCTATTTATTGTGACAACAACCATGTCAGGGTGAGTGTTTAGTGTCAGCATAACAAATAAACTACGTGAAATCCTTCCCTTATAAAGTCTTGAAACTTCCCACTGAAAATAAATAAACTGCACTCTTACCTCCCCCCTCTCCCTGCTACTGTACCCAGACTGAGTCCTTTTCCCGCCATTTTTCCCCAGACCGCCATGGAACGACAGCGCCCTCTGGTGGCAGTACTGCGTACAAGGTCAGTTGGACACCAGACCTCATGGTGAACACGCTGGATGGAGCTCCTGCATATGACAACTCAAATTGTTTGATAAACACTGCACGCAAAACAAAGACTTACGTCTATCCTATTCAGCAGCCCAGCATAGGCTGAGTCGTTTTCCTGCCAATTCCAGGCAAGAGGTGGTGGTTGCATGACATAGGTTAGTAGAGGTAGCCCAAGTGACCTTTTTTCCTGCCATTTTCTTAGGGTAGTGGAGGTAGACCAAGAGACATTTTTCCCACAAAAATGTGATCATCGCGCCATTTTCTTGTTGTGGGGAGTGGTGGGGTGGGGAGGGGGTAGGGGAGGCGGTTAAGTTAGTGGAGGTAGCCCAACTGATCAATTTTCCCACCGAAATTTGATCTTCCCGTAATGATGGCATTGCAGTGTTGCCATATCTATCGCCGCCATCTTGGATCCACCATTCTGGGAAAATTTGGCAACAATGCAACGTGGGGTGACACGAAGTTTGTCCCACTGCTGGCATAACTTAAGAGATATGACGTCACAGTCACTAAGATATGAGAAAAAATAACGTATCATGTATTTAGTTTCAGTACATTTATTCTTCACTACTAAGACACTCTTGCTGTCGATTCAGCTTCAGGAAATTCATGACACATAGCAGCGCTTTTGACAACTTTCAACTGTGAAACGCAGACGGCTATAAACGAAACCAATAGCTGTCTATAGAGCTGTGATGAGGCGTTGCCATAGAGACGTTTACAAAATCGGGTTTTCGACAGGCAAAGCAGCTGTGCCCAGCGCACAGAAAATGTGCATTACAAACTCTGTTAATTTTTTGTTTTCGTTTCTAATAGAAAATTTGAAAAATTGATATCCATGTAATCCCCACTTTTTCGGCTAATAATAATAATAATAATGATAATGCTAATAATAATAATTCTTTATAGAACGAGCAGAAACTAGCAAAATACACAAGGCAGTCACTCATATAAATACATCGGCTACACCACTGCAATTTCATAACCGCTTCTACAACCCTTTAGATCACATAACATCAACAGATACAAAGAAAGTAAATTGGAAAGAGAAAACACTACATGGCAAGCACGCGTATCATCTAACACAGCCACACATCGATCAAGACGCATCCATGGCTAAGAAAAGGCAATATATACAGTGAGACGGAAGGATTCATGATTGCAATACAGGATCAAACAATAAACACCAGATATTACAGCAAGCATATTATTAAAGATCCCAATACCACAACAGATAAATGCATACTTCGCAAACAACAAATAAAAACAGTAGATCACATCACAAGCGGATGTACAATACTAGCAAATACAGAATACCCCAGAAGACATGACAAAGTAGCAAAAATAATACATCAACAAGTTGCCATACAACATAAACTAATAAAACAACACGTTCCCACATACAACTATGCACCACAAAATGTACTGGAGAATGATGAATACAAATTATACTGGAACAGAACCATTATAACAGATAAAACAACACCACATAACAAACCTCACATCATACTCACCAATAAAAAGAAGAAATTAACACAACTAATCGAAATATCCATACCCAATACAACAAATATACAGAAGAAAACAGGAGAAAAAATTGAATATTACATCCAACTGGCTGAGCAAGTCAAGGACATGTGGCATCAGGATAAAGTTGACATTATACCAATTAGACTATCAACTACAGGAGTCATACCACACAATATCCAACAGTACATCAACGCAATACAGCTACATCCAAACGTATATATACAACTACAGAAATCTTTAATTATTGATACATGTTCAATTACCCGAAAGTTCCTAAATGCGATATAACATATACCGTACAGTTAAAAGGAAATCACCCTTGATCAAGGTCCACGTCACTTTCCATTTTTAACCAGACATAACGTCGGAGAAAGGAAAGAAATAATAATAATAGCAACAATTATAATCATAGTAAAAGTAATAACAACAGTCCTGTGTGGAGTTGTTAGTCTCCCATTGGGCGCCTCCCCAAATGGCACATAGAGAAATGTTTCCAGTTATGGTGGGTACTGGAGAAATAAAATACCCAGGATGGACTAAATTAGCGGTTTCTGCTTTGTAGTGTGGTACTGGTTTATCAAAGGCTAAAGGAAGAAAACCTTGAGAATAAGTTACCTGATTTCCCAAGTTGAGGACTGTGCGGTGGGCGAGCTCCTCACTCACGTGAAAAAATTAACATGCTAATAAACCTAATAATATGCCACAGAAAAACTGGGATCTTGGACGACGAACTAACAAAGCGAAAAGGAGAGTGGCATTTGGTTGCTGGAGCGTGCAAGGTATCTCCATGTTACTCACATAACTTAAGAGGTCCGAAATATATGTTGTCATGCTCTCTGAGACCAAGAGGAAAGGTAAAGGAGAAGAACTTAGTAATTATTTACATATTTGGAGTGAGGTGTCCAAAGCGATAAGAGCCAAAGCAGGAGCCTCCATTATGATAAAGAAAGAATGGAAAAAAGAATCATAAATTGGGAATTTATTAATGAACGTATTATTATGGTGGGAAGGACTGTGTTTGTCAGGGAAATTGTAATTATTGGAGGATAGGCACCCACAAATGATACAAGAGACCAGAGAAAGATACTTTCTGGACAATCCTAATGGAGATCACAGAAAAAGTCCCAAGAGGGAAGGAACTGATTATCATGGATGATAAGGACACAAGAGTAGAATTAGAGAATCATGTACGATGCTGGGAAAACGTGAGGAGACGGAATATAATGACAATGGAGAACGATTGATTGAAAATTGTGAACAGTGTGATCTGAAAATCACAATACATTTTTTAAACTCTAGGATATTCATAAACACACTTGGCAAAAGAACACTAGAGAACTTCGTTTTGTAATAGATTATATTATCATTTAACTGACAAGTAGCTTCAAGGGTAGCAGATGTTAGATCTTATAGACAAGTCCAGTGTGGATTAGACTATTATCCAGTAGAAATGAAGAGTTTTTGGCTGTGGAAGAATGCAAATAATGTTGCTAAGAACACTAAAATGAATTGTGCTGAGAGAGCTCAAAATCTGAACTTAAATAGTGACAACCTGCAAGAAGAAAGTATATGAATATTCTTTGCCACCAGAATGGAGAGGACACTGGAAAAATCATTTGAAGCAAGTACAGAGGAAATATACAAATAAATAAAAACAAATATTATATTAATAGCAACAGAGGTGCTGGGCATAAAGGGTAACAAACCCAACTGTGCAGCAGAATGGTGGTTGGAGGAAACAGAGGAGACAATTAAAGAAACGAGAAACGCATTCGATCAGTGGTTGAATGATAAAACGGAAGCAACAAGAACAATCTACAGGGAAAAGAAGCATGAAGAGACGATAAAAATAAGGATATCAAAGAATGAAGCAATGGATAAGAAATGTGCCTATGTCAATAGCAAACTATGGTTTGGGAAAGTGAAAGAAGCGTGATCCATATTAAAGAGTATTCAGCAAGAGACGAAGGCCAAAACCAGTCTTTAACTGATAAAACCAAAGGAATGGGAGGATTCTTTCAAGAAATTATTAAATAAGGATACAGAAGAATATCTGGAGGGAGGAGCAGTGGGAGGAAAGGAGCGGTAAGGGTAGGAGAACCAAATTTTAGAAGTAGAAGTGAGTAGGGTAATGAGAACAGGCAAGAGTGGTAATTCATTTGGACCAGGCAGTATCAGTCTCGAGTTCTTAAGGTATAGTGGTGACGAAATTGTGAAACTAATAATATGGTTAATCAATAAAATGTTACATGCAGATTCAGTGCCCAAGGAAATTAAGCTAGGATATATTAATACTACATTTAAGAAGGGGGATCGCAGAAGCTGCTCGAACTATCGAGGAATTTGCGTTACAAACACATTAATGAGAATTTTTAGGAAAAGAATTAAAAACAAAGTGTAAATAAATTTTAAAACCCAAGAAGAACACTGATGCTTCACAGCTGGCAGATCACGCATAGACCGTATTTTTACATTATGACAGATCTAAGAGAAACAAAGGGCAAAATCGAAAAGGATAGGATTATTTTCATAGATTTAGAAAAAGCACATTATACCAATCCGAGAAAACTACTTTTAAGAGCATTACATATGGTGAACATAAAGTTCCGTTAATTAAAATAATATAAGAAATCCAGAATGAGATTTTCACTCTGCAGCGGAGTGTGCGCTGATATGAAACTTCCTGGCAGATTAAAACTGTGTGCCCGACCGAGACTCGAACTCGGGACCTTTGCCTTTCGCGGGCAAGTGCTCTACCATCTGAGCTACCGAATCACGACTCACGCACGATACCCACAGCTGTATTTCTGCCAGTATCTCGTCTCCTACCTTCCAAACTTTACAGAAGCTCTCCTGCGAACCTTGCACTCCTGAAAGAAAGGACACTGCGGAGACATGGCTTAGCCACAGCCTGGGGTTGTTGGTCTATGGACGTAACATAATACAGTTTTTATTAAATGAAGTGATGAATGATATTGTTTATGCTCTCACAGAGCCAGTAAATGTTAGGTCATAGTTATTTCTGTAAAAGTGTGTATTATTAATTTGTGAGGCCATAAGGTTATTAAGAATTGAAGTGATACTAATAGTTAACAAATATTGACCACTGTCCATGGCAATTATAGAGAAACACTGTAACTCAAAGGCAAAGCAATTGGAGCAAATTTGTAAGGTAATGAAATTTTGTATATTTAGTTTTAAGTATGCAGCAATGCAATATTTGGATTTGGCTGAACTTTACAGTACTGACTCTTGAATGTAGGAAACAGGTATTTTCCATCAGATTTAATGTAAAGGTTGATTCGGTACATCCAATTTGTAATATTTTGTATGTTTTGTAATCCTGAAGCAAAGAATTTTAATTTTGGTGTCTGTTTTGTCAACCAATGTCAGACGTTTTCCTGACGTAACAGTCCAAGCGTTTTTAATTAAGACAGCACATGAAAGTTATAGAACAGTTGAAAAGTTCACTGATTTTGAAGTTAATGTAAAATGTTTCATATCGGATTTTGTGAAGGTGAAACTTTATTTTGAATACAATTTTCAAACTGAAGCATTCGATCTGAGCATATCCCCTCATCAGTATCTCATCCTCTTCCATGTGGTGTTTATTTTAATGTAATGAATATTTTTCTAAAAGAAGTATTTTTTCAATCAGAATCAGAAAAGTATTAATGTGCCAGAATCATGAAAGTATTAAAGTATGTAACAGTTTCAATTCGGGCAGCATTGCACACTGCTGAGCCTGTAGCTAGTACATTTTATTCTTCTTCATGGGAGAACAGAATGTAACATGGTCCACTGTTGTTGCTTTAGAGGTAAGGCAATTTAATTTATTTGTATGTGGACAGGGACCAAAGTTATCAGTTTTGAACAGGGCCAGAAGATGCAGTACCTAAGGGGCTGAATGGATTTTGCAGTGACTATATTTCTTTATTGGTACTGGGAGCTGCATTTTCCAATCAGTTGGTATAAAGTTTTGCTAACAGTAATACAGAGTAAGCACACCGCTTGCAGCTGCAACACGCTATGTGATAACTCCAGTTTAGCATGCACTCCCAGTTCAGGCATTCATTTAAGTATGTGGTGCCAGTCAGTAGGCTAAAATATAACACACAGCATACAGACGACATCCAACTGTACATAAGTGCAAGCCTCAAGAACATTGCTGACGCAGTAGCGAGTATGAACGCAGGTCTTTGCTCTGTTTCTCGATGGGCACAGAACCTAGGTCTGAAACTAAACCCCAGGAAATCCCAGGTCATTCTTATATCTCATCCAAAGTTAATCAGCCGGTACTCTCGCGAAACAGTCCCTCAAATACTCCTCAATGGTACCAAACTACCATACCAAAAAACAGTAAAAGACCTTGGAATAATCTTGGATGCACACCTAAACTGGGAAGAACAAACAGTCACAGCTTGCCGGAAATCACTCTCCTCGCTACAAGCAATCCAAAAATTTAGAAAAATATTTCCAACCCATGTTAGATAAAAATTAGTCCAAACACTAGTCTTGCCTAATCTTTACTACTGTGATGTAGTTCAACACGGCACAAATAGTGAAAATTCGAGATGCTTCGAGCTAGTGATGAATGCTTGCGTTAGATACGTGTGCAATATACGGTTGTATGATCATATCAGTCCTTCATACTCCCAGCTAGGTTGGATACGTCCACATAAGGTACGCGATCTCCACATGATGTGCTTACTTCATCGATTTCTTAGTCACTGGTGCCCCCAATACTTATCATCTCACATTAAACACCTATCATCATTCCACAACCGAAATACCAGATCGGATACGTCTAGCATCTTGGCTGTACCTTTACATAACACAAAATCTTTCTCCGTGTTATTCTCCATCTCAGCCATACGACTATGGAACGCGCTCCCCTCTGATCTGCGTCTTATCCAGAACCACTCAACATTCAAGAGGGAACTCCAAACTTACAAATTAGGGACGGTATAGCCACGATTGTTGTGCCCCTCTCATCTCTTTCTTTCTCCTCTCCATCATAGCTTCGAATTTTACCATTCTATTTCTCTTCCTCTAACCCAGCTACCTCTTCTATATCTCTTTCACCCCATTCTATCGTCTTATGTCTCTGCTCGATGAGACTAACTCACAAGCTGCAAGAACATAACGAGAAAATTCCCAACTAGCAATAGGACTGACATTCATAAAAGAAAAATATGTTTACTTTCATATACATAGTGATTACTATTATTGTTATTATTATTATTCTTCATTGTTATAATTATTTTTTTGATTGTTATAATTATCCTTGTACTACTGTTATAATCTCTATTTTTTTCTTTAACATTAATACTGTATAACACGTGGTATGTCCATAATGTTCAGTACAAACTGAAATTCGTTCAATCTGAGTATGCCTGGTTAGGTCTAAGGGAGGGCCTAATCTTGCCATATAAAATAAATGCATTAATAAATAAATAAATGGATAAAAACATGTCTTAAGAAGACAGGACAGGTAGCCTAAGGGGATAGGACAGGTGGGTGGCCACGGTCTTAATTAAAGAACCATCCTGGTATTTGCTTAACACATATGCGGAAAGACGAATATCTCATTCAAATTAGACAATATGTTTGCTTGCCCCCCCCCCCCCCCCCCCACATCTCTTGCACCAAAAGTGGTAGATGTGCGGAGACGAAAATATGAAAACACCCAAAACGCAACGCATTAGCATGCCTAACAGGAAAGATGTTAGTACTCAAAACAGCTCCCAGTCATCTGGAAATGTATGAAACAGTTCCTGCACGGTTGTCAAGGGAATTTTATGCCATTCTTCCCGCAAAATAATGTCAAGTCAGGGAACGGAGGTGGAGGTGAATAGCTATCACTCAGGCTCAATAACATTGAGATCTGGAGAGTGCGGTGGCCAGGGGAGAAATAACAGTTAATCCTCGTACTCACAAAATCACTCCTGGACGATGCGAGCTGTGTCAACAGGGTCGCTGTCTCGGAACACAGCGTCACCATTGGGGAACAAACATTGTACCAAGGGATGGACCTGATCAACCGAAATGGTCATATAACCCTTGGCAGTAATGCGACCTGGTAGAGTTACCATAGGGCCCATTGAATATCACATTATGGCCTAAATCATCACCGAACCCCCGTAGCGTTTCACTCTTGGGACGCAAACTCGGCCAGAAGTAAGGAAACAGTGTGAAACAAGACTCATCCGACCAAATGACTTTCTTCCATTGGTCCATAGTCGAGGTTTTATGGCTTCGGCACCATGTTGTCCTGTTATGGGAATTTGAAATGGTCCTGGAATTTCAGCTCGCGCTGCAGTTCCCTGCTTATGGAGCTCTCAGAGTGTTGTTTTGGTGCTGGCAGGTTTCGCGAGCGAAACATTCAGTTCTGCTGTGACTTCTGCAGCTGTCGTCCTCTTATTTTCCATCACAATCCTCTTCAAACACCGTCTGTCACGATCACTCAGAACACGGTTTCGTCCACTTTGTGATCTAGAGGATGAAGTTTTTCCCTGTTCCCTGAATGCTGTAGAAATGTTCAATACTGTGCCTCATGAAACACTGAAATACTCCCCTTTCCCCTGTCTCCGTCCATCTCCCCCTCCTCCTCGTGCTATCCATTTCCTCCTTTCTCTTCTCACTGTCTATCTCCTCCTCCTTCCTTTCTCTATGCATCTCTTCCTCTTCCCTCTCTCTTTACATCTCCTCCTCTTGCCGTTCTCTCCCCGTTTCCTCCTCCTGTCACTCTCCTTCTTTTTATCTCTGTCCGTCTCCCCCTATTACCTTTCTCTGTCTATGTGCTCCTACCCCCTCTGTACATCTGTTCTTCCCCCTCTGTCCATCTCTTCTTGACTCTCCAAGCCAATTTTTTCCTCTTAACTGTATGTACATCACTAGTCTAGCCGTTCTCTCTCCGTTTCCTCCTCCTGTCACTCTCCTTCTTCTTATCTCTGTCCGTCTCCCCCTATTGCCTTTCTCTGTCTATGTGCTCCTACCCCCTCTGTACATCTGTTCTTCCCCCTCTGTCCATCTCTTCTTGACTCTCCAAGCCAATTTTTTCCTCTTAACTGTATGTACATCACTAGTCTAACAATGAATCACTTGAGCGCGAGGTCGCAAAAGGCCAATGATGTTTACGGCATTCGACGCCCCACGCATTGTATACCATGCAACCACAATATTTGCTGCTAATGCAACAGGGGACAGAACAGAGTTATCCAATGAAGAGCGCAGCATGGGACTATGGAGCATAGCTGAACTGCTTAGTAGACGAGTAACTCATAACAATTCATAAATGGCTCTGAGCACTATGGGACTTAACTGCTGAGGTCATCAGTCCCCTAGATCTAAGAACTACTTAAACCTAAAAAACCTAAGGACATCACACACATCCATGCTCGAGGTAGGATTCGAACCTGCGACCGTGGCGGTCGCGCGGTTCCAGACTGTAGCGCCTAGAGCCTCACGGCCACACCGGCCGGCAACTCATAACAGTGCTACAGTGTGTGAAGCCATGACTAATAACGAGATATATTTTTTTCTTGATTTTACTACATTGTACTTGATAGGTATATTTCTGAGGACGCAGAATATTTTTCATTTTGTTATATTGTGTAGAACATGAAGTGTGGCTTTATTTATTTTGCTGTTTTCTTCATGAGTTCCTTGTCTAAAGACTTACATTTTGTTCTGATGATCTTTCAAATAGTTTTATTAAATGTATTGTGTGAAACGGAAAGCAATAGGCAGAAGTGTTGTAAGAACTGTGGAACGAGAGGGTTATCGATAGTTGTCGGGTCGAACAGAGTGTGGCGGACAGTCGCGGATGGCGCGTAATCGTGGTGCTATGAAAGCGAGTGTTGTGTGTAGTAATGGTGTGCGTTTAACGCGATATTAATACCGGACTTTCGCTTGTTAGACACCGTTTGAAATTTGACTCTGTGATGGACATTCTAAAAGGACGTTGTAGTACGCGAACGCAGTTGGTTTTTGCAGAATGATGCTTGTGGCAGTGTCAATCGTCTCGTGCACAGACAGTATTGTCGTCGGTTTAGGATTGAACTGCATTACATAAACTGTGAATTTAATTTTGCTGATTTTCTTGACTACGATGTATGACGCATGCTAAAGCACTAACCGCCAATGTGAAAACTGTGAACTGTGTTGCTACGTGACTGTTTCCGCGGGAACAATGTTATCGTAACCATTAATATTAACACCAGATGGACTGTCTTACTTCGTAATTGGCAAATTATAGCAAATTTAATGTGTATTTGAACATGATGTATGGACTGTGCCAAACTGTCGTGTGTGAAAGTTGCTGTTGAACTAATACCAACTTCAAGTGCTGCATAAACAGTTACTTTGTTCTGGCCAACGACAAATGAATGCTACGCAACTTATTATCACCGCCAGCTGAAACAGGATGTAAGGAAACAGGGTATATTAATGCCAAGGACAAAACTGGATGAACTTATAGGACTCATATCAGCATCTTCAAACTGCTTCTACCACCGTCGCCACGTCCCGCCGACCCAGAACAGGTAAGACTCAAAACCATTTCTCTCTTCGAGAAACTCACAGTTGTAAACAATGTAATTTATTTTTGCTTTGAAACAGACTATTTCTTAATGTTTCTTTCCGTAAATAAATGTAGTGTATTGTAAAGACTGTTCACCTTCTGTAATTGTTGTGCCGCCCCCCCCCCCCCCCACTAACAGTAGTTACTGCCATCATTTATTTGTTTTACTTTTCAGTGTATTTGTACTAGTCGTTGCATGCGTTACACGATGTGTCTTTTGGAGGGATGTGCTTCGATTTGTATATGCAGTAGTTTATTCAGGAGAATTTATGTGTTGGACTGTGAAATTTCCAGTCATCCATGTTTAGAGGCAAATTTATCTGGGTTTAACTGTTACTTGTAAGCAAAATTACAGTATACTGTGTCCTTATTTATCAAATTAGCTTCAGAGTGTTTTACTGTTTTCCACTACCAAAGAATTTTATTACCAGAATTTTAATAGGATTGGAAACTTCTCTTACGTAGGCTTGCTTTTGAAGTTTCCAGAAGTAAAACGGGTTCTGGGGGTTTATGCAACATTAATTTACTTCTTGCGGTTTTTCTTTAAACATTTTCTGATTACAAATCACGGTCACAGTAAATCTCCAGGAACCGTTTCCTTCAGAAGTGCTAGTGGTATTGATACAAAGCAGATCAATGGCATACATTGCATTCTTTCTACAACAACAGTCGCTGAAGTGGACATTTCGTCAGAAAGAATACAAGGAATTTCGCAGAGTGAGCAAGAAGTGGCAGATGTAATATTAGCTTTTCTGCAAGTTTAGTTAGTTAAATGTGTGGTTCCATATAATTTCGACTGTGCAGACGAAGTACATGAGGAGTACAATGATGACGATAAGTGCTTAACAATTGAAAGTGATGTTGAAACAGTTGTCGAACAATGTAGTCCTTCTCGGACTGGGATCCACAAATCCTGTCGCCAGTGAAGCGCCAGAAAGGACAATCGTTGTCCAAGGAACAGGTACTAAACATAAATATGTACACGGAATGTCATCTGCAGCATAGTAAAAGAGCAATTATGAACAAATCTGGAATAAGTCCAAAGCAATATGACCATGTTGTGCATAAGAAAAACTCGGATATCCAAGGGAGGACAAGGCACACTTGTTACAAAAACTGCTGTTTGCGCGTCTCAAGGATGCTCGATTCAGTTTACAGGATGTGCATGATAGTGACCTGCTACGTTATGCACATTAAATTGCACGTGATATAGAGTGCAGTGATTTCAGGGGAAGCAATGGATAGTTGCATAACTTCAAACATTGCTGCAGAACTGGAAGACATAAGGTAATGAATTTTCAAACAAAGCTTCAACTTGAGATGCACAGAAAACTGGGGAATCGGCCAGCAAATTTGAAGATGAGATAAACAAACTTATCCCGTTGTTCAGCAGGCCATTGTGGCCGAGCGGTTCTAGGCTCTTCAGTCTAGAACCGCGTGACCGCTACAGTCTCAGGTTCGAAACCTGCCTCGGGCATGACTGTGTGTGATGTCCTTAGGTTAGTTAGGTTTAAGTAGTTCTGAGTTCTAGGGGACTGATGACCTCAGATGTTAAGTCCCATAGTTCTCAGAGCCATTTGAACCCGTTGTTCAATTAGAACTTTGTTTCCAACCCAGACCAATCAGCATTTGAAAAATGAAACCTGGATATCAGAGGTACCAAGAGAAATGTGTCAAGATCAACTAACATCAATGCCTTAACGCATTCGTACATAATTATGCTGACTGTTTGTCTGGATGGTTAAATTGGCTGGGAAGTTATTTACTGCGCTGCGAAAAGTTGGAGGTGCTCTGCCCCCTATGATTCTTTCTCGTGTGCATGATCTTGCAAGGACAATAGGGAATATTTACGTCACAGCAGGCAAGACTGGGAAAACTGGCGTAAGGGAACTACAACTATGGTATGAGCACTGCTATTGGACAACAGTTGGTTAAAATAACTTGCTTTTGCTTGATTACTGGTCCGTGTATAAAAATCATACTCCTTTAGAGCGAACCATCCATCCTGAGAAGTGTGTGGCATTGCAATTCACACCAATTGGAACCACTGAACAAATTCAGCCACTAGTTGTTTTTTTCCTAGTCTATAAAACATATTATTGCGTTATTTGCAGCTATACCGTAAAGGATAGCCAGTTTCACAATAAGCTCCACAACAGACTGTTCTGCATTCCGTTGCATACCATTACATTCCATTAGTTCTCATCATCTCATTACACCAACAGATTCTATATGCATTATTAAAGAGTGGATACCTAGCTGAACGTTCTGCACTGTTTGTAACTAACAAGGAGTTATCCTTGGACCTTGATGGAGCGAACTAAAAATGGCTCAAATGGCTCTAAGCACTATGGGACTTAACATCTGAGGTCATTAGTCCCCTAGACTTAGAACCACTTAAACCTAACTAAGCTAAGGACATCACACACATCCATGCCCGAGGCAGGATTCGAACCTGCGACCGTAGGAGGCACACGGTTCCGGACTAAATCTCCTAGAACCGCTCGGCCACAGCAGCCAGCTGATGGTGCAAACCTTTGTGATCACTGTGGCGCACCATTTTTCATTCGGTGTTCATGCTGGAAGTTAATGGTTTGTTTCGAACATTTCTTGAATGTCGTCGATGACCATTTTGTGAAGCGTAATACATACATCTCATAGAAGTTTGATCTCCTGGACACTCATTTTCTGTCGCCCTCCTGAAGCACATGGCGAGTCATTGTCAGCTAATGTTTTTCCTGTCGTGACTGTTAGAGCAACACTTTCAAATGATCCTTGCTAAAGACTGAACTTGCGACATTGCACTCGAGGGTTTCTTGTAAGTCCATCTCCTCCTCCTCCTGCCTCTCTCTGGCCATCTCCTCTTTCTCCCTCTGTCTGTTCATCTCCTCCGCCCACTCTCTCTGACCACCTCTCCACTCTCTCTCTCTCTCTATCCCTCCCTTTCTCTTTTTCTGATCATTTCCTCCTACCCCTCTCTCTGTTCATCTACTTCTCCCCCTTCTTTCGGTCTCTTCCTCCCCTCTCTTTGTCTACCTCCTTCTTATTCCCTTCTCTGTGCATGGATATATGACCCATTGTGCACAGTCATTATTAAAAAAGAACAACTATATTGAGTACCTACATAACATATTAACATACTGTAAATTACAGGTGTTATTCATAATTATTCACTAATGTCATAATTATTGATATCTTTGGAGGAGCCTACACAGGGGCGCGCGCCCCTCTCTTGTGGGGCCGCCTGCATTGCCACCTGCGCCGCCACCGTCAGTCAGCGAGCACGCTATTCGTTCGTTTCTTTCGTCAGTCGACTCGACTGAATCGAGTTATCGAGTAGCTGTACTTCCTATGTAGCACGCGCGTCCGCGTCATCGTATTTTACACGTTCTGTCTGGCACATAGATAGCTAACACATACCTATGAGAAAAGTCCCGGCCATTCTAGTGATCTCGATACGTTAGTCTGTCTGGCATTTGGCTGAGAAAAGTCGCGAATATTCTACTGTTTTCTTGTACAGAGAACCTTCGATATGTAGCGTTATAAATACGGACTATTCGCCGAATAGGCGGCTAGTTTACATTCGGAAGGAGAACTATTAAGACTGAAGAATGAATAAGTAAAAAGTCTTAGCTGCAGCAAGTGCAAGTGCGAAGATTAGTCAAGAGTGAGAGTGATCAGTTTATTGTGAAGTACTAATAATAGTAATTCATAGTAATATTGTCGCGAAAGACGCTGAGAAGCACCCTGGTGTGGTGGTTATGATATTAAACTGTTGCATAGAGGGTCGGGAGTTGAAAACTCCCCTGGACCGTACAGTTTTAACTTCTATATTCGGTCCGACTACGTTCTGCATGTACCCACAAATGTCAAGTATCATTGTACTGGAATGTTCTGTAGCTGTATATATACTGTATGTGTTCTGGCGAGAGGCAGTTCGCACTGCGCTCTCGTATGTGCAAGTGCTGAATAAATCTTCGTTAAGTGAAGTTAGTGTTCGTCATTCATCTAATTCCACCGTCTCCTACGTGACAATATTGTTACCAGTCTCGTAACAGTATTTTTACTACTGTAATAACGTAACAAAAGTTTCCTATTGAAGCGTATATCTCCGGTAATAGTGACTTTCGAGAAGATTCCTAAAACCGCTTTGTTACTATATAGATATCTTTAGCGACCCCTCGCTGAGATTTTTCTGTATCCGCCACTGAGTCTACATCACAAACAAATTCATTTCCTCTTTCAACATCATCCTCATTGTCTTTCCAGAGCACGTCATCTTCACTGTCGACCAACGTATTTGAAATACAGCATTTATTGAGTGGTTTTACGATCACTTGTGCTTCTATACTTTTCCAAAAAAATGGTTCAAATGGCTCTGAGCACTATGCGACTCAATTGCTGAGGTCATCAGTCGCCTAGAACTTAGAACTAATTAAACCTAACTAACCTAAGGACATCACACACATCCATGACAGAGACAGGATTCGAACCTGCGACCGTAGCGGTCGCTCGGTTCCAGACTGTAGCGCCCAGAACCGCACGGCCACTCCGGCCGGCTATACTTTTCCAGGCAACCGAAACCGAGTGTATAATAATGTAGGGTGCAGCAAATGGTGTGACTTCAGTGGAAGATGCTCCTCGTCCAGGTCAAGCACAACGAGTTGTGACTCCACAGAACATTGCAGCAGTTGAAGGAAAACCGTCGAGTGACACTGAATGACACTGCAGCATGTCTACAGATTAGTCATGGGTCAGCACACCACATTGTGCATGATGTGCCCCAGTTTTACAAAGTATCTGCAAGATGGGTGCCACGACAGCTGACTCCTGAAACGAGAGAACGTCGTGTTGATGCTTGTGAAGAACTTCTTAGGCGCTTTGCACGAGAAGGTGATGGCTTCCTTGCAAGAATCGTTACTGGGGACGAAATCTGGGTTCACTTCCACCAACCGGAAACGAAGAGAGCGAGCAAGGAATGACGCCATTTCTCATCACCAAAACCAAAGAAGTTTCGAACAGAACCATCAGCAGGGAAGGTTATGCTGACTCTCTTTTGGGACGAAAAAGGCGTCATTTTGGAGCATTACATGCCTAGAGGGACCACTGTCGCCACTGCATCATACACAGATATCCTACAAAATCATCTGCGGCCTGCAATCAAATCAAAGCGACGTGGATTGCTGTCAGCAGGTGTCCTTTTGCAACATGACAATGCAAGGCCCCACACTGCCCGTACAACACTTGCAACAATCACAGACCTACATTTTGACTGTTTTCCTCATCCACCATACTCACCTTGTCCCAAGTGATTTCCATATGTTTGGACCACTCAAAGACGCAATGGAGGAAAGAAGTTCCGTTCTGATGAAGTGGTATGCCACGCGGTTCATGAGCGGTTGCGCGGACTACCAAAAGAATTTTTTTCGATAGGAATTTATGCACTTTGTAAGCGCTGGAGGACTTGCATTGAGCGTCGGGGAGATTATGTTGAAAAGTGATACAGCTTTGTACAACTTCTGCACAGTAAATAATATTTTAAAAAATATTGAAGGTTTTCATTCGACTCACCCTCGTAAGTCTCATGTCGCCAAATAGTCCAACAGCCCAAAAATTGGAAGTAAACATTTAAATACGTCTTGAAATACTGAAAGAAGTGCCTCATGGATTTCGTAACTCCACTGCTCAGTGTTTTCTCCTCAGTCTGGACATCAGTGCAAACATTTATAAATATGCATTGTGCAATACATTTGTTTTCTCTAAAACAGAAAAGTTACCTTATTTTTGCGTTATTGAACTGTGCATTTAGTGTAGTCCAAAGTGTCAGTACATGTTTCTGAACCACCTATTTATGAATTTTTTCGTAACATTTTTGGGTTTTAAAATTCTTATATTAACTTTTTTTAGAAGTTTGGTCTTTATTTTGCAGTTGTGATCGTTACTGTATTCAGTACACAGGAAGATTGAATAAAAATGCCTTCAGCCTCAATTTTTTCGTGTTTTGTTAAACTGCACTATGCAGATTTCCTTGCTTGTTTTAGATGTTATGTTTCGAAACCTAATATCTGACTTTCTCATAACAGGGAATCATTTCACCTCACTGAAGAGCAATTGCAAATTGTGTATCAGACGATTTGTACATAAGATTGATCAAAATGGCTCTGAGCACTATGGGACTCAACATCTCAGGTCATCAGAGCCCTATAATTTAGAACTACTTAAACCTAACTAACCTAAGGGCATCACACACATCCATGCCCGAGGCAGGATTCGAACCTGCGACTGTAGCGGTCGCGCGGTTCCAGATTGAAGCGCCTAGAACCGCTCGGCCACCAGCGGCCGGCTAAGATTGATCCACAGGGTCTGAAAAGCGTAGTGTAATTTAATAAACACGAAGAAATTATGAATGACGGCATTTTTATTCAACCTTCCTCTTATAATTCTTGGAACCTCTAGCGAATCACTAACTTGCATGCATCCACAGAACACAAATAAAACTTCAGTATAAACATATTCTTCAAAAGACAAGTTTTTCGTGGCCGGGATCATATTAAAGTTTTTGGAAGATATTACCGTAACCTTCGACGGCTAAAAACTATTTCTACATACAATCAGCACCAGTACAAGCAGTTTCGGCCGTTTAGCTATTTAGAAGTGGAGTACAGTGAAAATCTGGTGGCTCAGGACATGTCAATTTTCTTTTTCAAATGGTTCAAATGGCTCTGAGCACTATGGGACTTAACATCTGAGGCCATCAGTCCCCTAGAACTTATAACTACTTAAACCTAACTAACCTAAGGACCTCACACACATCCATGCCCGAGGCAGGATTCGAACCTGCGACCGTAGCGGTCGCGCGGTTCCAGGCTGTAGCGCCCAGAACCGCTCGGCCACAGCAACCGGTCAATTTTTTTAAATGTTTGTCAGGGATGTATGTGAGCATCACGTCCATAGACTGAGAATGCAACGTTGCTGGCACATTTTGCTTAAATAACAATAAACCATTACACATAGTCACTGTTTGTTTCCATCAGACAGTGAACATATGCACTGATACGCCAGAATATTATGACCATAGCCCGCCGCGAAGCTGGATGTCGCCTGGTGGCGTTTCGGGCACGTGACACACTAACAAAAGTATGTAAGCGGAGCAGACAAGGTCAGTGCATCACCCTAGCGAAGATATGGGCTGCAAATGGGAAAATTCATTGAGATAAGTGACTTTGAAAAAAGGGCAGATTATTATTGCGCAGAGCTTGTGAAAGACTATCTCGAAAACGGCGAAGCTGGTCGAATGTTCAAGTGCTATTGTTGTGAGTATCGACAGAAAGAGGTAGGACAGCGAAACTACCACTATGTGTTTGGTTGGGCGTCTACGACTCTTCACAGAATGTGGCGTTCGGAGGCTTGTCTGCACTGTAAAGTAGGATAAATGGTGATATGTATCATCTCTGCCGAAAGAGCACAATTCATCGTACATTGTTTAACATGGAGCTCTGCAGCAGGCCACACCTATGTCTTCACATGTTGACCCAACGACATCGTCAGTTACGGTTGCAGTGTGCACGCGACCATCGGGGTTCGACTATCGATCAATGGAAACCTGTCGGCTCTTCAGGTGAACACATTTTTGCTGCACTAGGTCCATGGTCATCTCCACAAACGCAGTCATAGAGGTGAACGGCGGCTCGAAACGTCCAGCACGCCACAGACGCAGGCTGCTGGGAGCCGCAATATGCTATGGGAAACATTCTCTTGCGCTTGCGTGGTACCTGTGGTAGTAATCGAAGACACGCTGACAGTTGTGAACCGCCTGCATCCCTGCATGCTTAATGTCTTCTCCGACGCCGATGTCATCTTTCAGCGGAATAACTGTACGTGTCTCGGAACTAGAACCGAGCTACAGTGAACTCACGTTGATGTTCCGGCGATCAGATTCGCATGATGTAAATCCTATGGAACCTATAAGGGTCGCTATCGGGCGCCATCACCGCATACGCAAATCAGCGGCCCGATATTTACGCGAATTGAAATGTATGTATTGTTACATACCTCTACAAACCTACCAACAAACTTTCGGATCCCTGATACGCAGAATCAGTGACGTGTTTCGCAGCAAAGATGGACAATTGAACTATTAAGCAGGTGGTCATAATGTTTTAGCTCATCAGTGTGTAGTGGTTTAATGATATTTATGCGAAAGATGCCAGCAATTAGATAGCCACATCGGTGTATTTTAAATTTTTGACTTTGTCCCAGGCACATAATTTTCGGAGCACTCCACTTGAAAACAGTTGAAAGGCCAAATTTGCGGTAGTGAATATTATGAATAAATAATTTTAACAGTTGAAGTCAACGGACATGTCTCTCAAAAATTATTCATCAAGAATCTCCGACGTACCTATTGATCACACCCGAAGAGGGAATCAGGCTGAAAGCTATGCCCCCTTTTAGGCAGTTTTTGTTATTCACCGGATATTTTTTCGTGCCTTTGCGGAGGACAAAGACAGAGACTCTCGGGAGATGGGAAGAAGGATTGGCTGCAATATTCCGACCTTTTTTGTGCTCGCATGGCTCCGCTTCGCCCTTAGCCCCCTGCAGCGTGCGTCCTGGAGTCTTTTGCCGCGCCGACACTAAAACAAACGAAGGGGAAAATGCGCCGCGGGGAGTCCCCGGCGTAGTTGGCGCGGCCGCCACCGTGGCGCCAGTGGGCCGCCCGCGAGTGGCCGCGATGATTAATGCGTGTCCTCTCAGGAGCTAACCGGCCCGGCCTGGCCCCGAGCTAAAAACTGCGCGCCCACCACTGATGCGTTAATTGGAAGGCCGCGGGAAAAAAGCGGGTAAATGCCTGGGATCGGAACTGTCCTGCAAATTGATGCATTTCACGTGGAATTCTCCGACGGCGAAATACGGGATGCAAATCTGACCATTGAGTACAGTCCGCTACGTAACGAAGTCCTGAGATTCATCAGCTAGGCATCTATTCATACTTGGTATGGCGATGCACGTGCTGTTGTCCAAAAGTTCTTGAAATACGAGGTGTGACCAAAAAGAAACGCAAATGTTTATTTTTCTTATAAAATCTTTACTTATTCATCAGCATCAACTTTATTCCCTCCAAAGTAATCTCTCTCGAATATAATACACTTGCTCCAGCGCTTCTTGCAACCTTGGAAGCACTTGTGGAACCCACTTTTTTTATGGTGTCCTCGGGAACAGATAGAAGTCGCAAGGGGCCATGTCCGGCGAATTCGGTGGCTGAGGCAACTTAACGGTTTTGTGTTTAGCCTAAAAACCACGAACAAGGAATTAGTTGTGAATGCAAGCATCACCGTGATGGAATTTCCACGAGTGCTTTGCCAAAATTCTGGTCGCTTTCTTCGGACTGTTTCACACCAACGTCACCTAACTTCCAGGTAGTATACCTTCTTGGCAGTGCGACCTTAAGGCAGGAATTCCTGATGCGCTGTCCCATTGTAATCGAAAGAACCTACACATTTCACCGAACTTGTCGAATTTTTTCGTTCTTGGCTCTTCAGGCAGATTCCATTGCAACTATTGGGCCTTGATTTCGACGTCATAACTGTATACCCCTGTTTCGCCACCTACTGTAACCTTCTAAGGAAGTTTTGGATTGATAATTTAGCAATTCCTGAGCGATGTCATCTTTGGTCGAAATTCAACAATTTGGAAACAAACTTTGCTGCTACAAGTCTTATACCAAGGACATCCGAAATATTGCTTGGCATGAGCCAAGGTATGCCGGGCATCGTCAGCAACCTCTCTGATAATGATTCGGCGGTTTTCCAGAGCCATTTTCTTTACCTCTTCACCACTGTCGTCAGTAACTGATGCGCTAGGCGGTCCAGGGTGGTCATCGTCTTCAGCATCTTTTCGACTCTCTTTGCAACGTTTATACCACTCGGAAACTCTTGTCTTTCTTATAGTAGATTCGCAAAAGACCACAGACAACAGTTGGAATGCCGTGCAGCAGTTTATTCCAATTTTCAAGCAAATTTGATACACATTCTTTGATCCATCTCTTTCGAAAGTAAAAATTCACCAAGCACTCGAAAACACATGTAACATTTTCGACTGTCAACAGTAAACTAAATATTCAAAACAGCTGAAAATGCAAACATACATCAGGAGCAAGTGTAACAACAAGATAATAAATTTCGAAAATCGTATTTATAAACCCCACGAAATTAAAAAAAATTCCCGTTACTTTTTTATATACACCTCGTATATTAACATAATTACCTTTCACCTCGCTCTTATTCTGCATGATCATCTTCAAAGTAGTACCGTTGTGGGCGAAAACACCGTTCCAACGTTTCTGCCACTTTTGAAGTACATTTTAGAAGTCTGTTTTTCTTAGGTTCTTTAGAGTCTTCTGCGATTCCGTTTGAATCTTCACCACTGTATCATATTTTTGCCCCTTCAATTTAATTTTAATTTTGAGGAAAAGGAAGACGTCACACGGAGCTAAGTCTCCGTGGGTATGTCAGGTGATAAATAAGCTTCCATCTTGCTTTTAGCAAAAAATTCCGGAATAATGGACTCGTACATTGTCATGGTGGAGTACTCAGACGTTCGCGCACCACTTCTGTGGACAATTTCCCCACATAACCTTCCTCACTCGCTTTAGAATATGGTGAGAACTCTTTATATACCGTCTAATCAGGGCGGAGGCAGGAGGGGGGAGGGGGGAAGAACTCTTTATGAACAATCCCATCAATAAATATACAGGGTGGTCCATTGATCGTGACCGGGCCAAATATCTCACGAAATAAGCGTCAAACGAAAAAACTACAAAGAACGAAACTTGTCTAGCTTGAAGGGGGAAACCACATGGCGCTTTGGTTGGCCCGCTAGATGGCGCTGCCATAGGCCAAACGGATATCAACTGCGTTTTTTTTAAAATAGGAACCACCATTGTTTATTACATATTCGTGCAGTACGTAAAGAAATGTGAATCTTTTAGTTGGACCACGCTATGTGATAGATGGCGCTGTAATAGTCACAAACATATGGCTCACAATTTTAGACCAACAGTCGGTAATAGGTAGGTTTTTTTAAATTAAACTACAGAACGTAGGCACGTTTGAACATTTTATTTCGGTTGTACCAATGTGATACATGTACCTTTGTGAACTTATCATTTCTGAGAACGCATGCTGTTACAGCGTGATTACCTGTAAATACCATATTAATGTAATAAATGCTCAAAATGATGTCCGTCAACCTCAGTGCATTTGGCAATACGTGTAACGACATTCCTCTCAACAGCGAGTAGTTCGCCTTCCGTAATGTTCGCACATGCATTGACAATACGCTGACGCATGTTGTCAGGCGCTGTCGGAGGATCACGATAGCAAATATCCTTCAACTTTCCCCACAGAAAGAAATCCGGGGACGTCAGATCCGGTGAACGTGCGGGCCATGGTACGGTGCTTCGACGACCAATCCACCTGTCATGAAATATGCTATTCTATACTGCTTCAACCGCACGCGAGCTATCTGCCGGACATCCATCATGTTGGAAGTACATCGCCATTCTGTCATGCAGTGAAACGTCTTGTAGTAACATCGGTAGAACATTAAGTAGGAAATCAGCATACATTGCACCATTTAGATTGCCATCGATAAAATGGGGGCCAATTATCCTTCCTCCCATAATGCCGCACCATACATTAACCCGCCAAGGTCGCTGATGTTCCACTTGTCGCAGCCATCGTGGATTTGCCGTTGCCCAATAGTGCATATTATGCCGGTTTACGTTACCGCTATTGGGGAATGACGCTTCGTCGCTAAATAGAACGCGTGCAAAAAATCTGTCATCGTCGCGTAATTTCTCTTGTGTCCAGTGGCAGAACTGTACACGACTTTCAAAGTCGTCGCCATGCAATTTCTGGTGCATAGAAATATGGTACGGGTGCAATCGATGTTGATGTAGCATTCTCAACACCGACGTTTTTAAGATCCCCGATTCTCACGCAATTTGTCTGCTACTGAAGTGTGGATTAGCCACGACAGCAGCTAAAACACCTACGTGGGCATCATAATTTGTTGCAGGTCGTGGTTGACGTTTCACATGTGGCTGAACACTTCCTATTTCCTTAAATAACATAACTATCCGGCGAACGGTCCGGACACTTGGATGATGTCGTCCAAGATACCGAGCAGCATACATAGTACACGCCCGTTGCGTTCAAATGGCTCTGAGCACTATGCGACTTAACTTCTCGCCTAGAACTGAGAACTAATTAAACCTAACTAACCTATGGACATCACACACATCCATGCCAGAGGCAGGATTCGAACCTGCAACCGTAGCGGTCACGCGGTTCCAGATTGAAGCGCCTAGAACCGCACGGCCACACCGGCCGGCCGGCCGTTGGGCATTTTGATCACAATAGGCATACATCAACACGATATCGACCTTTTCCGCAATTGGTAAACTGTCAATTTTAACACGAGTAATGTATCACGAAGCAAATACCGTCCGCACTGGCGGAATGTTTCGTGATACCACGTACTTATACGTTTGTGACTATTGCAGCGCCATCTATCACAAAGCGAAAAAAGTGGTCCAACTAAAACATTAATATTTCTTTACGTACTACACGAATATGTAATAAAAATGGGGGTTCCTATTAGAAAAAAAACGCAGCTGATATCCGTTTGACCTATGGCAGTGTCATCTAGCGGGCCAACCATAACGCCATCTTGTTTCCTCCTTCGAGCTAGACGAGTTTCGTTCTGTGTAGTTTTTTCGTTTGATGCTTATTTCGTGAGATATTTGGCCTGGTCACTATCAATGGTCCACCGTGTATATATATTGTCAAGGACTTAGTGTCACACATGAATTGTCGAGATTTTTGGCCGATGTGAAGAAGGACTCTTCCACCGTGACGACTGCTACTTAGCACTTTTCTTTACCTTTCACTAATATTACACCAGAAAAGTTAAAAAATAACATAAAAGTTATAAAAATGACTCTGAGCACTATGCGACTTAACTTCTGAGGTCATCAGTCCCCTACAACCTAGAACTACTTAAACCTAACTAACTTAAGGACATCACACATATCCATGCCCGACGCAGGATTCGAACCTGCGACCGTAGCAGTCGCGCGGTTCCAGACTGAAGCGCCTAGAACCGCTCGGCCACACCGGCCGGCGTAAAAGTTACACGAATCCTATGCAGATGACAAGCTGCTGAGTATATATTAGCATAATCAACAATGTAACAGAAAAATTTACTTGTTTAAGGAGTGAGCCACGTGGAAATTATTCAATTTTTACTTGAAAATGCGAGGATTACCGCTAAGATTTAAGTCTTCTAGTAACTTATTAAAAACGGATGCAGCAGAATACTGTACACACTTCTGCACAAGGTGTGATCCAAATGCAAAGTAGATTTCTGTTTAATATTAGCCAGCCGAAATCTGCAAATTCTTGGGAATAAGCTCATACTGTTAACAAGAGAAGTTAAGGAATGTATTTTGTGAGGCCAACATCAGAATTTCCTGACTACTGAACAGGCGGTCGACAAGAGACTGGCGAACTTGAACCACATACTGCTCGAACAATTCCTAGTGAATGGGAAGAGTTATCACAGAATATAATGCCGTATGTCATAAGCGAATGAAAATAGCAGCATTCAGCTTTCGAATAAGATCCTGAACATAGACTTTCCGTGGCATCTTACCAAGTATCAGAGTACCTAGGAACTTGGTGCGTTCAGATTCACTAATCATATGCCCTTTCCGTATAATAAAAATGTCGGTCTTAGTTGAATTGTTTGTTAGAAATTGCAAAAACTGTGTTTTACTGCCATTTAGCATCAATTTTTTTTCTACGGGCTATGAGCTGGTATGTTGAACTATGCTATTTGACACATTGCGTATGATGCACACAATGTGCTGGACGTACCCTCATGTGGCGAGAGGTGGGAACATGTAATGTAATCAGGAACATTACCGAACATACAGAATGAGATGTTCACCCTGCAGCGGAGTGTGCGCTGATATGAAACTTCCTTGGAAAGTTTTACAGTTCATATTTGTCAGAATTTCCTTTAATCATGCCATTGAATCACTCGCGATTACATCTCCTTTCTCTGATTGCAGACTATCTGAGCCACTAATATCGTCCTTATCAACATCACTGCGTTGAGATTTTGGGCTAACTAGCCCACTAACATTATCTGAACCACACATACTGGGTAATTGATTAATCGTTGGAAGCTCCATCGTTGACGATGACGCTGCAGTTTCGCAGATTTTGACACTATCGGCACAAATACTAACTTATTGGTCACGCTGTCTGTTTCTGCTGCCGGTGGCCCTTATTGCCGTGGCCGCTTCAGCGCTATGCCGCAGTCGAGGCCGGCCGGAGTGGCCGTGCGGTTCTAGGCGCTACAGTCTGGAACCGAGCGACCGCTACGGTCGCAGGTTCGAATCCTGCCTCGGGCATGGATGTGTGTGATGTCCTTGGATTAGTTAGTTTTAAGTAGTTCTACGTCCGCAGCTCGTGGTCGTGCGGTAGCGTTCTCGCTTCCCGCGCCCGGGTTCCCGGGTTCGATTCCCGGCGGGGACAGGGATATTCCCTGCCTCGTGATGACTGGGTGTTGTGTGATGTCCTTAGGTTAGTTAGGTTTAAGTAGTTCTAAGTTCTAGGGGACTAATGACCATAGATGTTAAGTCCCATAGTGCTCAGAGCCATTAAGTAGTTCTAAGTTCTAGGGGACTGATGACCTCAGAAGTTAAGTCGCATAGTGCCCAGAGCCATTTGAACCATTTTTGAAGCCGCAGTCGAAGTCTCCGCTGCTGCTAGCCGCTGTGGACTCGAACTCAGCACGCCTCCACGTAGCCTTCTTCTTCGTTCTTGAAATTCCGCGGCGAACTTAATCCACACGTAGCTTTTGCTACCGATTTGCACCCAGGCAGCTGCTGTAAAATCTTATTCTCAGACCCCCCACGCAAACTGCTTGTCGGGCAGTAGGTTTGGGGCCTGGTTCACAAAATATTCAAACGAGTTTGTATTACAATTGCAATTCTAAAGGGATTAGGCTCATATCGTGGGCGAGAAAACTCCAGTTGCGACTGTGCCTAACAGTGAAACGGCCCCTTAGAAAAATTTATGAATTACTGTGCTGATAAACCTCTTACGTTATTTGATTTTCAAACAGCTGATCAGAACTGAACGTACTCAGACATTCCTCTGTTTACTTATTCTGATCAACCCTAAACTGACACACAATATGTTTAGCGCAACGCAGTCTCACTTTCAATAATCCCTACAAAAGAATGGTCCTGACTAACAATAACCTATACCTTGCATGAATCACTTACCTCACAAAAATTTTCTTTATTCGAAATAGTGCAATACAGCGTGTGCCAATACTTCCAGCTAAATAAAAGATTCTAACTACTGAAGGCGCAAACTACTGATAGGTATAGTTAGCAAATGAAAGATTTTGATAGAGAATATATATATATATTATCACTCTTTGTGATGGACACACGTCGAGATCGTCCGCTCTCAAAATTCTGCCATCTCTCCCCCCACATCCACCACTGCTGGCGGCTTACCTCAAACTGCGCAACGCTACGTGCTGTTCACATCCAACTTCCCAACACTACAATAGCAAATATTCCAACAATGCAAGCCACCCACAGACTTCACGCAGCACAGTCAGTGATTTTCATATAGAGTTCTACGTGGCGTTACCAACATAAAAACCTAAACAGCCTACTTACAACAGTTACAGCGAAGTGTGGTTGCTCTTCCAAACAGTCTCCAATATGAGCAAACCAGTTACATCATTACCTGCGGTCACTCGATCTTTAGGTACCTGGGCTATGCAGAAAGAGCTCGATGTAGTTATACGGTCGAAACGCGCATATCTGCTTTTATGCCCCGAGCTAATTCGCCGCTGGGATCCTGCAGTCAAATAGTTTATGCTTTGGCTAGATTTGTGAATTAATAAAAATACACAAAAACACAAAATAAAAGTTAAATGAATAATTTAATAACAGGGGTTCTATTGTAACGTCTGCAACTGATGTAGACGACAGAGAATTATATTTAATAATCATAATTCAAGAAAGGACATATCAAATAAACGGAAAGTGGCCCTGCGATATTCAGTTAAAAATACTGACAGAAAGTACCCTAAACAAATGCAGTAAAGTTACATTGGCAAACAATCTAAACAAGAACCCTAAAAAGTTTTGGTCATATGTAAAATCGGTAAGCGGATCTAAATCCCCTATTCAGTCACTCGTTGACCACGATGGCACCGAAACAGAGGACGACCGAAGAAAGGCAGAAATACTGAATTCAGTGTTCCGAAACTGTTTCACTGCGGAAAATCGTAACACGGTCCCTGACTTCAGCCGTCGCACGGACGCCAAAATGGAAAATATTGAAATAAACGATATCGGAATTGAAAAACAACTGCTATCACTTAGTAGCGGAAAAGCATCCGGACCAGACGAGATACCCTTAAGATTCTACAGTGATTATGCTAAAGAACTTGCCCCCTTTCTATCAGCAATTTATCGTAGATCGCTGGAAGAACGTAAAGTACCTAGCGACTGGAAGAAAGCGCAGGTCGTTCCCATTTTCAAGAAGGGTCATAAATCAGATGCGAATAATTATAGGCCTATTTCGCTTACGTCAATCTGTTGTAGAATAATGGAACATGTTTTGTGTTCTCGTATTATGACGTTCTTAGATAATACAAATCTCCTTCATCATAACCAACATGGATTCCGCAAACAGAGATCATGTGAAACTCAGCTCGCCCTATTTGCCCAAGAAATTCACAGTGCCGTAGACACTGGCGAGCAGATTGATGCCGTATTCCTGGACTTCAGGAAGGCATTTGATACGGTTCCGCACTTACGTTTAGTGAAAAAAATACGAGCTTACGGAATATCGGACCAGGTTTGTGATTGGATTCAGGATTTCCTAGAAGAAAGAACACAACATGTCATTCTTAACGGTTCAAAATCTGCAGATGTAGAGGTAATTTCGGGAGTACCGCAAGGAAGCGTGATAGGACCTTTATTGTTTACAATATACATAAATGACTTAGTTGACAACATCGGTAGCTCCGTGAGGCTATTTGCAGATGACACGGTTGTCTACAAGAAAGTAGCAACATCAGAAGACTCGTACGTACTCCAGGAAGACCTGCAGAGGATTAATGCATGGTGCGACAGCTGGCAGCTTTCCCTAAACGTAGATAAATGTAATATAATGCGCATACATAGGGGCAGAAATCCATTCCAGTACGATTATGCCATAGGTGGTAAATCATTGGAAGCGGTAACGACCGTAAAATACTTAGGAGTTACTATCCGGAGCGATCTGAAGTGGAATGATCACATAAAACAAATAGTGGGAAGAGCAGGCGCCAGGTTGAGATTCATAGGAAGAATTCTAAGAAAATGTGACTCATCGACGAAAGAAGTAGCTTACAAAACGCTTGTTCGTCCGATTCTTGAGTATTGCTCATCAGTATGGGACCCTTACCAGGTTGGATTAATAGAAGAGATAGACATGATCCAGCGAAAAGCAGCGCGATTCGTCATGGGGACATTTAGTCAGCGCGAGAGCGTTACGGAGATGCTGAACAAGCTCCAGTGGCGGACACTTCAAGAAAGGCGTTACGCAATACGGAGAGGTTTATTATCGAAATTACGAGAGAGCACATTCCGGGAAGAGATGGGCAACATATTACTACCGCCCACATATATCTCGCGTAATGATCACAACGAAAAGATCCGAGAAATTAGAGCAAATACGGAGACTTACAAGCAGTCGTTCTTCCCACGCACAATTCGTGAATGGAACAGGGAAGGGGGGATCAGATAGTGGTACAATAAGTACCCTCCGCCACACACCGTAAGGTGGCTCGCGGAGTATAGATGTAGATGTAGATGTAGATTGAGCGCGTTACGAGAATGGTAGCAAAATCCCCAAACTAGATAGTCATCAAGGATTTGCGAAAACTAAGTCCACTTCGTGAGCACAATACACGAAACATTTACCAGCTCAAAACGGTTTATAGCTCAGCATGAATCAATCACCACCACAATCGAGGATCACTCGTTGCCACAGGCACGTCCGCCTCCTTCCAAAACTCATGTAAAACTGTATCGTTGCTTCTTTGAGCTTTTCACTCGAGAAGTCCCTGTCTCTATTTGACTCCCATAATGTTCCGCAAATATCTGCTTTTTCATTGGCTGAAGGCATTCCCACCAAAAATACATCGCTCTAGACTTGATTTGAGTCATCTTGATCACTTTCTGACACTAACATATTACAACAATATTTAAATAAATATGTTATAAAAATTTGTTCACACCCAGAACATTCACAATAAATATAAATACAAGTCTGCCCATAAATAAATGAACCAATATTCTTTCGCAAGTGCGCTCGCGATAAATGACAGCAGATTGTCCTTATATATTGTTCAAACAACTATTAAGCCAGCTTGACAGAAGCATCTTTTGGTTCTAATGGTTCAAATGGCTCTGAGCACTATGGGACTCAACTTCTGAGGTCATTAGTCCCCTAGAACTTAGAACTAGTTAAACCTAATTAACCTAAGGACATCACACACATCCATGCCCGAGGCAGGATTCGAACCTGCGACCATAGCGGTCTCGCGGTTCCAGACTGCAGCGCCCAGAACCGCACGACCACTTCGGCCGGCGCTTTTGGTTCTCTTTGCAATATTGGTGTCCGCTAAAACATGTGATTGACCAATTTAAACCAGCACAGTTTTTCGAAAGCATTTGCAGTCAACGTTTAAATAAAGTTACTGGCAAAATAGTAAACTGTTCATTAAATAACTACCCAAGTATGACAAAATATGAGGTATTGACGCTGTATTCATTTGTTGTGTAAATGTGGAAAATATGATGTTCTGACAAACATTTGCGTAGTAAAAAGATATCAAAGACGTAATAAATCAATACATAAAAAGATAAAATACATAGCTTTGAGGGATGATAGCTATAGTGCAATGTAATCATCTGAGATAATGTTTGTTGAAATCACGTGAAGTGATTAAATGTTGCTAATTCACATGTTCACTGTGTGACTGTTTATTCACTGTCAAATACTAAGTTCATTGTTTTAAAGATGTTAAAATTACTGTCGTGTCACTGGATGTGCCTCACTTTTCTGAGATCGCAGGCTTTTTCAGATTCGATTTAATATGAATTCTGATTTATCGCCGAAATTCAGTGAGCTGTAACTTAACGAACTTTATGATTATCTGTCACTTCGCCATTTCTTGGAGCATTGTCTATCCTCCTAAGTGACTGTCCGTTGCCAAAATTCCCTGCACTAGGACTTACCCACATCCGGACATTTGTTGCTTATCTTTGTACCTGGACTCGAATATGTAAGTCATTTAGCCGGAAGCCAGAACTGCTGTCACGTCCCCTGAGATCTGGGCCCGCTCGAGTACAGCTGTACAACAAATTCATCTTACCTTGCACCAATACTAGGTGGCCGATTAGCTCGCCTAAATACGCATAACCTAACGATACGAATTTTCTGCTTTCTAAGTCTAAAGTTTAGCGGCTTCAATTTTTCGTAAAAACGCCGATTTTAACCATCATACTGCACTGACGAAGTTGATATTTGTAGCTTTTAACTGTGATATACATCTGCACGTTATGAACATTTTTTCTCTTTTTAGTTTTTTTCACCGCCACTTTTTTCGTGATCTCATATTTTGACTAAAATATTCATTTGATAAATCTGCGACTTTACAATGTTAACATTAATATATTTAAGCTTACATTGACGAAGTTAGGAAAAGTTATTTTTATTTTTAATTTTACTCTTAGATTATCGTGCAGTCCTTTGTATGTTAAGCACAGACACGTTATGATGACAACTGATATTACTGTAGCTGGCTCAGTACACACACACACACACACACACACACACACACACACACACACATGGCCATTAAAATTGCTACACCATGAAGATTACGTGCTACAGACGCGAAATTTAACCGACAGGAAGAAGATACTGTGATATGCAAATGATTAGCTTTTCAGAGCATTCACACAAGGTTGGCGCCAGTGGCGACACCTACGACGTGCTGACATGAGGAAAGTTTCCAACCGATTTCTCATACACAAACAGCAATTGACCGGCGTTGCCTGGTGAAAAGTTATTGTGATGCCTCGTGTAAGGAGGAGAAATGCGTACCATCACATTTGCGACTTTGATAAAGGTCGGATTGTAGCCTATCGCGATTGCGGTTTATCGCATCGCGACATTGCTGCTCGCGTTGATCGAGATCCAATGACTGTTAGCAGAATATGGAATCGGTGGGTTCAGGAGGGTAATACGGAACGCCGTGCTGGATCCCAACGGCCTCGTATCACTAGCAGTCGAGATGACAGGCATCTTATCCGGATGGCTGTAACGGATCGTGCAGCTACGTCTCGATCCCTGAGTCAACAGATGGGGACGTTTGCAAGACAACAACCATCTGGACGAACAGGTCGACGACGTTTGCAGCAGCATGGACTATCAGCTCGGAGACCATGGGTGCGGTTACCCTTGACGCTGCATCACAGACAGGAGCGCCTGCGATGGTGTACTCAACGACGAACCTGAGTGCACGTAAGGCTAAACGTCATTTTTCCGGATGAATCCAGGTTCTGTTTACAGCATAATGATGGTCGCATCCGTGTTTGGCGACATCGCGGTGAACGCACATTGGAAGCGTGTATTCGTCATCACCATACTGGCGTATGATCCGGCGTGATGGTATGGGGTGCCATTGGTTAGACGTCTCGATCACCTCTTGTTCGCATTGACGGCACTTTGAACAGTGGACGTTACATTTCAGATGTATTACGACCCGTGGCTCTACCCTTCATTCGAAGCCTGCGAAACCCTACATTTCAGCAGGATAATGCACGACCGCATGTTGCAGGTCCTGTACGGGCCTTTCTGGATACAGAAAATGTTCGAATGCTGCCCTGACCAGCACATTCTCGAGATCTCTCACCAACTGAAACGCCTGGTCAATGGTGGCCGAGCAACTGGCTCGTCACAATACGCCAGTCACTACTCTTGATGAACTGTGGTATCGTGTTGAAGCTGCTTGTGCAGCTGTACCTGTACACGCCATCCAAGCTCTTTTTGACTCAATGCCCAGGCGTATCAAGGCCGTTATTACGGCCAGAGGTGGTTGTTCTGGGTACTGATTTGTCCGGATCTATGCACACAAATTGCGTGAAAACGTAATCACATGTCAGTTCTAGTATAATACATTTGTCCAATGAATATCCGTTTATCATCTGCATTTATTCTTGGTGCAGCAATTTTAATGGCCAGTAGTGTATATACGAGTAGAGAGAGAGTGACAGAGAGAGAAATATAATGGATTTTTACGATAGAAACATGAAATAAAATGTTCGATTATTACAAAGTTAATTTTGTGATTCAGAATTTTCGGTCTTACCTGAAAGAGAAACACACAAAAACATTCCTCACTCTTACAGCTTTTCAGTACTCACTCATTTAATCACAACTCTAAGCACTGTGATGGTGTGTCCTTACAAATCACTTTCATTTAAACGTTTAAGGGAGAGAGTGGGAAGTCACTGAGGTTTGTATCCTTCTCAAGACCCTGTTACAAAAAGGGGAAAGGGAGAAGTCACTATGGTTGGTGTCCTTTTTTTCTTCTCCATACAGCTTGCATGCTGCTTTTCATGAAGCCTCCATATTCCTGAGTAGTGCGGGTGAGTAGGGAGATCAAACCTGTTATGTTCGGGTACGGTATTACTAGTGTCCTGCCTGACACAGTCAAGTCGTTTAAATATCTGGCTTTAACGCTGCAAAGCGATATGACGTGGAACGAGCATGTGAAAACTGTGGTAGGAAAGGCAAATGATCGACTTCGGTGGAAGAATTTTAGGAAGGAGTGGTTCACTTGTAAAGGAGACCGCATATAGGCCGCTGGTGCAACCTATTCTTGAGTACTGGTCAAGTGTTTGGATCTGTAGCAGGTAGGATTGAAGGAAGGCATCGGAGCAATTCAGAGGCGGGCTGCTAGATTTGTTACAGGTAGGTTCGAAAAACATGTAAGTGTCACGGAGATGCTTCGGGAACTCAAATGGGATTCCCTGGAGGGAAGGCTTCTTTCTTTTCGAGAAATGCTATTGAGAAAAAATTTAGAGAACCGGCAGTTGAAGCTGACCGCCTAACGATTCTACTGCCGCCAACATACATTGCGCGTTAGGACCACGAAGATAAGATACGAGAAATTAGGGCTCATATAGAGGCGTACAGACAGTCGTTTTTTCCTCGCTCTATTTGCTACTGAGACAGGAAAGGAAATGACAAGTAGTGGCTCAAAATACCCTCCCCCAAGCACTGTGCGGTGCCCTGCGGAGTATCTATGTAGAGGTAGGTGTAGACGTAGAACAGATAAGATAGCCTAAGCTTCTGTTCCCAGCTAGGGAGGACGAAACAAATTCCACACTTTATACTCGCATTCGGGAGGACGACGGTTCAATCCCACGTCCGGCCATCATGATTTAGGTTTTCTGTGAGTTCCCTAAATCGCTCCAGGCAAATGCCTGGATGGTTCCTTTGAAAGGGCACGGCCGACTTCCTTCCCTGTCCTTCCCTAATCCGATGAGACCGATGACCTCGCTGTCTGTTCTCCTCCCCCAAACAATCCAATCCAATCCAATCCACAATCTATTTTCCTTCTATAGTTTAAATAATTAATTGAGAAATTTATTATTTGGAAAACGTTTACAAAATGATTACTGGCAATATGCCGCTTCATGAAATCATGACGTTACCCTAGCTCACTTTTGCTAGTTACTTCATTATTAAGCTTGAATCATGAACTGCACATTTTTTTTGTGAATCGTAGCTATTATGCTCTGAAAGTCAACATAGGATTTTAAAAGAGTCACATTTCCTGCTAGTTTGCAATTTACTTCATTAACTTACATGTTGCTTCACTTAAAATCGAGTAGCCTCTGTAAGTTCTATCTTCATATGGCTCAGTTATCATACAGATTAGTATGCTAAAGAAGTTATTTGTTCGACAGCAGTTACTTTGCTTTATTATACACACAACTAAAAAACTGTTTCCATTATAACATAACAATACTCTACAAACTGCATTTCTTCTTTCGTTTGCCTGTATAATTGTCTGTATGTCTCAATATTTGTCTGTTAATTGACCATCTGTCTTAAGCAAGATTACGCCTTTCTCCACTCTTTTTTACGAGACGTAAGGGAATTACACACCAATTTTTCATCATTTTACTTCACACTTCGGCCTGCTGACTTCATTATTCCTATTTTTTCCTATTTTCATTTATCCATACGTTTCACTTTACTATATATTTTGACGCTCCTTTCTCCCTTCTTTGTCAGCCTAATGATCTCATCATTTAAACATATTTTTGGTGTGATCCTCACACCACACTGACACATCTTCTTTAATTGAAATTAAAATGCTTTGGCTTGCCTCTGTTGGCACCATATTATTACTCTGTCTTACCTACAGACAACCTTACTTCCAAGATGTAAATTAATGATTTATGCAGAGTTTATTCTTTCAGATTTTAGGTACTTTCAGCTTCAGTTTCTTGACTTAACTCAAAGTATCGATAGTTCATTAATACTAATCCTTTTTGTGGAACTCATGTGTCATTCATTTACTTTAGCCATTATTTTTTATTATTGGTGCTCATAAGTACCCCATAATTATTTCAGCGCTTAGAGTTTATTATTGTAAACTACTTCTCATATTCTCTTATAAGTCATCATTCGGGTCGGGTATAGTCATTTTTTGGAATAATTTTTACTTACTTGGACGATATTACAAACTAATAGCATACGTAATATTCCTTACTTACTATAGATATAGAACAGAAGAAGAGAATGAAACTTGAAAAAAAAAAAAAAGGTTCAAATGGCTCTGAGCACTATGGGACTTAACATCTGAGGTCATCAGTCCCCTAGAACTTAGAACTACTTAAATCTGACTTACCTAAGGACATCACAAACACCCATGCCCGAGGCAGGATTCGAAACCTGCGACCGTAGCGGTCGCGCGGTTACAGACTGAAATGAAACTTGAAACGGGAATAAAGTTTTATCCAGCTGGGACCGCACCGTACACCAAAAAGTGCATCCATCAAAGAGCGGCAGACACCCTAACAAAATGTAATTAGTCAGTTTTGAAAGGCTTTAGATCTACAATGTTTTGTAGACCTAATTCTCTCTTACTTTTCGGTTATTTCAATCGGTATGCGTTTACATGAGGCTTACCCACTATCCTGAATGGTTCTTGATAAACAAGCATAAAATTCTTTGTTTCCACTTACATTTTCTTAGGTTTTTCTTTTGTTTTGACTAACAATAGTTCACCACTGTTAAAACTAGTGGGGGCAGATTACGCGTCATGTAGTCTTTTTCTGTCCAAGGTTCTTTTACGTATGTTTGCCCTAGCTTGCGCTTTCTTTTCATCTATAGAGCTCTGAGACATAACTGGAAAGTCAATCGTGTTTGAAACAAAGTTATGGGATTCCTGGCTAAACGTAGGAGCAAAGCCTGCTGCATTATGTTTAAGGTTGTTGATGATTTCTTCAAAGTTTTTGATATGATCGGCCCAAGTTGAATGCTTCCTGGCAAATAAGTTCTACACAATCTATTTAACTCACGCATGGCACTATCGCACGTATATGCCTGCGGAAGATACGCCGTGATCCCTATGTGACGGATTCCGGTTTTTTCTAGACATGTTTTAAATTATTCAGATACGAATTGCGGACCGCTATCCGATAACGGACTCTAAGGCTTGCCAGTCTTTGCAAAACAGTCCTTTTCCAGCTTATCTACCAGCATTTTGGCATTAAATCTCTTTGGATATAATTTGACATTCTTGCTAAAACCATAATCACCACAAACGCATGGGTGCATCCTCCTTTAGATGTCGGGAGGGGGCTAAAAAGATCTGTTGCACATAATTCCAGGGGTTCACTTGGTGCTACATTTTGCGTATCTCCCTGCACTATGTTATTTACGGCACGTACCTTCTGATATACAGCACAGGATGCTAGCCTCCTTGCTACTCTACGAGGCATGTTGTCGAAAATCGCCTCCTCACTTAATTTAGCAATGAGTTTGTTGGCTCCATAATGGCCAAATCGTAGATGCACGTAATCTGTCAGTAGATCCACATTTTGTGACGGAAAACTTATATCCTCTTCTTTTGAATCTAACTTACTTCTTTGGAATACAATTCCGTTATGGAGGCAATAGTATTGCGCTACTTGAGGATAATTAGGAACCCCAATACATGAGCCATCATATTTACAGAGGCACACACAGAAATATTTAATCCAAATGAGGCTGCTTTAAATTGGTAGCACACTCCTTCATGCAAAAATTCTGTATATTTACGTGATTCCAGGATCGACATAAAACGTTCATTGATGTAAGATACATAGCTCCTCGAAACTTTTGTATACTTTCGTCCATATTCTGAGGGTGGTCACTCTCTCTTATCACAATGTCACTTAGAAAGCGTGTGTCCAGTACTAATCTGACGTTCCCGCCACGCTTTGGCACAACAACAAGAGGATGGTTATAATCAAAAACTGCTTGCACAATGACACCCCTTGCCAGCAAACGTTCAATTTCTTTCTTAACAGCTTTGTTTCTCGCAACATGTATCTGATAAGGTTTCTTGAAAAATGCATTCCCAGCTTTACATTCAAACGGCATTCATACCCTTCAACTTCGCCAGATGTATTTGGGAATACATTGTGATGAGTGGTTAATACTTCCCTTAATTCAGCCCTTTGACTATCAGAAATTTGATCTATTGACAGTAACTTAGCCTCTATTTCTTCCAGGATATAGTTCTCTTACGCATTAGCATCTTGTACATTGTTCCCGAATTCAGTATCTTCGTGCAAGTATCCCTTATTCCTCATTACTCTAATGGGCAGTTCCCGTGCTTCATTATTATTCACCACATAATTTCCAATGAAAGGCTCCGTAATCACTCCAGAATCTGGTAAAGTTAACAGTAAGTGGTTTGGTAAAAGTCAGTCTCCCCTTCATATTTAGTTAAAATGTGTGTATCAATCAACATTTTGACCCGAACGCCATTAAACAAGGATGATCTATTATTATGTTGCCTATATCAATTGCCCCCCCCCCTCCCTGAACCGTGGATCTTGCCGTTCGTGGGGAGGCTTGCGTGCCTGAAAGATGCAGATAGCCGTACCGTAGGTGCCACCACAACGGAGGGGTATCTGTTGAGAGGCCAGACAAACGTGTGGTTCCTGAAGAGGGGCAGCAGCCTTTTCAGTAGTTGCAGGGGCAACAGCCTGGATGATTGACTGATCTGGCCTTGTAACACTAACCAAAACGGCCTTGCTGTTGTGGTACTGCGAACGGCTGAAAGCAAGGGGAAACTACAGCCGTAATTTTTCCCGAGGGCATGCAGCTTTACTGTATGATTAAATGATGATGGCATCCTCTTGGGTAAAATAGTCCCCCATTCGGATCTCCGGGTGGGGACAACTCAAGAGGACGTCGTTATCAGGAGAAAGAAAACTGGCGTTCTACGGATCGGAGCGTGGAATGTCAGATCCCTTAATCGGGCAGGTAGGTTAGAGAATTTAAAAAGTGAAATGGGTAGGTTAAAGTTAGATATAGTGGGAATTAGTGAAGTTCGGTGGCAGGAGGAACAAGACTTTTGGTCAGGTGAATACAGGGTTATAAATACAAAATCAAATAGGGGTAATGCAGGAGTAGGTTTAATAATGAATTAAAAAAATAGGAATGCGGGTAGGCTACAGGAAACAGCATAGTGAACGCATTATTGTGGCCGAGATAGACACGAAGCTCAAGCCTACTACAGAAGTACAAGTTTATATGCCAACTAGCTCTGCAGATGATGAAGAAATTGATGAAATGTATGATGAGATAAAAGAAATTATTCAGATAGTGAAGGGAGCCGAAAATTTAATAGTCATGGGTGACTGGAATTCAATAGTAGGAAAAGGAAGAGAAGGAAACGTAGTAGGAGAATATGGATTAGGGTTAACAAATGAAAGAGGAAGCCGCCTGGTAGAATTTTGCACAGAACGTAACTTAATCATAGCTAACACTTGGTTCAAGAATCTAGAAGAGGCTTGTATACATGGAAGAACCCTGGAGTTACTAGAAGGTTTCAGATAGATTATATAATGGTAAGACAGAGATTTAGGAACAAAGTTTCAAACTGTAAGACATTTCCAGGGGCAGATGTGGACTCTGACCACAATCTATTGGTTATGAACTGTGGATTAAAACTGGAGAAACTGCAAAACGGTGGGAACTTGAGGATATGGGACCTAGATAAGCTGAAAGAACCAGAGGTTGTACGGAGTTTCAGGGAGAGCACAATGGAACAATTGACAGGAATGGGGGAAAGAAATACGGTAGAAGGAGAATGGGTAGCTTTGAGGGATGAAATAGTGAAGGCAGCAGAGGATCAAGTAGGTAAAAAGACGAGGGCTAGTAGAAATCCTTGGTTAACAGAAGAGATATTGAATTTAATTAATGAAAGGAGAAAATACAAAAGTGCAGAAAATGAAGCAGGCCAAAAGGAATACAAACGTCTCTAAAAGGAGATCGACAGGAAGTGCAAAATGGCTAAGCAGGGTGGCTAGAGGACAAATGTAAGGATGTAGAGGCTTATTTCACGAGGGGTAAGATAGATATTGCCTACAGGAAAATTAAAGAGATCTTTGGAGAAAAGAGAGCCACCTGCATGAATATCAAAAGCTCAGATGGAAAACCAGTTCTAAGCAAAGAAGGGAAAGCAGAAAGGTGGAAGGTGTATATAGAGGGTCTATACAGGGGCGATTAACTTGAGGACAATATTATGGAAATGGAAGAGGATGTAGATGAAGATGAAACAGGAGATATGATACTACTTGAAGAGTTTGACAGAGCACTTTAACATCTAAGTCGAAACAAGGCCCCTGGAGTAGACAACATTCCGTTAGAACTACTGACGGCATTGGGAGAGCCAGTCCTGACAAAACTCTACCATCTGGTGAGCAAGATGTATGAGACAGGCGAAATTCCCTCAGACTTCAAGAAGAATATAATAATTCCAATCCCAAAGAAAGCAGGTGTTGAGAAATGTGAAAATTACCGAACTATCAGTTTAATAAGTTACAGCTGCAAAGTAATAACGCGAATGCTTTACAGACGAATGGAAAAACTAGTAGAAACCGACCTCGGGGAAGATCAGTTTGGATTCCGTAGAAATGTTGGAACACGTGAAGCAATACTGACCCTAGGACTTATCTTAGAAGAAAGATTAAGGAAAGGCAAACCTACGTTTCTAGCATTTGTAGACTTAGAGAAAGCTTTTGACAATGTTGACTGGAATACTCTCTTTCAAATTCTGAGGGTGACAGGGGTAAAATACAGGGAGCGAAAGGCTATTTACAATGTGTACAGAAAGCAGATGGCAGTTATGAGAGTCGAGGGGCATGAAAGGGAAGCAGTGGTTGGGAAGGGAATGAGACAGAGTTGTAACCTCTCCCCGGTGCCATTCAATCTGTATATTGAGCAAGCAGTAAAAGAAACAAAAGAAAAATGCGGAATAGGTATTAAAATCCATGGAGAAGAAATAAAAACTTTGAGGTTCGCCGATGACATTGTAATTCTGTCAGAGACAGCAAAGGACTTGCAAGAGCAGTTGAACGGAATGGACAGGGTCTTGAAAGGAGGATATAAGATGAACATCAACAAAAGCAAAACGAGGATAATGGAATGTAGTCGAATTAAATTAGGTGATGCCTATTGAATTAGATTAGGAAGTGAGACACTTAAAGTAGTAGATGAGTTTTGCTTTTTGGGGAGCAAAATAACTGATGATGGTCGAAGTAGAGAGGATATAAAATGTAGACTGGGAATGGCAAGGAAAGCGTTTCTGAAGAAGAGAAATTTGTTAACATCGAGTATAGATTTAAGTGTCAGGAAGTCGTTTCTGAAAGTATTTGTATGGAGTGTAGCCATGTATGGAAGTGAAACATGGACGATAAATAGTTTACACAAGAAGAGAATAGAAGGTTTCGAAATGTGGTGCTACAGAAGAATGCTGTAGATTAGGTGAGTAGATCACTTAACTAATGCGGAGGTATTGAACATAATTGGGGAGAAGAGTAGTTTGTGGCACAACTTGTCTAGAAGAAGGGATAGGTTGGTAGGACATGTTCTGAGGCATCAAGGGATCACCAATTTAGTATTGGAGGGCAGAGTGGACGGTAAAAACCGTAGAGGGAGACCAAGAGATGAATATACTAAGCAGATTCAGAAGGATGTAGGCTGCAGTATGCACTGGGAGATGAAGAAGCTTGCACAGGATAGAGTAGCATGGAGAGCTGCATCGAACCAGTCTCAGGACTGAATACCACAACAACAACTACATATCAAATGGTTCAAATGGCTCTGAGCGCTATGGGACTTAACTTCTGAGGTCATCAGTCCCCTAGAACGTAGAAGTACTTAAACCTAACTAACCTAAGGACATCCTGCCCGAGGCAGGATTCGAAATTGCGACCGTAGCGGTCTCGCGGTTCCAGACTGTAGCGCCTAGAATCTCTCGGCCACACTGGCCGGCACAACGTATCAACTGGGATCAAAGCTTCGTGCTGTACTGATGTGGAAACTTCTCCAGTGGCAAGTATTATTCTATAATCACTTACTTTCATGATAGTTAACTCGTTCTTATTAGGAACAGAATCAAAGAATGCCTGGGAGAAAGCACGTGCTTCGCTGCCACTTGTCAAGAAGACCTTGAATCGTTATTTCCCAGACTTTATTTATTATAATAGGGTGAACACGTTCCTCATGAAAATCTTCTAATAAATCTTTCTTAATCTGTCTCCTGCTACGGTAATTTTGTTCACTTGCCAGTACATTTACACTTACAGTAGAGTCATTTGGTCATGAACTGCTACATTCGCAGCTGCCTTCTTCAATCTGTCCACCAATTTTAAATCAAACGCATGACGACTTGCTCTGCTTTCTTTTGCCGCACATTAACTAAACTACTTTCTACCTCTGAGCAACTGTGTCTCTGCGCAACGATGCTATCTATAATACTGTCGTCTCCTTTTATGTGTGTGGCAGGTAAGTCAATACAGCTAATTGATTCCCTGACCTGATTAATACTACTGTTGTCAAAGATGTAAGTTTCCACTTAATCTTCTTCCTTCTTTGATTCAAACCAGTTCTTTCCTGTTATATGTAGCGTTTTCTTTATCTCCCTTGTCCAAATGTTTTAAAGTGTTTAAAATGCTGTCAACTAGATAATGAGAGTGATTTAGCAAGTTCCTGGTGGCTGTGTCACTGTGTGTTCACTCGATTCAGAATGAGATGGGGTAAAACATCCTCAAAATCATTCCAGAACTCTAACGGGTGAATCTGTTTGTCTGAATCAAAAAGTAAAAATTGACGACATCCGATAAAAGCTGTGTTACCTGAAGCTGTTGCTATACATTAGTGTTACAAGAGCTACCTGAGGTTACCCTATTTTAATTTAGTGATACTACTATTTAGTTCATCTAATTTGCAGTTCTACTATCTCCACTTTGTCAGAAAATTTTTTATCAACATCCTGACATAATTTCACACAGTCGGATTTTAATTTCTTAATATCTTTCTCACAAGCATTTACTTTATTAGTTATGCGAAGTTAGGATTCATTGCCTACTCTTTCTGACAACCTCGCTTCCATCAGATTATCTGCGTCTTTCAAATCTTTACGAACTTTACCAGTTTCGGTATTGAAAATGCTATGCAGTTTCGTTAGCTGTTGCCGTAATTTGACTTGCACATCATGGTCGTTAGAATCAATTACATTATTTAAGCTACTGAGCGTTGAGTTCATTTAATCCTTTAGTTCTCTATTACTAGATTCAATCTTAATTAAGTGTTTACTACTGGATTGCAACTTATTGTTCATTTCTTTATGATGTGATACAAGTTTAGAAAACAGTAACTGCATCCAGTTTGGTGCGTCTGCCTTCTTACCACTTGGCATTTCAATCGGTTTTAAAGGAGTTTCTAACAATCCCTGACTTGGCTACATTTCAGAAATAATGAACTCAGTTTCATTACCTGATAACTCTATTGATTCTGCTTTTTCTTTTTTGACTTGAACTTTAGTCACATCATCATCAGAAATTGGTTCTAATTTCGCTGTAACATCGAAATTTACCTCCGAGTCTACTTTTGACAGATTTTGCAGTAGTACTTTGACAGAACCATCTTCGTTAATTTCAATTTCTAATTCTGAAGTTTCGTCGCCAGTGACGGGTTCTATCTTAACTTTCACATCATCCTTATCTGTAGTTTCCATTTTTAATAGCATTTTAGAAGCAATTAACAAAGACTTTAAATGTTCTTGACTAACTTCAACCGCTTGAACTCGAAGAGTGATGCCGACACGGTGTACCAGCAAAAGTGATGCGACGTAATGTAGGCAGCAACAGCCGCTATGGCGGTGAGGATGGCGGTGGGAATCTCCTACATCAATAGTTCCAGGCGGTCCCGGGCACGGTGGGCGCGTGCAGTAGCTTGCAGGTCCACGAAGCTCCGCGATGATGCACCGTCTTCCTGTAACCTCGGCGTCCTTGCTAACCGCGATGTAGTGTAGTCTTCTTACCTCCTTCCTTCACATTCAAGTTTACAGTGGCTAATATTCACAGTTTAGTTTCCACACTTGCTAGCAAATCTTAACAGTGTTCTCTCACTGGTTTCTAATATTTCACTTCGGTATCCTGTTAGTGCCTACCGAATATCCTGTTTTGTACCGATCACTTTCAGGGTTATGAACTGTAGATTAAAACTGGAGAAACTGTAAAAAGGTGGGAATTTAAGGAGATGAGACCTGGATAAACTGACTAAACCAGAGGTTGTACAGAGTTTCAGGGAGAGCATAAGGGAACAATTGACAGGAATGGGGGAAAGAAATACAGTAGAAGACGAATGGGTAGCTTTGAGGGATGAAGTAGTGAAGGCAGCAGAGGAACAAGTAGGTAAAAAGACGAGGGCTAGTAGAAATCCTTGGGTAACAGAAGAAATATTGAATTTAATTGATGAAAGAAGAAAATATAAAAATGCAGTAAATGAAACAGGCAAAAAGGAATACAAATGTCTCAAAAATGAGACCGATAGGAAATGCAAAATGGCTAAGCATGGATGGCTAGAGGACAAATGTAAGGATGTAGAGGCTTATCTCACTAGAGGTAAGATAGATACTGCCTACAGGAAAATTAAAGAGATCTTTGGAGAAAAGAGAACCACTTGCATGAATATCAAAAGCTCAGATGGAAACCCAGTTCTAAGCAAAGAAGGGAAAGCAGAAAGGTAGAAGGAGTATATAAAGGGGCTATACAAGGGCGATGTACTTGAGGACAATATTACGGAAATGAAAGAGGATGTAGATGAGGATGAAATGAGAGATACGATACTGCGTGAAGAGTTTGACAAAGCACTGAAAGACCTAAGTCGAAAAAAGGCCCCGGGAGTAGACAACATTCCATTAGAACTACTGATAGCCTTGGGAGAGCCAGCCCTGACAAAACTTTACCATCTGGTCAGCAAGATGTATGAGACAGGCGAAATACCCTCAGACTTCAAGAAGAATATAATACTCCAATCCCAAAGAAAGCAGGCGTTGAGAGATGTGAAAATTACCGAACTATCAATTTAAAAAGCCGCGGCTGCAAAATACTAACGCGAATTCTTTACAGACGAATGGAAAGAACTGGTAGAAGCCGACCTCGGGGAAGATCAGTTTGGATTCCGTAGAAATTTTGGAACACGTGAGGCAATACTGACCCTAGGACTTATCTTAGAAGAAAGATTAAGGAAAGGCAAACCTACATTTCTAGTATTTGTAGATTTAGAGAAAGGAGATCGACAGGAAGTGCAAAATGGCTAAGCGGGGTGGCTAGAGGACAAATGTAAGGATGTAGAGGCTTATCTCACGAGGGGTAAGATAGATATTGCCTACAGGAAAATTAAAGAGCTCTTTGGAGAAAAGAGAGCCCCTTGCATGGATATCAAAAGCTCAGATGGGAAACCAGTTCTAAGCAAAGAAGGGAAAGCACAAAGGTGGAAGGTGTATATAGAGGGTCTATACAGGGGCGATTAACTTGAGGACAATATTATGGAAATGGAAGAGGATGTAGATGAAGATGAAACAGGAGATATGATACTGCTTGAAGAGTTTGACAAAGCACTTTAACACCTAAGTCGAAACAAGGCCCCTGGAGTAGACAACATTCCTTTAGAACTACTGACGGCCTTGGGAGAGCCAGTCCTGACAAAACTCTACCATCTGGTGAGCAAGATGTATGAGACAGGCGAAATTCCCTCAGACTTCAAGAAGAATATAATAATTCCAATCCCAAAGAAAGCAGGTGTTGACAGATGTGAAAATTACCGAACTATCACTTTAATAAGTTACAGCTGCAAAGTAATAACGCGAATTCTTTACAGACGAATGGAAAAACTAGTAGAAACCGACCTCGGGGAAGATCAGTTTTGATTCCGTAGAAATGTTAGAACACGTGAAGCAATACTGACCCTAGGACTTATCTTAGAAGAAAGATTAAGGAAAGGCAAACCTACGTTTCTAGTATTTGTAGATTTAGAGAAAGCTTTTGACAATGTTGACTAGAATATTCTCTTTCAAATTCTGAAGGTGGCAGGGGTAAAATACAGGGAGCGAAAGGCTATTTACAATGTGTACAGAAAGCAGATGGCAGTAATGAGAGTCGAGGGGCATGAAAGGGAAGCAGTGGTTGGGAAGGGAATGAGACAGAGTTGTAACCTCTCCCCGATGCCATTCAATCTGTATATTGAGCAAGCAGTAAAGGAAACAAAAGAAAAATACGGAATAGGTATTAAAATCCATGGAGAAGAAATAAAAACTTTGAGGTTCGCCGATGACATTGTAATTCTGTCAGAGACAGCAAAGGACTTGCAAGAGCAGTTGAACGGAATGGACAGTGTCTTGAAAGGAGGATATAAGATGAACATCAACAAAAGCAAAACGAGGATAATGGAATGTAGTCGAATTAAATTAGGTGATGCCTATTGAATTAGATTAGGAAATGAGACAAAGTAGTAGATGTGTTTTGCTTTTTGGGGAGCAAAATAACTGATGATGGTCGAAGTAGAGAGGATATAAAATGTAGACTGGGAATGGCAAATAAAGCGTTTCTGGAGAAGAGAAATTTGTTAACATCGAGTATAGATTTAAGTGTCAGGAAGTCGTTTCCGAAAGTACTTGTATGGAGTGTAGCCATGGAAGTGAAACATGGACGATAAATAGTTTGGACAAGAAGAGAATAGAAGGTTTCGAAATGTGGTGCTACAGAAGAATGCTGAAGATTTGATGGGTAGATCACATAACTAATGAGGATGTAGTGAATAGAATTGGAGAGAAGAGGAGTTTGTGGCACAACTTGACAAGAAGAAAGGACCGGTTGGTAGGACATGTTCTGAGGCATCAAGGGATCATAAATTTAGCATTGGAGGGTAGCGTGGAGGGTAAAAACCGTAGAGGGAGACGAAGAGATGAATACACTAAGCAGATTCAGAAGGATGTAGGTCGCAGTAAGTACTGGGAGATGAAGAAGCTTGCACAGGATAGAGTAGCATGGAGAGCTGCATCAAACCAGTCTCAGGACTGAAGACCACAACAACAACAAGAACGTGGCTAATATTCGCAGTTTAGTTTCCACACTCGCTAGCAAATCTTAACACTGTTCTCTCACTGGTTTCTACATATTTTACTTCGGTATCCTGTTAGTGCCTACCGAATCCTGTTTTGTACCGATCACTTTCACACTTCAGTTTTCCCGCCGATGCACCATATGTGGAACGGCGGGTAATAATCAGACGGGCGGAAAAGACTCTGAAACTGTCTGTGCGCATTTTTCTCGTACTTTCGCCGTCTATTGCAGCCTGAAAACTGTTTTTGCGGTCAGCCAGAAAGTGATGGGGAACGTACTGACCATAATCTCCGGTTGGCAAGTCTAATTACTTCTAGCGCTTAATGAAATAAAACGTTTCTACTCGCAATTTACTCAGCGGGATCGTGAACTATGACTATAAATAAAAGTTTTGAGTTTTAACTGATTGATATTCACATGCACAAAATAAAAGTCTTAGTATTATAACTAATATTCCTAACAGAAACAGCACTTTTAACAGTTCAGAGATGGCCTCTGAGGAAATTTACGAGTAAAATGGTCTATCGTCTTGGCATCTAATCACCAAAAGTTAATTGCTCGCCTTAAAAGTGGAAAATAATCTCCCCACTTGCCACGCGGCTTTGTCAGCGTTATGGGCGACACACGGTTACCTCTGTGAAATGGAAGCGATCCGGGACGGTGTACTGTCCTCGCGGTTTTACCACTGAACTGCTTCTTAAACATTACGTGTAACATTTATTTACAATATAGTCTTGAACCTCGCTACATTTGTATTACTGCATGACTGTAATCGACTGCTGCAATTAGAACTTTCTGTTACAAACACAAAGGATACTTACTCTATCACGAATAAGAATATTTTCGATCGAAATTTTGTTTTTAGTAAATAATTTGAAAACTAATTGAGGTAGCACAACGGTGTCGCATATGTAATTTTTTTTACATGAAACTGAGATTGGAAATGGAAATGAAGTCCTATGCTTCTTGACAGAGCGTAGGGGAACAATGCGGGAGACCCGCACCGCGGTACTAGGCAAGGTCCTAATGGAGGTAGTTTGCCGTTGTCTTCTTCTGACCGTAATGAGGATGAATGATGGTGACGAAGACGACACAACAACACCCAGTCATCACGGGGAAGGTAAAAATCCCTGACCCCGCCGGTAACTGAACCCGGAACTCCGTGCTCGGGAAGCGAAAACGCTACCGCGAGATCACGATCTGCGGAAAAACTGAAGTTACATACGAATTTTCAGCTTTCTGAGTCTAATTTTTAGCGATTTTAACCGAAATATTGCTCTTATCAAATTGAGACTTGCAGCTTTTAATTGTGATATACATTTGCATATTGTAAACTATTTTTAGCTTTTTAGTTTTGTCATTGAGCTCCACTTTTTTTAAAGATCTTGTATTTTGCCTAACATATCCCATTGATCAGTCTGGGACTTTACAATGTTAACATTAATATACCTAAGCTTACACTGACGAAGTTTAGCAAAGTTATTTTTAATTTCACTCTTGAATTACGTTGCAAGCACCGTATGTATAAGTACAGACGCGTTATGGGGACGTAGCGCTGATAGTAGTGAACTGGGCATGGAGGTAAGAATAGAGGGAGACGCCGTGACGTCACAGCTGTGAAGCTATGTGAAGCCGAGGGTAGCCATCTCAATCCGACCAAAACATTGCTGCTGTAAGCTTGTGTGCATAGGCTTGTCGCTCGCTTTTGGAAGGATTTTGCGCTATTATGGTGACTTGTGTGGTGCTCGGATGTACGAATCGTTCTGATTGTGATGCGAAATCGAAGGTCATAACATTTCATGTGTAAGTTGTCTCGTTAAGTGTGATTTTACAACTTCATTGTGAATGAACGTGTGCTACATCGGTACTTGTACTATAGCGTGTTTTTCTCCTGTATGATTTTAGATTTCCTAAAAATGAAAGTCGGAAAGCTCTGTGGGAGAATGCCGTGAGGAGGAATAATTGGCGTGTGTCTAAATGGAGCACTATATGTTCTCAGCATTTCCGAGAAGAGGACATAGACCGAACTTCCCTTTCAACAGTAAGGCTCCGAGAAAATGCTGTACCATCAGTTTTCCCTACACACCCAAAACATTTGCAAAAGGTATGTTAATTCAAAGAATTAAATTCTTAGTTTTCAAGTTCACGTTTCAGTGTAATACGTACATATCGTCGATAATCGAAGTGTTGAGTAACTCACTTTGTCTTCATCATGTACCAAATTAAAAGCTAACACTACATTAACTGGCGTAAAGTATAGGCCTAAACAGAACACTGTGTAGATTTGCCATGTACCGTATTTCAGTAAATATTGGTGGTAATGAACAGTGTTTCCCAGTAGTGTAACGTAACTGAAATGTCCCAGTACGTATTACAAACAAGATGTATTTATGGGGCTTTGGAGGGAGGGTATAGCTAACTTAGTTTTCAGTTTCTATTATTTAGTTTGTGATACACGTTTATTACTGAATAAACAAAATTGTATCGTTTACATTGAAGGCTAGCTATTCGTAATATTACATTAAAAACTATTTTTAATCAGAAGAAACGCGGAATTTCGCCTTTACGAGATTTTATTTTAAACAAAAACTATGAAACAACCAATCTGATGACGTTACATGCGTATATGGTGCAATTAGCGACTGTAATACACGCAGTGCTATAGCACACTGGCAATGTTTTGGTCAGAGTGTCATGGCAGCGAGCCACGCCCCCATGGCTTCAAAACGTAGTACGGCTGGGATACGTAGCGCCATCTCCCCTTATTCTTACCTCCATGGAACTGGGGTAAGCTCCAGCACACTCGCTGGCCTCTATACCTCTTACAATGATACAGCGCTTGTTTCGTCTCAGAAAGATGTGAAAGGGACAGTATAGTTGGGAAGGGAGTGAGACATATTTGTAGCCTATCCCCGATGTTATTCGGTCTGTACATCCAGTAAACGGTGAAGGAAACGAAGAAGACATTTGGAAAGGGGTTTAAAATTCACAGAAAGGAACTAAGAAATTTGCGGATTGCCTGTGACCTTGTAGACATGACTACATCAATAAAAGTAAAACCAGGGTAATGGAATGTTGTTGAATTAAATCAGGTGATGGGGAGGGAATTAGATTAGGAAACGAGATGCTAAAAGTAGTACATGAGTTTTGCTATTTGGGCAGCATAGTAAATGATGATGACTGAAGCAGGGAAGATATAAAACGCGGACTGGCAATAGCGAGAAAATCATTCCAGAAAAAGAGGTATTTGTTAACATGTAATCGATACGTATTACAAAAACGTACATATGTATCTATGTTCCACGTCTTATCCTAAACCACTGGACCGAATGAACGAAACTTGGTACACATATCACTTACTGTCTGGAAAGAATGGCTCTGTGACTAAGAAGCAACTTTCTATGAAAGGAATGGGGATGGGGGTCCAAAAGAAATGTAGACAAAGACGTATGAATACCCAGACTTCATTCAGCAGCATTCAATGATGAGAGCTCGTAGTGACTTACAACTAACGTTACATATGATTCGAAACCTTTGCGAAACTTTTTCTCGCTGACAACTTTTACAATCTCACGGAAAGGAAAAGTTTATCGTTCACTACACTTTCGCTGTTCATGAAATAAAACTGCCGCATCAGGTATGACGTTTTAATTTATTACATCTTTACAGTTAACTGTATTTGCGACACACTTTGCAGACAGTATTCATATTAGCACTGAATTTACTTAAAAATTACTTCATTGCGTTAACACTTAGTTCAGGATATGTGATGCCATATACACTGAGATGTGTAAAGAACTGCAGCATCATACATGACTACTAATTCTATTCGCAACTTGCTTAGCACACAGTATTTACATTCGCCGCTGAAAGTTACTGCAAAAATGTGTCACTGTACAACATATAGTACAGGAGACACGAGGCGTATTCGGAAAGAAAGGTCCAATCGGTGGCGAAATGGAAACCACTGTGAAATTCCGGCGATGCTTCGCACACATGTGTTGGGCGGTGTCTTCAGTACTCCCAACGATCGCATCATGACGCTCTTTTCAATTCTGGGCGCACAGTGAGCACATGAAGATGCCTAGAAAATAGCGTCTCCCGCCAAGTACGAGGGCCTGGTAAGTAATTTCGCCTGAAGCTATGCGGCCCACATCACTCTCGCGCATTTCATTCATCAAGACAATTCTCAGCCGCACTCTGCAGGAGCAATGAAGATGCTGCTACAGCGTTTTCGATGAGAAGTGTTTGATTACCCACAATACAGCTCGTAGCTGGCTCCCTCTGAGTTTCATCTCTGCTCATATGAACCGCTGGCTATGAAAACAACATTTTGGCACAGACAACGAGATGTAGACCAGCATAGAGAATAAGCGGGAAGCACTGGCGGCTGCCTTCTACAACGAGGGTATTGGAGAGTTGGTACAAAGTCACGACAAACATCTAAGTCGGATCGGCGACTATGTAGAGAAGAAGCTGGAAGGTGTACCTAACTGTTACAAATAAAACATCTTTCATTTTCACAGTGGTTTCCATTTCGCGACCGATCGGACCTTACTTTCCGCATAAGGTTCGTATATCGTCAGAAACACTTAGATGCGCGAAGAACTACAGCATCATACATGACGTTTAAATTTATTACCCCCTGGCTAGTACCTCTGTTTACACCATATTTCGCATACAATATCCAGATATGCCGCTAAATGTACCTACAAAATTGTATCATTGTACGACATATTGTTCAGGAGAAATGGCGCCATAAACACTGCGCAGCGTGGAAAGGAAAATGCAGGGCGAAATTCGCAAGAGATACAGTTAAAATATGCTTACAAATACCTATGAAATATATTAAATACAGGGTGTTACAAAAAGGTACGGCCAAACTTTCAGGAAACATTCCTCACACACAAAGAAAGAAAATATGTTATGTGGACATGTGTCCGGAAGCGCCTACTTTCCATGTTAGAGCCCATTTTATTACTTCTCTTCAAATTACATTAATCATGGAATGGAAACACAAAGCAACGGAACGTACCAGCGTGACTTCAAACACTTTGTTACAGGAAATGTTCAAAATGTCCTCCGTTAGCGAGGATACATGCATCCACCCTCCGTCGCATGGAATCCCTGATGCGCTGATGCAGCCCTGGAGAATGGCGTATTGTATCACAGCCGTCCACAATACGAGCACGAAGAGTCTCTACATTTGGTACCGGGGTTGCGTAGACAAGAGCTTTCAAATGTCCCCATAAATGAAAGTCAAGAGGGTTGAGGTCAGGAGAGCGTGGAGGCCATGGAATTAGTCCGCCTCTACCAATCCATCGGTCACCGAATCTGTTGTTGAGAAGCGTACGAACACTTCGACTGAAATGTGCAGGAGCTCCATCGTGCATGAACCACATATTGTGTCGTACTTGTAAAGGCACATGTTCTGGCAGCACAGGTAGAGTATCCCGTATGAAATCATGGCGGTGAATCGAGGAAGTACAGTACATACTGACGAAACTAAAATGAGCTCTAACATGGAAATTAAGCGTTTCCGGATACATGTCCACATAACATCTTTTCTTTATTTGTGTGTGAGGGATGTTTCCTGAAAGTTTGGCCGTACCTTTTTGTAACACCCTGTATATGTGAAATTGTAGCCAGGGTAGAAACGAAGCCCACACCTAACACAGTAGTACAAGTTTATATGCCAACTAACTCCCCAGATGACAAAGAGATTGATGTAATGTATGATGAGATAAAAGAAATTATTCAGATAGTGAAGGGAGACGAAAAGTTAATAGTCATGGGTGACTGGAATTAGATAGTAGGAAAAGGAAGAAAAGGAAACGTAGTAGGTGAATATGCAATTTGGGCAAGCAATGAAAGAGGAAGCCGCCTGATAGAATTTTGCACAGAGCATAATTTAATCATAGCCAACACTTGGTTCAAGAACCATGAAAGAAGGTTGTATACATGGAAGAAGCCATAATGGTACGATAGAGACTTAGGAACGAGGTTTTAAATTGTAAGACATTTCCAGGGGCAGATGTGGACTCTGACCACGATCTATTGGTTATGAACTGTAGATTAAAACTGAAGAAACTGCAAAAAGGTGGCAATTTAAGGAGATGGAGCCTGGATAAACAGAAAGAACCAGAGGTTGTACAGAGTTTCAGGGAGACACAATGGAACAATTGTCAGGAATGGGGGAAAGAAATACAGTAGAAGAAGAATGGGTAGCTTTGAGGGATGAAATAGTGAAAGTAGCAGAGGATCAAGTTGGTAAAAAGACGAGGGCTAATAGAAATCCTTGATTAACAGAAGAGATACTAAATTTAATTGATGAAAGGAGAAAATACAAAAATGCAGTAAATGAAGCAGGCAAAAAGGAATACAAACGTCTCAAAGAGGAGATAGACAGGAAGTGCAAAATGGCTAAGTAGGGATGGTTAGAGGACAAACGTAAGGATGTAGAGGCTTATCTCACTAGGGGTAAGATAGATACTGCCTACAGGAAAATTAAAGAGATCATTGGAGAAAAGAGAACCACTTGTATGAATATCAAGAGCTCAGATGGAAACCCAGTTCTAAGCAAAGAAGGGAAAGCAGAAAGGTGGAAGGTGTATATAGAGGGTCTATACAAGAGCGATGTACTTGAGGACAATATTATGGAAATGGAAGAGGATGAAGATGACATGGGAGATACGATACTGCGTGAAGAGTTTGACAAAGCACTGAAAGACTTAAGTCGAAACAAGGCCCCGGGAATAGACAACATTCCATTAGAACTACTGACAGCCTTGGGAGAGCCAGTCCTGACAAAACTCTACCATCTGGTGAGCGAGATGTATGCGATAGGCGAAATTCCCTCAGACTTCAAGAAGAATATAATAATTCCGATCCCAAATACAGCAGGTGTTGACAGATGTAAAAATTACCGAACTATCAATTTAATAAGCCACGGCTGCAAAATACTAACGCGAATTCTTTACAGACGAATGGAAAGAACTGGTAGAAGCCGACCTCGTGGAAGATCAGTTTGGATTCCGTAGAAACACTGGAACACGTGAGGCAATACTGACCTTACGGCTTATCTTAGAAGAAAAATTAAGGAAAGGCAAACCTACGTTTCTAGCATTTGTAGACTTAGAGAAAGCTTTTGACAATGTTGACTGGAATACTCTCTTTCAAATTCTAAAGGTGGCAGGGGTAAAATACAGGGAGCGAAAGGCTATTTACAATTTGTACAGAAACCAGATGGCAGTTATAAGAGTCGAGGGGCATGAAAGGGAAGCAGTGGTTGGGAAGGGAGTGAGACAGGGTTGTAGCCTATCCCCAGTGTTATTGAATCTGTATTTTGAGCATGCAGTAAAGGAAACAAAAGAAAAATTCGGAGTAGGTATTAAAATCCATGGAGAAGAAATAAAAACTTAGAGGTTCGCCGGTGACATTGTAATTCTGTCAGAGGCAGCAAAGGACCTGGAAGATCAGTTGAATGGAATGGACAGTGTCTTAAAAGGAGGACATAAGATGAACATCAACAAAAGCAAAACGAGGATAATAGAATGTAGTTGAATTAAATTAGGTGATGCCTATTGAATTAGGTGAGGAAATGAAACACTTAAAGTAGTAGATGAGTTTTGCTATTTGGGGAGTAAAATAACTGATGATGGTAGAAGTAGAGAGGATATAAAATGTAGACTGGCAATCGCAAGGAAAGCATTTCTGAAGAAGAGAAATTTATTAACATCGAGTATAGATTTAAGTGTCAGGAAGTCGTTTCTGAAAGTAATTGTATGGAGTGTAGCCATGTATGGAAGTGAAAAGTGGACGATAAATAGTTTAGACGTGAAAGGAATAGAAGCTTTCGAAATGTGGTGCTACAGAAGAATGCTGAAGATTAGATGGGTAGATCACATAACTAATGAGGAGGAATTGAACAGAATTGGGGAGAAGAGAAATTTTTGGCACAACTTGACTGGAAGGGAACGCTTCATATTCTGAGGCATCAAAAGATCACCAATTTAGTATTATTTAGTATTGGAGGGCAGCGTGGAGGGTAAAAATCGTAGAGGGGGGCGAAGAGATAAATACACTAAACAGATTCAGAAGGATGTAGGTTGCAGTAGGTACTGGGAGATGAAGAAGATTGCACAGGATAGAATAGCATGGAGAGCTGCATCAAACTAGTCTCTGGACTGGAGATCACAACAACAACAATAATATATGGGGAATATGAGAATTTGTTACGATTATTTGACAATATAATTAATGGGACTTTTTTAATTTCTATTTTTAAGCCTTTTTTGCTAATTGCGAACACGACTGTTATAGTAAGTTTAGTGTCGATAAGTTTTTTTCAGCTCTTAAGTGATAAATATTCACTTGCAGTCTTTGGGGTCAGAATTCGAAATTTTCATTTTGGTTTGTTGCGTTTGTTTCCGATCTACAGCGTGACGACCAGATAGGAAACGACTGTTGCAAGTTTGCAAAGATGCGGCAGGGGGGGTGGGGGTGGGGGTTGGAGAAATGAAATAGACGATAAGACATATAAGTTAGAAAAATTTAGATTAAAAATTGGAAGAAGTTAAAATAGCAATATTTAGAAAGCAAGGATAATTTGAATGTACTGTAAATGAAGACATAGGATGCTTTTTTAAAAGTACTGAAGCCTAAGCTCCTGAACTTTGACAAGGGAAAACAGGAATTAACAATTGCTGTGATCAGTTGTCCCAGGAACATAGTAGAAAGAATGAGGCAGAAGTGGAAGAAATTCTAGAGATTGCTTCTGAGATTGAGAATAGTGTGGCTAATATAGAGAAATTTTTATGGTCACTTGTGATAATGGATATAAGTGATACTAATAGTTTCATTAAAACGGTTTTTGGTCCTGTTTCTTTTATAAATATCTTTAGAAGTCAGCTCGCTGTAGAATGGGCAGGTAATATAAACTAAACAGGGCAAGTGCTTGGTTAAATGGAAAGATTGAACTGGGGAACACAAGCACCGGACAAATATGATCATTTTGAGGCTTCTGCTATACAATTTCTGGAAAAATAATGGTGTAAGGAAAAACAAGGTGAAGTAATTGAATAATTTATGAAGGCATTTTGGTACGATAGGAAACTGGGGAGAGCATTAAGGAGTACTGTGAAAGGCTGGTAAGTAGCTTAAAACATTTGGATTGCCCGTGGGGTGAAAGAGTACTATATAGTTACTAATGGGAAAGTTACCTCTGCGTTATCGATGCCATCATCGTCGATGGCTCCTTGCAGGTCACTCACAACTTCACAAGACATGGCACTTTCAAGTCTCACTCCGTACACCACCGAGTGAGCATCTCTTCCATTGTCCCTTGTATCTGAGGAGGGGCAGACATGCAACCAGAGGACAGGAAATTGGCATGACCACAGTGCATACAACTCTGATTGGCCGGTGCTTCTTTTTAAGTGGCTGCACTCAGAGCTTCACCCGAGATTCAGCACATCTGTAGACTTATCAACATTCGCACAGAAGGCTGCAGTGACGACATTACATCAATGGATCATGACACTACTGAATATTATTAATATTTAGTGACTTACATTGCTCTATCAGCTTTCAAGACTATTTGTTACAATCAAGAACTTTACTCTCTTTGTATATGACTCTGCAACGCTGAAAAACCAACAGCACTCAAAGTTACGTGTAACTCAATTACTAAGTATATCTAGTATAAAAAAATTATTAATGTGTTTTCTTTTTGTAGATCTCTGATTTTGTTTAGTGACCACCTCCACTGCTGACCGAAGAGATTCCAAACAAGAGCTGTGGGTTAATAGGGTGCAACTGTCATATAAAAGATTTTCTAAACAAAGTGAGTGATGTCATAGGTGGGAAAGTAAGTATTCACATCATCAGAACAGAAATTATGAATGGTTATCACGAAAACAGTGATCAGATCAATACACTGAACCAAATAAATGTGAAGGGTAGGGGAGGAAGATGTCAAATGAATTTTGGAGGTAATAGTAGAGGTTGTTACACAAGAACAGAATCCGAAGTGGTAAATGAACTCCCTTAGCAGTAAAGACCCACGCTGATGTGGGTCATACTTTCGGGCTTGCCAATGTTACAAGCTGCCATAATGAAACAGTAAACTTAGCATTTTGGGCAGAATATGTGGAAGTGAGAATCTAATGATTGAAGGTAATGTGTCTGATGTTAGCTATAACAGAAATGTGAAATCATTAGAGTAATGTTGGAAATGTTTTCATAAATGTATAATGGTGTGAAATAATATGAAGAGTAGCAAGGAAATGGGAAAAAAGAAAAAGACAGGTTGCAGTGTAGAAGTAATAACAGTTATGAGAAAATATTACTGGTAGTAGTTGTAGTGAAGGGGGAGAACAGAGAATACAAGGGTGTACATTTCTTTTACTCAATAGTTTGAAGGACTGAATGACGATTGAGAAGGAGAATATTCTGAAATTATTAATCTATAACAAATTTATTAACCTATAACAAATTTCTGGAAAAGTGAAACAGACTTTGAGGAGAAAGTTAATGCTTTCACAATTCACAAATATAAAGGTGTGGGAACTGGTAATGAAAAGGAAGTAGGTTTATGTGTAACCTGAAAAGAATCAGAAGGAGACATAGGTCAAAAAAATTTTAAGCATCAAATACTATAAGAATTTTATGTTTGGGGCATGGGTTTGTACATCATTTTTATGTAGTGCCTGGATCAACTGTAGATATTATTCTACGTATATGTTTGTTAAGAGAATGTAAAGTATAGATTATTTGTGGGACAGTTTTGTTAATATTGAGTGTGAAAGATCGAAAGTGAGTGTCAATTTTGATGATCTGATTGTGGACAATGATAATTTATTGGTAATTCTCAAAGTAAAAGTAATACCAGTTGGGGATTTAGAAATGAACTGGAGATATGACACTGATGCAGGTGAAATTGGGATTGTAGAAGAGCTAAGGAATGAAATGTCTAAAGCTGAGATATTAAGCGAACAGAAAGTTGAATTAAAGATGTGTTATGGGTAAATAGGGAAATATTTTCTAACAGAGCAGGTAAAGTTAAACATTTTGAATGGAAACTGGACATAAAAATTGCATGAGCCTTTGTAGATAAAACCTTTTCCTACATTACTGGTGCAAAGGTAGACAATGTACACAGTAACTGAAAGGATAATGGAATGTGAAGTTATAAAGAGAGGTAACATTGTTCCGAGAAAACAAGATAGTAGTATAAGTACTACAGGATTTCAGACAGAATGCACAGACCCAGCAAACAGACTACTCTGAGGAGCATGAGACAATGGTATATCTACCATATCCTGTGTGAGTAATACAAGATAGTAGTGTAAGTTGCGAGAGATGCTAGAGTACTGATCACATCAGTGAGGAGAGAGACTGACTGCTCAAAAAAATATGAGAAATGTTCAAAAGTACTATGTACTTTCATGCAGAAGTTATAGGTATAACAAACAGAACACAAGAAGCATAAGACAAAGGTGTATTTACCATATACCGGCAAAGTATCGAACAAAATCGGCAGGATCTCGATTCGACGTATCGTTGAATACGTTTTCTGTTTCTCTCCGAAAATGCGTGCACTATTAGGTACAGTGAAAGATGACTTTTGGCTCCGTAAATCGGGTTTCTACCGTGTTCCGTGCAAATTTATTATGCCATATATCGGGCAAGCTGTGCGGATAGTCGAAGAAAGATGTAAGGAGAACTTCAGTAACCAACAAAATCTGCGGTTACAGAAACTGCACGGCTACAGGCGACTCAACGAAATATAAATAAATGGAAGTGATAGACAGACCTCGTCATTTTGAGACTGATTTCTAAAGAAAGCTATTGACGTGTAAGTGTCTGACAGCCTGATTAACATAGACAGTGGCTTCTCTCTCAGTGAATCGTAGGATCCAGTGCTCAACCAACTGAGGTCATAACATTCGCCACGAGTGACTTCCACACCCGATGGTGGCGGAAGAAGCACTGAGGGATCGCAGTGTTTGCCCAGCAGTGATCGCATCCCCACCACTTCACCAAATGTGGCGTGTTACCAGTAGTGATGGAGGGCTGCAGTAAGAATACAAAGGAGGCACGACAGCAAAGATGCTCATTCTACAGGTATCACTTGAGGATGACAGCAAGGTGCACTGTCGAAACACCATGTTACGTAATCGAATGCTCCCTGCTGGACGTGTAAGATCAATATAAATATTACGAAATAAACGTGGGCCGGCCAGTGTGGCCGTGCGGTTCTAGGCGCTTCAGTCCGGAACCGCGTGACCACTACGGTCGCAGGTTCGAATCCTGCCTCGGGCATGGATGCGTGTGATGTCCTTAGGTTAGCTAGGTTTAAGTTGTTCTACGTTCTAGGGGACTGATGACCACAGATGTTAAGTCCCATAGTGCTCAGAGCCATTTGAACCATTTTTTGAAATAAACGTGGCAAATCTTGATGTCAACAAAAGCTTTTCGGTTTACCGGCCATGTGCTTTCGAATAAAAAACTCGGGCTTTTGATAGCTGTCTCTGCCACTGTCATCAGAAGTTAGAATCACTGACAGCTGGGGGTGGCACAGTGTTCTGCTTATATACTTGTAGATGTGATGTCTTAGTCCAGTGAACAGTTATTGACAGATGTCACTTGTCAAAGAAAATCGAGAGTCTACAGCCTTTTTAGTAAATGGGAAGTCTTACCAGTACACTTGTAACTTCTTATTTCCTGGCCTTGCCTGTGTTCTCTTCCTTTGGCTATTATCTCTGACAGGGTTGAGTTCTAGACGAAGGAGGCTTTCCTAACCCTGTAGCTGATGGGCTAGCCTTTCCCAAATCCTCCTAAATGGGTTGTGGCTGGTTTACGGGAAGAGTAATTCACCAATGTCGGCCAGTGTTTCCAGTAGCCGTTGTAGAAAATGTTCTAAAAATCCTGTAAGAAAGCAGTACCTTACAGAGGCTCCGTTAGTGGGAACAGGTAATGGACAATGGGATGCCTACATTTCGCTCTTGACTGCGAAGACTAGAAGGCTTAAGTACAAACTAATTTCTTGGAGCGAACTGGAGGTCGCGAAAGCGAGGAATCTACCAGTAGCTGGTCATCGGGTGTAGATGCTGTCTGCTCTTTGTGGCAGAAGTGGTGTTTTCATTGTGTATTTCAGAAGCTGGGAATAGTTGATCCTTCTTGATCAACCAGATCACATACTGCATTACGTAGACTGAGAGGATCTGAAGTGGGTTCCCAGGCATGGGCGAAGAATTTTGCTTAGGAGCTCTCCTTTTTTTCTCTGTTAGTTTGGGGATTAGTGAGCCTGGATTTATTTAGTAAAATGAGAAATGCTATAGCAGAGCTTCGAACAATTAGCTTACTTCCAATGCAGTTTTGAGAGTGATGTTTCCGTGTGATTCTTTCCCAAATGGCATTGAAATGTATTCCTGTTTTTTGTTCTGGTGATTATCGGTGAGCGTTTCTAGCTCTCTCTGGAGTGGTGAGAAGTTTAACCCAGCCTTGTGTGTCAAAGGAGACTGGTTGCCCATATTTAGACTGATTTGATAGGGTAACATAGGAAGAAATTAATCTGGATTCGCCAATAAATGTTTCTGATGATGTCTACAGAGCGCTGCATAGCATAATTTGTCTCATGCACCAAAAATCACAGAATCTGTGGATTTAGGCTGCAGTCACAAGTGAGACTTCTTGCAATACTATGGATGCGCCGACGTATGGACTCGAAGGATGTTTCACATTGCTGTCTCTTTTGGATTCAATATTAGTGGGTCAGTATTTAAATGAGCACCAGCCCACGTCTTGGGATCAGAGCTGTGCTTCAAAAGCACTACATATGTAGATCATCATTTTCATTTCCTTTCATTTATTGCGAATTTGAGACATGTTGCTTGATATTTTAAAAAGCACGTCGTACGTTATATATGTAATAGTACATTGTCCCACATTACTAGCGAAATTTGTTTTGAGCAATAAGAACCGGAGTGCTGAAATAATAAATGTTAGTAACTTAGAAGAAAATAATGGAAAGATAGGAAAGGACGATCTAAAAATTTTCATTTACTGTTAAAACAACATATGGCGTATAAATTATATTTTGTGTTGCTATTCCGGGTGGGAGGGTCTGGGCAGAAACATTCAGCCTGCCCACCTGGAGTAGCACACAAAATTATGTCTTCCTACATAACTACATGAAATACACCATGAATAACTCTTGGTGTATTTGTTTCTACTTTCTAAGAATTAGTACTACTTGTTGCATCTTTTATGTTCTTATGTGGGGCATACTGATTGCAGTAGTTGTGTTACTATATCTAGACATAGTTCTACAAGTGCTTCTATGTTGTATGTTTCTCTGCATGATGCTGTTTCCGTTGACCAACAAGTTAACGCCGAATCTTGGGAAGACTATAGTAATCTGTTGCTTGAGGTATTCCAGGCTTTAAGGATGGCATGTTCCTTAGTGCTGTAAAATGTTACATTGTTAAAAAGAGAATAAAGCTTTTGGGTCGAGTCTTGTTCATAGCTGGTATTAACGCTGCTCCTGAAGAGATAGTAGCAATAAAGGAATGTCCATATCCCAAAAATAGAAAGCAATTGAAGTCTTTTTTAGGTTCGTGCAATTTTAATGGACAAATCTGCAACAATCCATGTTTTTAAGTCCTAAAGTAGCTTTTCTATGGACGGAAAAATATCAAGAAGCTTTCGATATAGTTAATGAGGCTTCTAAAGAGAAGAGAATTTTAGAACATCCTTACGTCAGTTAGCCATTTTGCTTAGGGACAGACTCAAATGACTACGGCACTGGAGTGGAGTTGCTAAATAATTCTGGTGTTGAGGAGAATGGAAATCATTGTACACTAACTTTCCAATCAGATCATTGACTAAGTGTGAAAAAATTATAGTGTGGCTGAGTGAAGAGCGCTGGCTATAGTTTGTAGATTTCAGAAGTCATCGACGAGGAAAATACAGTGGTGTGATATTTCAGTGATTTCAAGAATTTTTGTCCAATAGTTAATAGTTTATCGACAATCGTTCTTTCCACGCACTATTCGTAAATGGAACAGATTAGGAAGGAAATAATTATGACACTAGAGATATAGATTTAGATGTAGAGCACAGTGAGTTATAATTGACGATGACTACTCAGCAGAAGAGAAAGCAACATCGGATGCGCCCAACGGTAGCGTAACAGAAGCGTTAATGTTCTCAACATACATATCAGCGAACAATATGAGGTGCTGATGACCGTATATACTCGGCAGAAGTGTCAGAATGTTCGCTGTTGATGCTGTTATCTATAGGAAATTATGGTGTTTATCTGATCGCAAGGAAATGACGAACGACTCGGACAGAACTGCAACTTGGTGTAATGACTTGTAGCTCTAAAGGCAGACAAATATGAAGTAATCTCTTGGTGTCAAATCAGGTGAAATAACGTTCGTGGTTACCTGCTGTCAGCGATGTTTTAGCCACTGTACATCAAGCAGGTAGCATACTCACTTAATATTCACGCAGTCGAGCTAAAACGTTGACTCTGTTGTTGGGGAAACAGAAATATGATTCAGGGCAAAATTATTGTGGTATAACTACAGAAGTTCATAGGTCAACAGTTTGGATTCTCGTTTTTCTGATATATTAAACGAACGTTGTTATCGACGTATAAATTCATGTTCACCATTATTAGAATAATCAGAGAATATTTTGGGCAAGGCACCATATAGCCAACATGTTTTGTGATGTAACTCTCACATGTCGCTAAGCGATATGGTTTCGTTTTTCTGCCACTATTTCGTAGTACTTTTTTGTGAGTACTGAGCAAGAGGGCATAGGAGGAGAGCTTTGTGATTTTTGTTCCGGGCGTGGTCTCAGTTTCCCGTTGTTGGCAGTAGACGGTCAGTGGATCTCATCAGCAGACGCAAGCATCCCTAAAGAAATGGGCAGTTTTTGCAGAAGTGTTCGCTGAGGCCTGCTCGATGCTTTTGTAGGCGCAGCCGGCGCGCCTGGCCTCCCTGAGGGAAGAGAAACAGTGCTGCCACTGCCATCCTCTAGACATTTATTGAGCTTGACATTTGTGCCTTTTCTGCACAAAAATCAAAGGACGAGATGCCATGGCTGTGGCCAGCTAGTGTGAGGAAACCGATTATTTTCACTCCAGATAATTTTGGTGTACCCAATCGAATGTGTCGTTTCCATCCCCGCACTTGGGGCGAAGAAGCTGAGCAATTGAGCAGACACTGCTTCAGACTGGTACCAACCTTGTGTTTGTTGATGTGCATTTTGTATGCCAAAAGAGAGAAGTTTCTGCTGGGCTTATTATTGTCTGTCACATTGGCAACAGTGTTTAGTAGACCCCTCCCTCTAAGAGTTTTTTGATAGGCGGAGAGTTAAGAGAACTACGATTTGCAGTTATCAGACTCCTGGCAGCAGTCTGGTGCTGATGGATACACACTTTGCTGACTTTGGGGTAAATGCAAGTGTCACCCGCTGCGGTAGTGCAATCAGTACTCTGAACATCTCGCTTGCTACTTACTTGTTCTGGAACGTATCTTGTGTTGCCGATATGACTTTCAGTTTGTGAGTTTGTCTCGTTAATCTGAATCTAAGACTCACTCAGATAAGGATATCCTGTTGTGTTTTCCCCAAGCAGTCTTCAAATAATTTGATACCTTCCCACTGTGTTAGCATCATTTTGTGTAAATTATATCGAGATTTTAGGAAACTTTCCTCTTCGTCAACTTCTTGTGAATGCGCCCAATCATTTAGCGCAAATAAAAGACTGTTACAAACAGACTTGACTTAAATTCCAAGATTTTTCAATTCTCCTATAACATTTCCAAGATTAGGCGTCCCGTTAATAACAAATGTAACCTTACTACGTCTAAGTTTTTTGTTCTCACTGTCACGATATTAACATTATGTACAGTTGCCAAACTCAACACTTAGTTACTTATTATTCAGCGAAGGTGACGAGCTTAGCACTCGCTCGTCTTGTATGATTAAAGATTGGTTTATTGACGAGGGAGAGTCGTGTCGATTTCTCCTAGGATTATGTCTGTCGTGCGTTGTTTCGCGGTAATTTGGCTGACGCAACTGCAGTATTCAGGAAATTAAAAAAAAAAAGTTTTATAGGAACGTCTTATTATAAGCATGTCACAGGAATACTACTTGCAAAACAGCAACATATATAACTTTCAGTTTCTTTGCACGCCCCTCAACATTTCCTATAACGCATGGTAAATAAGACCTTGATTAAAAAACAAAACTGTTCACATGACGCATCCAACTAGACAGGAACATACACCTTACTATAATTTACGTAAACTCGTGTGTGGCTAAAGAAATTCATCACATTCCAATTATTTTCCTAAAAAATGAACACCAATAACTTCCTGGTCATTAACATAGTTCTATATCACTCGTGGAGTATTACGTACTTTTATCAAAATAGTTCATTACTTTGTGAACACATGTTTCTACTTCCCAGTCGTCCGTTACTCAAAGTTCACAATACCACTTCAACAACAATAATGAATAATAATCAAATGGCTGCCCACTCAAAAAGAACATAGTTAACGTATTCGGATAATATCTATACGCTAACATTAACCATTAACGTAAAGTTTCTTTTGCATACAGCGACACATACAGAATAAAGAGCTTTAAATAGATCTATACGATCTGTATAATTACAGATGACACTATCAATTAAAATTTGCGTATTATTTTTGAAACTTTTCCTGCTCTAGCTCATGATGTCGTAGGCATGTACTTCCTTAATCTCAGTACAATTTTGTGTCATCACGTGATAAATCGACGCTGTTAATCCAGAATTACCTTCATCTCACAGCAAGAAGTCAGTTCCATCACACTCAAAACCGCGTCCTGCCATCCAGGTATAGGTTTTCCTTGAATTCCCTGTATTGCTCCAGGCAGAAGCTGTGACGGTTCCTTTCAAAGGGCGCGTCCGATTTCCTTCCCAAGCCTTGACACAATCCGAACTTGTGCTCCGTCTCTGATGACCTCGATGTTGACGGGACGTTAATCCCAACATTCCTTCTTCCTTCCGTCATACTGTAGAGTAAATGGCCGTCTGAAAGTTCGTGGAAGAGTCAGTGCTAAATCTTCGACAGTCTGTCATGTACTGTAAGCTGTATCTCCATCGTGGATGCATTAAAGATTAATGTTGTTTTGCAATGTCGGCATGGTTGTCAGATGTTTGTTACGAGACATACGCAGCTTGCAAACACGTACCTCACACGCATTGCTCATTCAGGATCTCGTACCACACAAAAATATTCATTTCATACTATTGGTTCTTCATCTCGAACTACTCTATTTATAATCTATCTAAGTTTGATCCTAAATGTATTTTCTGCATCTACACATATTGTGCAAGCCACCATACAGCTCATGGCGAAAGATGGCTTGTCCCACTGCTTATCAATTACTTCCCTGTTCCACTCACAAATAGAGATAAGTAAAAACGACTATCTGTATGCTTGCGTACGGGTGTCGATTTCTCTGATCGTGTCTTCGCAGTCCTGACGCAAAATGTACGTTAATGGCAGTAGAATCGTGCCGGCTCTCTAAATTTTCTCAACAGCGAAACTTTCTGCACATTAAAATTGTGTGCTGGTCTCGAACTCGAATGCTGTACATCTGCCTTCCGTGGGCAACTGCTCTATCAACACTTTGCTTTCTCCCCTCGTGGCCCCACGTTGCGGCTAACAACGTTTGGCCTCTCCCCCCCACTTCTTCGCCTTTAAGCAATGAACACACAAAAAAAAATTTTGCATCACCTTGGTTCCGAGAGTTTCGGTACCTGTAGAGAAAATTGGAATAGAGATCAACATAAAAATCATTTCCTTTTATTGTTCATGAAAACCACCCATTGCACGTTGTACCAACATACAGCGAGACCTTCAGAGGTGGTGGTCCAGACTGCTGTACACACTGGTACCTCTAATACCCAGTAGCGCGTCCTCTTGCAATGATGCATACCTATATTCGTCGTGGCATACTATCCACAAGTTCATCAAGGCACTGTTGGTCCAGACTGTCCCACTCCTCAACGGCGATTCGGCGTAGATCCCTCAGAGTGGCTGGTGGGTCACGTCGTCCATAAACAGCCCTTTTCAATCTATCCCAGGCTGTTCGATAGGGCTCATTTCTGGAGAACATGCTGGCCACTGTAGTCATTATCCTGAAGGAAGTCATTCACAAGATGTGCACGGTGGGGGCGCGAATTGTCCATGAAGACGAATGCCTCGCAAATATGCTGCCGATATGGTTGCACGTATCGTACAGCCGTTACGGCGCCTTCCATGACCACCAGCGGCGTTCGTCGACCCCACATAATGCCACCCCAAAACAGCAGGGTACCTCCACCTTGCTGCACTCGCTGGACAGTGTATCTAAGGCGTTCAGCCTAACCGGGTTGCTTTCAAACACGTCTCTGACAATTGTTTGGTTGAAGGCATATGCGGCGCTCATCGGTGAAGAGAACGTCATGCCAGTCCTTTCGGCATGTTGTTGGGCCCATCTGTACCGCACTGCATGGTGTCGTGGTTGTAAAGATAGGCCTCGCCATGGACGTCGGAAGTGAAGTTGCGCGTTAAGCAGCCTATTCCGCACAGTTTGAGTAGTAACACGACGTTCTGTGGCTGCACGAAAAGCGTTATTCAACATGGTCGTGTTGCTGTCAGGGTTTCTTCGAGCCATAATCCGTAGGTAGTGGTCATCCACTGCAGTAGTAGCCCTTTGGCAGACTGAGCGAGGCATGTCATCGACAATTCCTGTCTCTCTGTATCTCCTCCGTGTCCGAAGAACAATGCTTTGGTTCACTCCGAGACGCCTGGACACTTCCCTTGTTGAGAGCCCTTCCTGGCACAAAGTAACAATGCTGACGTTATCGAACCGCGGTATTGACCGTCTAGGCATAGTTGAACTACAGACAACACGAGCTGTGTACCTCCTCCCTGGTGGAATAACTGGAAGTGATCAGCTGTCGGCCCCCCTCCGTCTAATAGGCACTACTCATGTATGCTTGTTTACATCTTTGGGCGGGTTTAGTGACATCTCTGAGAAGTCAAACGGACTGTGTCTATGATACAATATCCACAGTCAACGTCTATCTTCAGGAGTTCTGGGAACTGTGTAATTGCTGAAGATGAAATAAAAATGTCAATTCGAGATATAAAATTTTGGCTCGTCATTAACCATGTGTTCCAAAGTTGCATAAACAAAAACTTTAAAAAGCCTTGAGAAGGCATCAAAGTAAGTTTCCACAGAACTTGAGTTTTTAATTGTTGGAAAAACTCTTTCTTGTCTGTTGACATAAATATGTTAAATGTAACGAAACAAAAAAAAAAAAAAACGACGATGGACACTGAAATCTCCATTTAAACCAACTGAGCTATGCGAACATGACACACGACCCATCCTCACAGCACCGGTACCTCACCTCCCACCTTTCAAACTTCTCGCAAGTTTTCCTGTGAAACAACCCATGGAAAGAAGCCCTGCAGACTGTGAATAAGGCATGTCTCTGTAATATCCTTTCTTCAAGGTGTGCTAGCCCCACAAATTTCGGAGAAGAATTTCTGTAAGGTGTGGAAGGTAGGAGTTGGTGTACTGGCGGAAGTGGAGTTGTGAGAATGAATCGTGAGTCATGCTCTGGTAACTCACTCGGTAGAGTACTTGCCCACGAAGGGCAAAGGTCCAGGTTTTGGGTGCCAGTAAGGTTGGGTTGGTTTGGTGGAAGAGACCAAACAGCGAAGTCATCAGTGGCAAGTGCCACTCTGGCATACACTTTTATATCAGATCAGCTACCATTTCGCTGCAGAGTGGATTTTCAATAACGTTTTCCAAAGGGAAAGTCATCCAACCACCACTTCTTCTCAGAAATTGGTTGGTAAAGGACTCAGCCTGTTCTGGATAGGATGGACATAAGTCGTTATTTTCAGTCTTTATTTAAACAATCAGAGGCAGTCCACCATCCAGTGTGTTCGCCATGAGGTCCGGAATCCAACTAACTAGTACACAGTACCGCCACCAGAGAGTACCATCGCCCCTCACATGACGTAATTCAAGACAGCGGTCTGGAGGAGAAAAAGGTCGGGAAAAGGACTAAGCCTGTTTTGGGATGCTGGAGAGAGGAAGGAGCGTACTTCATTTATTTTGGAACAATTTATTTAGGGACGGAATTGACATAGCATATTTATTACACTGATACAATACACTCGCCATGACTTGCTTGAGGTCGCAGTAAATAGTCTACAGACCGGCAAACTACTCGTAAATAATGCAGTACACTGATGTGGAGAGAGGCAACCAACTAGTAAATTACTGTCATAATGCAGTAAACAGCATACAGATGTGCAAACGAATTGTAGATCTCTGAAATAATGCATGTGTAATGCTATACAAAAACGCTCACAACACTGAAACAACCGAAAGTAATGTGGTGCATGAAAACTCAGTGCATGTAAAGAAGGCGATGTATCAGAGGCTCCAATGCGCACACACATCATCACCACCGTGCGCCACCACCGAATAGATGAACGCTTGGGGCGCTAGCCATTGCTCTCATGCCACTGCTGACGCCAGCCAATAGGTGAAAGTCACGTTTGCAGTTAGAGTTTTTTGAGTATCATACTGATGTCACAGAACTCCAATGCACGCACACACTGCCTACCGTCTCCTGTCCACTGGACCGCACAGGATATTACAGCACATGCTCCCGGGAGTCAGGATACACTGGCAGCCCCCGTGAATTGATGACATGGCTATCAGCTGCTGAGCCATGCACAGGTGTCCGATCGGGTCCCACAAGCATGAGGTGGAGGCATCCCTTTCATACTTGACACCTGAGAAATTCCTGTCAGAATACATGTTCACCTAGACACCATTGCTGGTGCGATAACGCGTAGCTGCGGTATGGGTCCAGTGCCGAGAGATATGTTTGCATAGCAGCTGAAATGTTCTAAATGCTATACTGATGTCACATGTCTATGTTAATAACAACCAAGTCCCCCCTCTAGACGCACTATTGAAATCTGTTCCAGAATAACTTTGACTGCTTTCTCCCTAGCAATCCTAATGGGACAGCTCATTTGTCATTGAATTTACCCATCAAACTGCTGATGGTGGTGGTGTGGGAGCACCATCTGCCCTGTGTTTTGCAGATGAGACTTTCAATGTCAAAACTATTTTGTACAGATCACCATATTGCACTGACAGTTAAACCCTTTAAAAGTGGCATACAGATCGTTAAATACAGAAAAATTCTTACTCAACTACACTACTCTGCCACTGAGGATGGAAACTTGAATATTAGAGCGTGAAACCGATCCCCAATCTGGCAATATATCACTGTGTACCGTGCAAATGTAGTAAACATACAATTCGTATCCTATGCAGTACAAAATCGCCCCTTTTGCATGATTCATATAGCTATCGACCCCCAGACACTCGTCATATACCATGAAGACAGGCAGCACCATAGATACTCCTCGCAGCACTAGATATTTTCTACAATTGATGGTCACAAGTCACCTGCTTCCAATGCATGACCAGAGCGTCCTTGGTGGACTGAAGTCACTCTCTCAACTGTTGTACAAAGACGGGCTTATTTCTACACCAAGCTCCAGACTCTGGGATTACAAGAACACATTTATTCTCACATGGTTTGCCAGAATATTATACCATTTACGCGATGCTTCCCGATATCAAGCTGATGGCAATATTGTTTGCATAGCAGTTTCGCTCGCGCAACATAATTCTGAAGACATAGACTGGAAATTATTTCTCTAGAAACCTGAAACTTTAGCTAGATGTAGTGTGCTGTAAACCACTGAGTAACTAGAAACTTCTCCCATCTGGGAAGACCTTTATGTGAAAACTCGAAAAAAGTAGAGGAAACTGATATTTCCACTCGCGAATACTGATGTCGGTGATGTAACAGATTCCAAATAATCCCTATAATTTACAAAGTCAACTAAGGTGTTTCTCATATCTAGAGACACAGCAAACATGTCTTCCACCGGTCCTTCACCTGATAGATGCGCACACCACAATCGATGTTCTCCCAACTAAATAAAGACAGGAAACGTAAAGAAGCAGTCAATCAGACAATTTACATGGGAGAGAATAATGGTCCAACGCATGCACATGTCCATATTGAATCTCCTCACATTTCGACACAATCACGAAAGCCGCCCAACACATACTAAGTGTTCGTTCGCCATTCAGCTGTCTAGAGGACTACAAGGTTAAGTCAGCTACATCCCTGCATCCCAACAGGCCTTTCCATTCGGATGGCTCCTGCTGTTAATGGGAAACGTGAATCATTCCCACCACAGGCCACCAGCACTGCACGCCAAGCATGCATAGGCAGAATCATCATCCTAGGAAACCGGTCACATATATGTTTTATCATTGTACATACAACTAAATGCTACAATTGCGGTCTCAGTTGAACGAAATTCGACAATGAGCGAAGTATCGGAAATACACTGTGCTGACTGCTGTGGCTCTGGAAATAGAAATATCTGTACCATTCTTATGACCTGACGTACTCTTCCCCTTGCTATCACAGTATCCCATGTCAAATCCATACCTTCCTTACAACTGGACATAGCCATTCCCTTTGCACATGTCGGAACACACACACACACACACACACACACACACACACACACACACACACACACACACATACTTTACAAGCCTGATGCTCAAGGTGAACCTATCATGCATCCCCTACTACTAAGTATAATACTTGGCCAGTAATGGATTGCTGGCAATACAAAATAATACTGACCAAAAATCAACGACGGGTGGACATGTCTCATATGTTTTCTTGCAAGTCATGCCACTGTGTCTTAGAAAGAGAGGTGTAATCATCTTACAAACCGCAAGTATCCACGTTAAAAGCTATATTGGCTTTTTAAATCGAGGTATGGCATTACCTCTGAATGAAGTGGATGTTTTTTTTCCAGGCACATACCGTGACACTGAATATAGATGGTGATCGCCTGAGTGTGTAGTATCAGACCACAATGTGCACTGAGTGTTTGAACACTGCATTACTTTCGGGTGTTTAAGCGTTGTGAGCGTGTTTGCATAGTTTTAAACATGCATTATTTCGATGATCTACGAATAGTTTGCTCATCTGTATGCTGTGTACTGCATTATTTCGGTAATTTACAAGATGTTTGCGTCAATGCACATCAGTGTACTGCATTATTTACGAATAGTTTGCCGGTCTGTAGACTATTTACTGCGACCGCAAGCACGTCAGGGCGAGTGTTTTGTATCAGTGTAATAAATATACTATGTCAAATACGTCCCTAAATAAATTGTTCCGAAATAAATAAAGTACATTCCTTCCTCTCTCCAGGATTCCAGAACAGGCTGAGTCCTTTTCCAACTATTTTTCCCCTCCAGACCGCCATCTTGGATTACATCATGGGAGGGTTGGTACTGTGTACTAGGTCAGTTGGACTCTGGACCTCGTGGTGAACACACTGGATGGCGGTACTGCCTCTAATTGTTTAAATAAAGACTGAAAATAAAGACTTATATCCATCCTATCCAGCATAGACTGAACCCTTTACCCACCAATTTCTAGGAAACGGTGGTGGTTCGATGACTTAGGTTAATGGAGGTAGCCCAAAGGTTAGTGGAGGTAGCCCAAGTGCCCTTTTTTCCGCCATTTTCTTAGGTTAATGGAGGTAGCTGTGGTGTGTTGCAGTGTCCTGATGGAATATGAAGTTCCCACCATTTGCTGGGGGAGGAGAGGGGGGTGTGGGTTAGGCTAGTGGAGGTAGCCCAATTGACATATTCTCCTGCCAAAATTTGATCTTCCCACCATGACGTCATTGCAACGTTGCCAAGTCCATCGCCGCCATCTTTGATCCGCCATCTTGAAGAAATATGGCAACAATGAAGAGTGGGGTCACACACAGTTTGTTCTACTACTGCGCGATAGCGGCCTAGATGAGATCCACAGTATTTACATCAGAGGAATTTGGTTTTCGAAACATCAATGTGAGTTCACTATAATGCTTCTCAAACCACTGTAGCACGGTTCTCGCTCCGAGACACGGACAGTTATACTGCTGAAACATGGCATTGCTGTCGAGGAAGACATCAAGCATGAAGGACTCAGGTGGTTCGCAGCTGTCAGCGTGTTTTCAGTCCGCCCCCGGTAGCTGAGTGGTCAGTGCGACAGAATGTCAGTCGGGTCTGTGTTCGATTCCTGGTTGGGTCGGAGATTTTCTCTGCTCAGGGGCTGGGTGTTGTGTTGTCCTAATCATTATCATTTCATCCCCATCGATGCGCAAGTCGCCGAAGTGGCGCCAAATCGAAAGACCTGCACCTGGGGAACGGTCTACCCGACAGGAGGCCCTAGTCACACGACATTTACATTTTAGCGTGTTTTCTATTATCACCACAGGTCCCATGTAAGTGCAGGAGAAGTCTCCTATAGCATAATACTGCTCCCACAAGCCTGCTTCCGTGCGTGCTGCATGTTTCGAGACGCCGTTCACGTCTTTGGCGGCGTGGAGACAACCATCGGCCTAGTGAAGCAAAACTGGGATTCACCCGAAGAGCCGACACGTTTTCCATTGATCGACGGTCAAATCCCGATGGTCCTGTACCAGCTGCAGTCGTAACTGACGGTGTCGTTAGGCCAACATGTGAACAGGTAGGGGCGATCTGATAAGGAGCTCCATGTTCAACAATGTACAATGAACGGTGTGCCCCTAAAACTTGTGCGTGCACCAGCATTGTACTCTTTCGACAGAGATGACGCATATCACTATCTATTTACAGAGCATACAAGCCTCCGAACCCCACTTACTGTGAAGAGTCGTGGACATCCAACCTTTTAGCGCCTAGTGGTAGTTCACTGTCCTATCTCGTTACATAGATGCTCACAAAAGTGGAACGTGAACATTCTGCCGGCTACGGCGTTTACGAGATATTCGTTCACAGGCTCTGCGTAATAATAATCTGCCCTTTGTCAAAGTCGCTTATTTCAATGGATTTCCCCATTTGCAGCCAATATCTTCGCTAGGGTGATCCCCCGGCCGCGTCTTCTCCGCTTAAATACACTCCTGGAAATGGAAAAAAGAACACATTGACATCGGTGTGTAAGACCCACCATACTTGCTCCGGACACTGCGAGAGGGCTATACAAGCAATGATCACACGCACGGCACAGCGGACACACCAGGAACCGCGGTGTTGGCCGTCGAATGGCGCTAGCTGCGCAGCATTTGTGCACCGCCGCCGACAGTGTCAGCCAGTTTGCCGTGGCATACGGAGCTCCATCGCAGTCTTTAACACTGGTAGCATGCCGCGACAGCGTGGACGTGGACCGTATGTGCAGTTGACGGACTTTGAGCGAGGGCGTATAGTGGGCATGCGGGAGGCCGGGTGGACGTACCGCCGAATTGCTCAACACGTGGGGCGTGAGGTCTCCACAGTACATCGATGTTGTCGCCAGTGGTCGGCGGAAGGTGCACGTGCCCGTCGACCTGGGACCGGACCGCAGCGACGCACGGATGCACGCCAAGACCGTAGGATCCTACGCAGTGCCGTAGGGGACCGCACCGTCACTACCCAGCAAATTAGGGACACTGTTGCTCCTGGGGTATCGGCGAGGACCATTCGCAACCGTCTCCATGAAGCTGGGCTACGGTCCCGCACACCGTTAGGCCGTCTTCCGCTCACGCCCCAACATCGTGCAGCCCGCCTCCAGTGGTGTCGCGACAGGCGTGAATGGAGGGACGAATGGAGACGTGTCGTCTTCAGCGATGAGAGTCGCTTCTGCCTTGGTGCCAATGATGGTCGTATGCGTGTTTGGCGCCGTGCAGGTGAGCGCCACAATCAGGACTGCATACGACCGAGGCACACAGGGCCAACACCCGGCGTCGTGGTGTGGGGAGCGATCTCCTACACTGGCCGTACACCACTGGTGATCGTCGAGGGGACACTGAATAGTGCACGGTACGTCCAAACCGTCATCGAACCCATCGTTCTACCATTCCTAGACCGGCAAGGGAACTTGCTGTTCCGACAGGACAGTGCACGTCCGCATGTATCCCGTGCCCCCCAACGTGCTCTAGAAGGTGTAAGTCAACTACCCTGGCCAGCAAGATCTCCGGATCTGTCCCCCATTGAGCATGTTTGGGACTGGATGAAGCGTCGTCTCACGCGGTCTGCACGTCCAGCACGAACGCTGGTCCAACTGAGGCGCCAGGTGGAAATGGCATGGCAAGCCGTTCCACAGGACTACATCCAGCATCTCTACGATCGTCTCCATGGGAGAATAGCAGCCTGCATTGCTGCAAAAGGTGGATATACACTGTACTAGTGCCGACATTGTGCATGCTCTGTTGCCTGTGTCTATGTGCCTGTGGTTCTGTCAGTGTGATCATGTGATGTATCTGACCCCAGGAATGTGTCAATAAAGTTTCCCCTTCCTGGGACAATGGATTCACGGTGTTCTTATTTCAATTTCCAGGAGTGTACTTTCGCTACCGCGTCACGATTTCGCAATACCACCAGGCGGTAGGTATCCAACTTCGCGGCGAGCAGTGGTCATAATGTTTTGGCTTATCGAAAAGACAGGTCCTATAACACTTCCCTACAACACTCCTAACAATACTCTGTTATTAATAACCACTCGACGTCCAGGTCAATGTTCTAGGTTCCATTACTTATAAAGTCTTCAAGCCTTTCACATATGTGCGAACTAATGCATATGCTCGCATCTTCTTTAACAATCTGCAGTGTGACACTGTGTCAAACACTTTCCGGAACTCTAGGAACGCTGAACGTGCCTGTTGCCCTTCATCTATGGTTTGCAGGATATCTTGCAAGAAAAGGGCAAGTTGAGTTGGTTCTGTAGACAGAGGTTTTTTATCTCAACGAAATTTTTTATATTCAGACTTAGAATATGCTTAAGAATTATGCAGCTAACCAACGTCAACGACATGGACCAGTAATTTTGGGGGTCCGCTCTTTTGACTTTCCCATACTCGGGAGGCATCAACGCGTTTTTCAAGTCGCTTGGCCCTTTGCATTGGGCGAAAGGTTCGCGATAAATGCACGCTAAGTAAGGGACCATCGCCCAAGAGTACTCTCTGTAAAACTGAACTTCTTGCAAAATACATGGTTAATTATTAAAAGGTGGACGCGTCGGAGTGCCAGGCAATGTACTTTTCACGGATGACGCCTGTTTCACCAGAGACGGAATGCTAAATAGTCGTAGTAGTCATGTTTGGGTCACTGAGAGCCCCCACGCTCCGACTGTGAAGAGCCACCAACACAGATTATCGGTCAACTTACGGGTATGCATAGTCAGTGATAACATACTAGGCACGTTTCTTCTTCCTCACCGCTTAAATGCACTAATGTACACAGTGTTGTTTATGAGGCACGTTTCTTCTTCCTCACCACTTAAATGCACTAATGTACACAGTGTTGTTTATCAGAACCGTACTACCCAGCTGCCTGGAACATATTCTACTTGTTATTCCTCAACAGATGTGGTTCCAACATGATGAAGTCCCACCTCACTTTGGACTGTGGGTTAATCAACACCTAGATCAGAAATTCCTTGAAAACTGGACTGGCAGTGGAGATCCTGCTTCGAGACCAGCATGTTCACCTGATCTGATCCCACTTCATTTTTTCTTGTGGGGCCATGTGAAAAGTCTTGTGTAAGAGACGCCTGTGGAGACTGAGGAGTATCTACTGACAATAATATTCACTGCCTGTGACACTGCTGGAACGGCACCGGAGATATTAGAACAGATACGACGCTTGCATTGACGCTGTCGTGGAGGTGGCGGGGGTAGGGGGTGTGGCAGGAGACCATTTTGAACAACTGTTGCAAATGTAGAAGCTTGTGAAACTTGTGCACATAACTGGAATTCGTCATTACTGTGTAGATTTTGGATTTTCGGTACCTTTGACATCAAGTAACGTGCCCCTTTACTAATCCATCAACAGGGGAAATTATCTGATGGTATTGGGGAATATTCAGCGTATTCAGCGCGAATTCTGTATGTCATTATCGGGGTTCGGAAACTGGACACTTAGAGCGCTTTCCTAGGCTAAGGCGAAACTTGAGTGGATTTTTGCTTATACATCTTGACTCGGTCGTTTTCGGACCACGGCCCCTTACCAAAATTTTATGCATTTTCTTTTCTCATCGTGAAAGTCTGTAACATATCATGGGACCACCCTGTATATTTTGTGAAAATTAATGTTCCTACAACACTTCGTGGGGGTTCGCCCGAAGTTTCTTACGTCTGAAGATTTCTCTTCTTTATGATTGCCATAGCCGCGCGGGATTAGCCGAGCGGTCTTAGGCGCTGCAGTCATGGACTGTGCTGCTGGTCCCGGCGAAGGTTCGAGTCCTCCCTCGGGCATGGGTGTGTGTGTTTGTCCTTAGGATAATTTAGGTTAAGTAGTGTGTAAGTTTAGGGACTGATGACCTTAGCAGTTAAGTCCCATAAGATTTCACACACATTTGAATATTTTTGATTGCGATAATGTTTTCAGTTTGCTAGCAACACTTCAGTCTAGTCACAAAGCTGGTCTAATATTCCGAACTTTCGTATTTTGTTCATTAGGCGATAGTGCGGGACTGTACAGAAAATCTTTTGAAAGTCTGGCAGCACGTTGAAATGTCTCATATTACTGATGAGATTGAGCGATTTGCATTTGCTATGAAGAAACTTTAAATAGCCAAGATCCCATTCAACACTATTTGCTCCTGATGATAGGTTTCAACAGTTAAGACTGTCATCTCCTGATCTTCAAAAACCTTGTTGTTTTACGTGCTGCTCCATTATGACTCTATCACATACACTATATTTACATTATAGTGGATAGTATGTAGCACATTCCACTCAGATTTGTTGAAAATAAAAAGCTTGTGACAAATGTGTTTTTATTTTTAACCAACCTATGTGAAATGTGCTACGTCAACCACTATAACGTCAACATGGCATGTGTGATACTGTCATAACGGAATAGGACATATAACTAGAAAACTTTTTTGAAGATCAGATGATGTCAGTCTCTGCTGTTGAAACAGGTCATCAGGTTTAAATAGTGTTGGACACGATCTTGGCTATTAAAAATTTCTTCTAGCGACACGGTATCGATCTCACGGCCAGTATACACTGAGGTGATTAAAGTCATGGGATACCTCCCAACAACGTGTCGGACCTCCTACCGCACGGTGCTGTGAAGCAGCTCGACGTGGAATGGGCTCAACAAATCGTTGGAAGCCCCCTGCGGAAATGTTGAGCCATGCTGCCGCAGTAGCCGTCCATAATTGCGAAAGTGTTGCCGTTGCACGATTTTAAGCAAAAACTGGCCTCTCGAATATGTCCCATAAATGTTCCATTGGATTCGTGTCGGTCAGTCTAACTGGCCAAGTCATTCGCTCCAATTGTCCAGAGCGCTGTTCTAACCAATCGCGAACAATTGTGGCCTAGTGACATGTCACACTGTCATCCATAAAAAATCACCGTTGTTTAGGAAAATGAAGTACATGGATGGGTGAAAATGGTCTCCAGGTAGCCGAACACAACAGTTTCCAGTCAATGATCGGTTTAGTTGGAGCGGAGGACCCAGTCCATTCCATGTAAACATAGCCCACACCGTTATGGAGCCACCACCAGGTTGCAGAGTGCGTTGTTGACAACCTGGGTCCATGACGTCGTGGGGTCTACATCGCACTCGAACCGCACCGTCAGCTCCTACCAGCTGAAATCGGGACTCATCTGAGCAATCGAATGGCCACGAGCCCAGAAGAGGAGCTGAAGGCGATGTTGTGTTTTTAGCAAATGCACTCGCGTCGATCTTCTGCTGTCATAGCCCGTTAACGCCAAATTTCACTGCACTTTTCAAAATGTTACATTCTTCTGCAATCTCTCGGACAGTCAGCCTTCGTTTCGCACGCACAAGTTCTTTGACGTTCCTGATACGAGCGTCGTCAATAGACATGGAAGGGCGTCCTGAACGAGGGACATCTTTAACTTCTGTCCGGCCATTTTTAAACCGTGTGGCCGGCCGGAGTGGCCGTGCGGTTCTAGGCGCTACAGTCTGGAACCGAGTGACCGCTACGGTCGCAGGTTCGAATCCTGCCTCGGGTATGGATGTGTGTGATGTCCGTAGGTTAGTTAGGTTTAAGTAGTTCTAAGTTCTAGGGGACTGATGACCTCAGAAGTTGAGTCCCATAGTGCTCAGAGCCATTTGAACCATTTAAACCGTGTGAACCATTCGTAACACCGAGTGCGGCTTCAGCACTCATCACCTCAGGCTTTCTGCGTCGTTTGGTGTGTCTCTGTAAACGTTTTCTTGAGTTTCACACAAAATTTTATGCAGCCACGTTGCTCCTCTAACTCTGCCATCTCGAAATTAAACACACCGTTCGACTCAGTGCAACAATGAACAACTAAAAGACATACAAAAATGAAACTTCCGAGGGTTACATATTAAACACAGGCGTCTCCAGGGATGCCAACCGCATTTCGGTCCAGCCCACCATTGGCGCGAAGTTACGAATGTTCCGGAAGTTTTTGAACAGACCTCGTACACCAGGTTTGATCATTTCAGTACACAGTAGGCCATCTACACTGGATAAGTTATTATCGTAGTCCATATACCTGAGTGTTCATCGGGATTGTTTACCCTTTGATATTAGAAACAACAGTACCGATACATGTATTCCACTGTCTTAGGGACGAGGACAATTATTACTTAAGACTTTGGACTCGGTCGTTTCCCGACAAGGGACCCTTACGTCAAATTGATACATTTACCCTTCTCCACCTTTCCTGAAAGTTTGTAACATCGTCACGGATTCAGCCTGTGTGAACTGCCTAGCGGGTAGCGTCAGGAGTTCACGAGGCATTTCACAGGTTATGCTGCTATATACAAAGAAGCATACCAGCTTGCTGCTATATACAAAGAAAACATCAACAAAAGCAAAACGAGGATAATGGAATGTAGTCGAATTAAGTCGGGTGATGTTGAGGGTATTAGATTAGGAAATGAGACACTTAAAGTAGTAAAGGAGTTTTGCTATTTGGGGAGCAAAATAACTGATGATGGTCGAAGTAGAGAGGATATAAAATGTAGACTCGCAATGGCAAGGAAAGCGTTTCTGAAGAAGAGAAATTTGTTAACATCGAGTATAGATTTAAGTGTCAGGAAGTCATTTCTGAAAGTATTTGTATGGAGTGTAGCCATGTATGGAAGTGAAACATGGACGGTAAATAGTTTGGACAAGAAGAGAATAGAAGCTTTCGAAATGTGGTGCTACAGAAGAATGCTGAAGATTAGATGGGTAGATCACATAACTAATGAGGAGGTATTGAATAGGATTGTGGAGAAGAGAAGTTTGTGGCACAACTTGACCAGAAGAAGGGATCGGTTGGTAGGACATGTTCTGAGACATCAAGGGATCACCAATTTAGTATTGGAGGGCAGCGTGGAGGGTAAAAATCGTAGAGGGAGACCAAGAGATGAATACACTAAGCAGTTTCAGAAGGATGTAGGTTGCAGTAGGTACTGGGAGATGAAGAAGCTTGCGCAGGATAGAGTAGCATGGAGAGCTGCATCAAACCAGTCTCAGGACTGAAGACTACAACAACAACAACATACAAAGAAGTCGAAACGTTAGAAAATTGTAGCGAAATGCAGCAAGGTCGGTAGAGGATCGAAGCTTGGTGCAGGGAGTACAAATTGACAGGGTAAGCAAATACTACGTATTTCGCATAAATAGACAGAAAGATCCGTTTCTGTATGATTACATGATTGCAGGAGTATCACTGAAAGCAGTGGCATCCATTAAATATCTTGGTATATGTCTACGGAATGATTTAAAGAGCGACCGCATAAAAGTAATCGCAAGGAAGGCAAGTGCCAGACTGAGATTCATTGAAGAATCCTCAGGAAAGTAATCCAGTCACGAAGGAAGTAGTTTACAAAACCCTCGTTCGGCCCGTACTTCTGTTCATCTGTCTTCGATACGTACATGATAGCATCGATAGAGGGTATTCCAAAAAAGAAGATGGCGTTTCGTCATAGTTTCATAGTGTCACAAAGAAGCTAATCCAACTCTGGTGCCAGCAGCTACAAGAGAGGCGTAGTGCATAACTGTGTGCTGTTCTGTTAAAATTCCGACAGGGTACGGTCCTAGAAGAGTCAAGGAATATATTGCTCGCTCCTCCGTATATCTCGTGAAAAGACCATGAAGGTAAAATTAGAGAGATTCGAGTCCACGCGGAAGCCTAGCCAGAATCATTCATCCGTAGGCAAATCCATTTGAGACTGGAACAGGAAAATACCCTCCGCCACGCATTATAAGGAGCCTTGCAGAGCGCAGATGTATGTTATATGAATCAGCTGTGTTGCTAGTCATGTAAGGAAGGAAACTGGTGTGCCTTTTATGAAAAATAAAGAAAACAGCGTAAACTTTCCTATTTCCACAATATAATTACACTAAAATTCCTTTGTGCATAATATTCAAATGAAAGCTATTTTTGATGTATTGAACTGTTGGTTGACGGAGAATGGGCGCCTCAAACTGACAAGTAGTGAAAGACATAATAACGGAACATATTAGTCCACCGTACGTATGCAGTCCGTTAGATGTTGCTTGTATGCGACACGCAAGTCCCCGTTTTGAGAATGAGATAGCCTGGTTTCTCCGAGAAGTCTCTAGCTTTACTTTATTCATTATTGCTATTGTTAAAAGACGAGTTAACTCAAGCATACTGGTGTTAATTCTAGCTACACATAGCTGCAACCAGTTGTGAAATAATATATTCCCACCACTAAGTTTATATATCGTCAACTGAGACTTGCAGAAAGCTTACAGTGATTATTAAGTCATCTTATGGCGTGCTACAGGGGTTTCATTGTGCTTACAGATGGAACAATTTAATAAAGAGTCTTAAATGGCATTTTTTACGTCAAAACGTGCCGAAGGTCGAATCTTACCGTGACAATGTACGCGGCTTTTTTTCTAGCGTTCTGTGTTACATTGTAACGGCCCGACCGTTCGACCTTCGACATAAATCGCAGCAATAAAAGTGAGTTAATAGTTCATGCTTCCCTTTCTTTATAGCTGTCTACGGATCATGCGGCAACTTAACATAGCATTCGCCACTTATAAATTACACTATTTCACAAAATTTGAGCACACTAAGACCACCAATACCAAAATAACCAATATCAAAAAACTGTAGTTTCCTAGCGAACGACTAATAACGAAGACGTGATGTACTATCTCATAAACTACTTCGAGATTAGCACGTGTGAGAACTACCACGTGATTAGTAAAGTGCACATACTTATCTCTGTTACTCACCAGTTCTGAGACGGAAATGTTGAACATTAATTTAAAGAGGATTAATTTAGAACGTAATCAGTAATTTAAGTTAGGAATACCGACGCCGGATTTTTTACTACTAAGTTATTAACAACCACCTTGTAAATAAAAATGCAGTTTGACACGTTACCTGTCATAAGATAAAACGTGGATTTCTTAACTGAACTAAAACAACTTTTGAACAATCTTAAAAGCGTGCCAAATCTTGAGTTTACACGATCATTTTATTTTTTTTAATTTTTTTTCTGTAGGATAATAGTTCTTAAACTGACTGATCTTACCGCCGCTGCTCGAGCTCTGCCTGCAGCTGGGAAGTGGCGACATCTCTCGGCCATTACAGATTAGTTCCTGTTTGGTGTGCATAGATAGCGCTGCTGTGTACTCTGCTCCCAGTCGCAGCGCTCTACATAAAACACCGTAAAACCGGTAAACAGTACGTTCTCAGTTCAAATGCCCGAGATGTTGTAATTAAACGATTGTGCTCGTAACGTACACAAATAATACGATCTTGAACTGAATGTTTCATAGTAGAATTGTTATTAACGTACAGATATTTTGATAATTTCTTCAGTTTCAGTATTTGTCATGCATTAGAAATCTCTAAATATATGATTCTCACTGCGATAAAACATTTGAAATAGTAATCAAACTAATGATATATATTTATTATTATTCAGCTAGGCCGTAATTGACCATTTTCCAAACGAAGTGTTTGCATGAATACACGCAGCTGAGAAATGACAGATATTTCTAATCTTCTTTGGAATAATGCTTTTTGACGAAGATGAATAGTACACAGGATTGGGCGATGTGGGCTATAGATACGTACTAAAATGTAACTTATTAATCTCAGATATATTTTCTTAACAATCACAGTTTATAACAATGACCGTGATCCGCGTAAAACTTGTGATTATCACATACTGTTTACATCAGTTTCTTTCTTACGTGCTCTCAGTTATTGTGGGTACGTATTTCGCACTTCTTTTTGAGTTCAAAACCTTTTCCAATACCTTCACATTATTAAACGCTGCACTGTTGGGCAAGAAACTGAAATATTTCCCGAATATCTCATTATCTGGTTTTCGATTGAGAGGAGTTAGAGAAAATACAAAACATGGTAACTAATACCAGCTACTGCTTATTCTTGCCATTCTGGTTTATCTCCCTATGATCACAGCTTCTGCAGACGGTGTAGATTCAAACTTATTTCGACAATCCGCAATAAGGCTACGTGCAAAACAGCTACAGACATACAAGCCTATGAGTGCTGGTATGAATGCCAGGTTTCTAACTTTCTATCAGCCCCATTCTACATAAAATTATCCGAGGTAAAGAATTCTTCCCACACACTTTAGGGGAGTTGAATTTATACAGAATACTGCGAGAATTTGTTTTATGACCCCAGGCAGGATTACAGTATGTCCTTAAAACAGGTTCCAATTTTTTTCTGAAAACCCATGAAAGATTACCGACTATAGCATGAGAGTATGGAAGACTCTAATTGTTACAAGCCCGCTGCAATGTGTTCCTTTACCAGTTCTGAAAACATCCTGCATTCTTGTTTTTCAGAATAATGCTCTTCACAATCAACTGTAACAGAGAAGGAACGGCCAGTTTATAATAAATTAATGTGTGACGAATAAAAATACATTTTATACACTTCCCGTGTGTTATACGCCTATCTAGATTTGTGGACTGAAAACTGCTGAAACAGCGCGCATGGTAATTAAGAATGTCCTTTCAAGAAAACTCAGTTTCTACATTGTGTGGACAGCGTTTGTTTTCCTAGGATGATAAGTATGCTTATATAAATACTGAGCGTATTAAGAAAGCAATAACAGGCAGAGACAAGGTACTTAGTATAACTACGGAAGCGGCATATTTTTTCGATGTGGTGGTTGTTCCGAACGTTGAATAATGTTCATTTATATCCACTGTAAGCAAAAATTGAGTATACTAGATGAATGTTAATTTTTAATAATGCCTATAGAAGCAGTTTCTGACAGTTTCCTGCCTACGTTAATTTTTAGTGTAATTCTACTTTGCTGCAAGTTCTTCTTGTTGATGACTTCGGTAGAACAGGGTGATGAATGAATGAAATATTGTACTGCAAATATTTTATATTGTAAAAACCAAAATTAAAGTTTATATATAAAGACACATAGCATATGATACATTGATCGTTAGCCTTTGGATATAGTAGTGAATAGGAACTTAAAAAAAGCCTTTTAAGCTACTTTATCTCTAAGTTTTTAAGAGTATATATTTCGGAGCAAAAAGGTAGAACATTTATCATTTACTTAAGGTTTGTAAGCAACAAGCCGACTCGTAAATTAAATAAACTGCAGAAGTTTGGTCATTGTTTTGTGATTTTCATCGAATCAAGTGCTATGTATCATGATGAGACAGTGGAATTTCATGGAAAATTCCTGAAATTCAGACAAAGAATTAAGTCTTGCGGGTTTGCTGTGCTTTAATTGTTTCTTGGTTTTGGTCTCTTAATTGTCATGATTCTTTATCTATTCAGAAGCACTTGCTCTTCATAAATAATTTAGAAAGATTCGAATACATGTTCTCAGTGACAAAGATTTTGTTCAGGATTCTTAAGTACTTGCAAATGAGGTCTGCTTCAGGTACAACACTTTTAAGCGATCAACATCTAGAAAGTATGTACATCTATATCTATAACAAATTTGGCAGTTATCACATGGAAAATCAAGATCCTTGAATATCTAGACGAAGGGTTTTAAATGATTTTAGTAAAATAAACTGAAAGAACCAGAGGTTGTACAGAGTTTCAGGGAGAGTATAAGGGAACAATTGACAGGAATGGGGGAAAGAAATACAGTAGAAGAAGAATGAGTAGCTTTGAGGGATGAAATAGTGAAGGCAGCAGAGGATCAAGTAGGTAAAAAGACAAGGGCTAGTAGAAATCCTTGGATAACAGAAGAGATACTGAATTTAACTGATGAAAGAAGAAAATACAAACGTCTCAAAAATGAGATCGACAGGAAGCGCAAAATGGCTAAGCAGGGATGGCTAGAGGAGAAATGTAAGGATGTAGAGGTGCATGTCACTAGCGGTAAGATAGATACTGCCTACAGGAAAATTAAAGAGACCTTTGGAGAAAAGAGAACCACTTGCATGAATATCAAAAGCTCAGATGGAAACCCAGTTCTAAGCATAGAAGGGAAAGCAGAAAGGTGGAAGGTGTATACAGAAGGTCTATACAGGGGCGATGTACTTGAGGACAATATTATAGAAATGGAAGAGGATGTAGATGAAGATGAAATAGGAGATATGATACTGAGTGAAGAGTTTGACAGAGCACTGAAAGACCTGAGTCGAAACAAGGCCCCGGGAGTAGACAACATTCCATTAGAACTGCTGACAGCCTTGGGAGAGCCAGCCCTGACAAAACTCTACCATCTGGTGAGCAAGATGTATGAGACAGGCGAAATTGCCTCAGACTTCAAGAAGAATATAATAATTCCAACCGCAAAGAAAGCAGGTGTTGACAGATGTGAAAATTACCGAACTATCAGTTTAATAAGTCACAGTTGCAAAATACTAACGCGAATTCTTTACAGACGAATGGAAAAAACTGGTAGAAGCCGACCTCGGGGAAGATCAGTTTGGATTCCGCAGAAATGTTGGAACACGTGAGGCAATACTGACCTTACGACTTATCTTAGAAGAAAGATTAAGGAAAGGCAAACCTACGTTTCTAGCATTTGTAGACTTAGAAAAAGCTTTTGACAATGTTGACTAGAATATTCTCTTTCAAATTCTGAAGGTGGGAGGGGGTAAAATACAGGGAGCGAAAGGCTATTTACAATTTGTACAGAAAGCAGATGGCAGTTATAAGAGTCGAGAGACATGAAAGGGAAGCAGTGATTGGGAAGGGAGTGAGACAGGGTTGTAGCCTCTCCCCGATGCTATTCAATCTGTATATTGAGCAAGCAGTAAAGGAAAAAAAAAATTCGCAGTAGGCATTAAAATTCATGGAGAAGAAATAAAAGCTTTAAGGTTCGCCGATGACATTGTGATTCTGTCAGAGACAGCAAAGGACTTGGAAGATCAGTTGAACGGAATGGACAGTGTCTTGAAAGGAGGGTATAAGATGAACATCAACAAAAGCAAAACGAAGATAATGGAATGTAGTCGAATTAAATCTGGTGATGCTGAGGGAATTAGATTAGGAAATGAGACACTTAAAGTAGTAATGGAGTTTTGATATTTGGGGAGCAAAATAGCTGATGATGGTGGAAGTAGAGAGGATATAAAATGTAGACTGGCAATGGCAAGGAAAGTGTTTCTGAAGAAGAGAAATTTGTTAACATCGAATATTGATTTAAGTGTCAGGAAGCCGTTTCTGAAAGTATTTGTATGGAGTGTGGCCATGTATGGAAGTGAAACATGAACGATAAATAGTTTAGACAAGAAGAGAATAGAAGCTTTCGAAATGTGGTGCTACAGAGGAATGCTGAAGATTAGATGGGTAGATCACATAACTACTGAGGAGGTACTGAATAGAATTGGGGAGAAGAGGAGTTTGTGGCACAACTTGACTAGAAGAAGGGATCGGTTGGTAGGGCGTATTCTGGGGCATCAAGAGATCACCAATTTAGTATTGGAGGGCAGCGTGGAGGGTAAAAATCGTAGAGGGAGACCAAGAGATGAATACACTAAGCAGATTCAGAAGGATGTAGGCTGCAGTACGTACTGGGAGACGAAGAAGCTTGCACAGGATAGAGTAGCATGGAGAGCTGCATCAAACCAGTCTCAGAACTGAAGACCACAACAACAACACAATAAGGTTTACCAGTGCCATAGATACTGTTTCAACGGCATCATGTAGAGTATATGAGATATTTGGAAAAGAAATTTCCAATGCCATTGTTGCTGTATTAAAGATGTAGAAAGCAAATGAGACATTCGTAACAGAAATAGAAATCATAGACAGAATATGAGATAGCAGAGAACAAAGTTCAAATGCCATTGTTGCGGGAACATAATAAGGTTTACCAGTGCCATAGATACTGTTTCAACGGCATCATGTACAGTATTTGGAATAGAAATTTCCAATGCGTATCAGAAATAGAAATCATAGACAGAATATAAAATAGCAGAGAACAAAGTTCAAATGCCATATGCCATTGTTGCGGGAACATAATAAGGTTTACCAGTGCCATAGATACTGTTTCAACGGCATCATGTACAGTATTTGGAATAGAAATTTCCAATGCGTATCAGAAATAGAAATCATAGACAGAATATAAAATAGCAGAGAACAAAGTTCAAATGCCATATGCCATTGTTGCGATAACACCACCTTAAAGCTACTGAACGGAATGGACAATTTAAAATGAGCATAAACAGTCTCGCCTGCGAGAAACCTTTATTTTTGTGGTTACCTGTTTCAGTCAGTTTCTGACTATCGTCAGACCTCATACCATGCTGGTAGGCATTGTGTTGACGTTCGTGGAGTTCCTAACACCTGCTCCATTCATCGCCCACCAACATTGTATGAGGTCTGAAGATGGTCAGAAACTGACTAAAATACGGTAACCACAAAAATAAAGGTTTCTTGCCGTCGACGCTTTTAAGTTCATTTTAAAGTACTACGAAAAACCGCTGTTCTCCACGAGAAATGTTCTCAGTAATTACGGAATGGACAGTGTCTTGAACGAAACGAAAAAGATGAACATCAAAATAGGAAAACAAGGGCGATGGCACATAGTCGAATTAAATCAGACTACGCTGGGGAAATTAGGAAATGAGACACTAAGAGTGGTAGATGAGCTTTGCTACTGGGACAGAAAGAAACTTATGATAGCCGAAATGAAGATGATTTAAAATGGGAAGAGAAATTTGTTAAAATCGAATTTAATTATTAGGAAGTCATTTCTGAAGATATTTGTCTGGTGTGTAGCCTTGTATGAAAGTGAAACGTGGATGGTAAACAGTTCAGGCAGAAAGAGAGTGGAGGCTTTCGGTGTGTTACTGAAGATTGCATGAGTAGATCATGTAACCAAAGCGGATGTACTTAACTGAAATGGGGCGAAAAGAAATTTGTTACTTCATTTGACTACAAGAAGGGACCGATTGACAGGACGCGTTCTGAGACATCATGGGATGACAAATTTAGTATTGAAGGGAAGTGTGGGGGATAAAAATCGTAGATAGTGACCAAGAGGCGAATACAGTAAACTGGTTTTAAAGGATGTAGATTGCCATATTTATTCACAGATGAGGAGTGTTGTACAGGATGGAGTAGCGTGGAGAGCTGCCTGAAACTGGTGTTCCGACTGAAGACCACAGCGATAACAACGTTCAAATCCCGGTTTTCGTTTACAATTTTTACACTCTACAGCTTTATCAAGTATCATGGAAATTATTCCTTGATGTCCTGACACGTGCCCCATCATTATATCGGTTCTATTTATCAGTGTTCTACAACGTTCCTCTTCTCACCGATTCTGCGGTAAACGATCTCATTTCTTATCTTATCATTCCACCTAATTTTCAACAGCGATTCTTTTCTTCCCTGATTGTCCCAGAGTCCAAGTCTCAGTACCATACAACGCAGTGATCCAAACGTTCATTCTCAGAAATTTCTTCCTGAAATACTAGTAGACTTCTCTTGTTTAGGTATGCCCTTTTTGCCAGTGCTCGTCTGCTTTATATGTTCTCCTTGCCCCTACCTTCTTAGGTTATTTTGCTGCCTAGGTAGCAGAACTCCGTAACTTCATCTACTTCGTGACCATCAATCCCGATGTTAAGTTCCTCGCTGTTTTCATTTCTGCTACTTCTCGTTTCTTCGATTTACTCTCAATCCATATTCTGTACTCATTAGACTGTTCGTTCTGTTCAGCAGATCCGGTAATCCTTCTTCACGTTCACTGAGGATAGCAATGCCATTCGCGAATCTTATCATTGATATCTTTTCACCTTGAATTTTAATTCTACTTGTGAACCTTTCCTTTATTTCCTTCATTGCTTATTCGACGTATAGATTGAACAGTGGGCGAAAGACTTCATCCCTATCTTACACCCTTGTTAATCCGAGCACTTCGTTCTTGTTCTTCTACTCTTCTTATTTCCTCTTGGGTTTTTTACTTGCTGTGTATTAACTGTCTCTCCCTATAACTTACCTCTATTTTCCTTAGATTTTCAAACATCATGCACCATTTGACATTGTATAACACTTATTCCAGGACGACAAATACTATGAATGTGTCTTGGTTTTTCTTTAGTCCTGCCTCCATTGTCAACTGCAACGTTAGAAGTGCCTTTACCTTTTCTAAAGCCAAACCGATCGTCATCTAACACTCAATTTTCTCTTCCATTCTTTTGTATATCATTCTTGTCAGCAACTTGGATGCAAGGGATGTTAAGCCGATTGTGTGATAATACCCACACTTGTCAGTTCTAGCAGTCTTCGGAATTCTGTGGATGATATTTTTCCTGACGCAGCTGGTATATCACTAGCCTCATACATTCTGCACACCAACATTAACAGTCGTTTTCTTGTCATTTCGCTCAATGATTTTAGAAATTTTGATGAAATGTTATCTATCCCTTCTGCCCTACTTGATCTTCTCCAAAGCTCTCTTAAATTATGATTCTAATACTGCATTCCCTGTGTCTTCTAAATCGACTATTTTATTTCTTCTTCTATCACAGCAGACAAATCTTCCCCCTCATAGAGGCCTTCAATGTAATCTTTCCACCTATCCGCTCTCTTCTCTGCATTTAACAGTGGAATTCCCGTTGCACTCTTAATATTAACACCCTTGCTGTTAGTGTCACCCGAAGGTTGTTTTGACTTTCCTATGTGCTGAGCCAGTCCTTCTGACAATCATTCCTTTATTGATTTCTTCACATTTTTCATGCAGTCATTTCGTCTTAGCTCCTCTGCGCCTCCTCTTTGTTTCATTCCTCAGTGACTTGTATTTCTGTATTGCTGAATTTCCCTGAACATATTTGTACTTCCTTCTTTCATCGACCAACTGAAGTACTTCTTCTGTTACCAATGGTTTCTTCACATTTACCTTCTTTGCACCTATGTTTATCTTTCGAACTTCTGTGACTGCCCCTTTTATAGATGTCCATTCCTCTTCAACTTACTGCCTCCTAAGCTATTCCTTATTGCTGTATCTTTAGCCTTAGAGAACTTCAAGTGTATCTCGCCATTCCTGAGTACTTCTGAACCCCACTTATTTGCGTATTGATTCGTCCTGACTAAGCTCTCAAACTTCAGCCTACTCTTCGTCACTACTACATTGTGATCTGAGTCTATAGCTGCTCTTGGGTACTTCATACAATCCAGTATCTGATTTCGAAATCTCGTCTGATCATGATGTAATATAACTGAAATCTTCCTGGTCTTTTCCAAGTATGTCTCCTGCTCTTGTGATTCGTGGACAGCTATTACTAGCTGAAATTTATTACAAACTCAATTGGTCTTTCTTCTCTCTGATTCCTTCTCCTGTATGTAACCTTTTCTTCTATTCCTACTCATATAAGTGCATTCCGGTCCCCAATTACTATCAGATTTTCACCTCCCTCTGTGTAGTGTATTGCCCTTTCAGTATCCTTATATACTTTGTCTCTCTTCAGCTTGCGACGTCGGCATGTCTATTTGAACTACCGATGTTGTGTCGGTTTGCTGTCGATTCTGACAAGAACACCGTATCACTGAACTGTTCACTGTAACATATTCGGTCCTACCTTACTATTTATAACGAATCCTACTCCTGTGTTATACCACTTTCTACTGCTTTTGATACTGCCCTATAGTCATCTGACCAGAAATCCTTGTCTTCTTTCCATGTCGCTTCACTGACCCCTACTATATTTAGATTGAGCCTTTGCATTTCCCTTTTCAGGTTCTCTAGCTTCCCTACCACGTTCAAGCCTCTGACATTCCACTCCCCAACTCGTAGAACGTTATCCTTTCGTTGATTATTCAATGTTTTCTCATGGTCACCTCCCTCTTAGCAGTCCCCTCCCGAAGATCCGAATGGGATTACGGAACCTTTAGGCAATGGAGAGATCATCATTACACTTTTTCAATTACAGGCCACACGTCCTGTGGATGCACGCCATGTGTCTTTAATGCAGTGACTTCTGCATCCTCATGTCGTTGACCATAGCTGCTTTTTCCGTCTTCAGGTGGAACACGCCAACCCAAGGACAAGAGAGTGCCCTGAACCTCTGTCCGCTCTTACGCCCGCTTTGACAAGGCCGCTGGGAAAATGAGGGTGACTTCTTATGCCGGAAGACTTCGGCCGCCAATGTTAATTATTAATCAAAATAAGAGGAATGGCGGGTTTCGAACCCTTTTTTTTTATTAAAACAACCATATATGTACATAAGCACAAAAACAATGTATTGAAGTGCTGGAACTGTTTCAACACGAATTGTATCCTACAATAGACTGAAGAACACATTTCAATATAGTGCCATTTGTAAGCTTGCAAAATAGAACAAAAATAGTAAACTGACAATAGCCTCTTCAGTCCAGACAGAGACATAGAACCAAAACCCAAACATATATATAATTGACTGTCTTAACTAGAATGACAGTTCTGTCATTTGATTCACAACCGTCCAAACTCAAAGTCATTTGGAGCATACAGACGGATAACAAGAGATGCACAGGAACATAAATTAATGAAAACGTCATAATGAAGTTAATAACACCATTGAGAAGTCGGGAGTAGTCATAGGAACAGGTATAACCCCTTATTCGTTGTGTATTTTGTTCGCTACATAGTCTTGCATGTGATTTGTGTCCTTACCGGCATCGAGAATTACCCTACGCCTTGTTTTTTCAAAAATTATGTCTAACATGTTAGCAAACATCTTCCTGAAATTTGGGTAACGTTTCATCTTCCAGCGTGCCGTTCTCGTGTAAGCCTCGAAACTAATGAGATTATCTTCACTATTGTGGATGATGATATATGTCACAAACTGTCCTAACATCCACATCACGGTGTTGTTCTTGGTAGCGGGAAAATGTTTCGCGTCCGGGCAGAGCAGGATGTCGGTGCAGTGGCTGGCTGGGCTGCTGCGGGTAATCAGGCCCAGCCTCTGCTGCACCCATTTCCAGTTAATGAGATGACCGCCACAAGTGAAGCGATGGCGTAAGGTGTCGACCAGACCACAGCGGACGCATTTATCACTGTCACTTAAACCGATTCTATGCAATCTTTCATTAGTGGGTATAACATCGTTTACCACTTTATACCATGTGGACGCCACTTCAGCAGTGTGGACAGTTAAACTTATGTTGTCCCAAACTGCCTTCCAATGAACACTCGGGTATTTAAGTTCAATGGGATTCCGGACTATTGGAGATGTCCATCTTTTTAATAACAGGTGCGTCGTCGGTAAATCCTGCGTGAAATAATGTCCATCAATATAGCTTACTTCAAGAAAAAACTGCTTGACATGTCGTAGTTTGTAATGTATTTTACCTACATCAATGGGTGGGTGCATATCGGTGGGTTGCAAGGTTCGGAACAGCCAACTGGTTACGCTGAGAGGTTCGTTGTCCAGCAAATGGGTGATTCGTTTAATATATAACGCAGTACACTTTCGGCTAATGTCAGGCATGTTGAGTCCGCCGGCCTGTCTGGAAGACGTCAACGTGGTGTATTTCACTTGCCCTTGCCAGATAAATCTATTAGAGAGCTTCATCACGTGTTTGGCCTGCATCTTGGGGACTGGAAATAGTTGGGCCATATAGTACGCTTTACTGAATATATAACTGCTGAGGAGTCGTATGCGTTGAAGAATGTTATCGGATCGCCAGTTGTTTTCATAGATGGCACCTTGCATTTTATTGGTGGCCTGCTTCCAATTTTTTGTATTCATTTTTAGCGGGCATTTGTCGATAATCATCCCCAGAGTGGTGTGGGGCTTCGACACGCTTCGCCCAAGGTATAATAACTGCGTCGAATCCTCGAATGTTGACAAAGGTGCATTTACCGGCGTTGATTTTAGCACCGGAAGCACGACAGTACTCGCCTACCGCGGTCTTGAGGGTTGATACGTCTCCGTCGTTGTGCAATAACACTCCGACGTCGTCGGCGTAGGCATGAACCACGAAGGACGTCCCGGCGATCGAAAGGCCTGTAAGTCTGTCATCAATAGAGCGTAAGAGCGGCTCGAGCGATAAAACAAATAACACCATGGAGAGAGGGCTCCCCTGCGACACTTCTCTTTGGACCTCGATGGGTTGAGTAAGCTGTCCATTTACGCTGTACCCAGAACCGAGAACGCCCTGGTTAGTAAACACAATAATGCCACCCCAAGACCACAAGGCTATTCTTTCGCCAGGTCTGATTTCCAGCCATTAAAGCTGTTGGTTTACTTCATGTCTGCTCCTGGTGCTGAGTGTAAAGAGAATCACTGATGGTCGTGATATATTATGTGGTTTCACGCGACACTTTTACCCTTGCCTTTGCTGTTTGTTGTCTGAGAGAAGTGAGCTGACTTACTGAATTTTCTATTGAATTAGAAGTGCCAGATCGTACAAATTCCAGGCAGTCAACGTTTTCTACTACACAAATAACCCTGTGATACAGAAGTCCGCTGTAGTGGACAGCTTTCAATGTCGCTCCTTTGGCGTTTTTAATCGGCCTTGACGCAGCAAATGCACGCAGTCCGCTTGGATATTACGTACTGGTGTTGTGCCTTGCGTGCTTTCACAGCCTCAGGACTTATGAAAACTGTCGAAGAAGTGAAATTGACAACTGTCCACTGCAGTGGCCATCTGTGCCATAGTGCTGCAGAAGAGAGAGGAGACATCATCTCCTCGTCTTCCACCTGTCTTGATTTCGTAATTTCTTGAAAGTTTTCCACTAAACTTTACTAGTGATCTAGTGTTGTTTAAAACCTACTGGATAAGATTATAGGTCCTCTGGTCCTGCCCTAGTTCTTGCAGGATTCTCATACACGTACTTAAAATCAACAGAGGTGACGACATACTTCTTATCAGCCATTCTGACTTTTTGTAACACTGACTTCAGGTTGAGTATCTGTTCACTACAAGAGCTTTTCTGAATCCTCTTTAGTATTCTTCTAGTTGTGTGTCTAGCTGGGATTCGGCTCTTTTTTAATACGGTCTCGGAGAAAATCTCGTATGTGACAACTATTAGCGACATCCACTGGCAAATATTGATGTCCGCCATCCTTGTGTAAGAGATGACTCAAGCAGAAGTCCAATCACTAGGTAATGTTTCAGTCTACCCAACTGCTTTGTAAATCTCTATCAACTTGTTTACAGTCTTGTCTCCAGCTTGCTTTTACAGTTCAATTACTACTGAATGTTCCACACAGTCTTTGTTGTTCTTCAAGGGCTGTAACTTCCACTTTGGTCGGTCGTTGAGAGTTTAGTTGCTTGATATTATCTTGGTAAGCAAAGCGAGCATCAGCCGGATCATAATTAAGGAGATTTTCAAAGTAATCGACTAGATGATGCAGTTGTTCCTATGAAGTGACGGGTTGGTGGGCTACAGCGGCTGAGGTTCTGTTTAAAGCTTCTATAGAACTTTCTGCTACTGTTATTCTTGAAATATTCTTTATTATAAATTACACATTTGGACGGTGGATACAAGCCAATTCGGTGCAAATGTTGAGTAAAGCAATCATCATTTATAATTAGATGTAATGTTAGCATCGTTTCGTTCTGCCGATATTTTGCAATAACTTTCTTTTATGTAGCAAGTATTTGTACTTATTTTCACTTTACTGGTAAGTAGTGCTGAAGCAAAGCAATCCCCTCTTCGAATGTCAGGATGAGGCCAAATCTGAAAAAGGACCGTAAGGGAAGATATGTAAAGATCGATGTCATTAATAGATCTTACATCAGTTCTATTCGTTTATGTACCAATATTATAAACAATAAATTTAGAAACTAGTACGCTTCATATCCATGCACCAATTTAAGTCCTCAGGCAACGAAAAATGTCGAGACATACAGTATTTAATAAGTCCAGATATTTTTGTGGGTGGTACCTTGAAATGTACACACCTCAGTGTGTTGGCTGTTCTTTCTCTGCATCGAGCAGTCTTCCCACAAACACATCCATAACTTTACGACCTGATGTTTTCTGCACGGCTGTAACTGCATCACTAAGTGGACCGTACTTGCCAGTACAGACTAACGGTATTGCATCCGCACATCCACATCTCATCATCTGACCTGCTGCTCAAGGTAAAATAAGCATTAATGGTTAGCTCATGCCAGATGTACTTGGAGGTACTAACTAACCTAAAAACATACTACTTGTAATAGCCATAATTATTAGTCTGCAAATGACGTAAATCTAATGTAATGTCGTTCAGTATACCGTCCTCAGTCACGAACAGAAGTATCTGCACTTATACTCTTTACGCAGCGTATTTGCTAACACACAGTACATTAATAGGTACCTGATAAGGGAGTGTAATAGCTTCGAAATTTATACCTTATAACATTTTTACATCAATAAATAATCTGATTGAAAACTTTTGCTAGCATAAAGTGGTAAGAGTAACTTCATCTATATTCTGCATATACTGAAAGATTGCTTAGAGGGTTTCTCATTCACTAATCGTATTTGAATGTTGTCTCTTTTTAAGAAGACCATTTTACGCCTTGTGTAAGAAGCAGAAACGTCTACCAGCACGTATCGAAATTCGACGGCCACAGGCTCGTGGACTACTGAGGCTGCATTTTAAAGTTTCGCGACTGTGCTGCTCGCATTGGACGGAAAATCACGACAGCCACGCGTATATTATGGAATCGATGGTTTCACAAGCATCTTAGTCAGCGCTACGCACGATCTCAATGCCCCACTTGACTAGCGCCCGACTGTAGTGATGTACTGTTTGCTCGACCGTGCAGGATCATATAGCCACGTAACGTAACTTGAGCTGGAAAATTGGCATGTTTACAACAAGACAAGTATCCACAAGGACAGTGCGACGAGGTCTGAAGCTCCACAGGCTGTCACCACAGCGACCATTGTTGCGGCTTCCTTTGTGGCAGAGGGCAGTGAGAGGCGCTCCGACCGTGACGCGTCCATCTACAACACTGTATCCTAGAGTGGCTCCACGTGTCTTTTCGTACGATTATCGGTCTGTGTTTACCATCACGATACACGTGTCCCTCTATTCATTGGGGGAAAGCGACTGGCTGCGATAGTGTTGAAACCTGGTTGTCAAGGAAGGCAGGATCCGGTTACGATTGTGGACGGGGCCGTAATCAGCTACTATTGGTTCCCTTCTGCAATTACACACATTTATTTTAAAACGGCAATTCCAGACTCAGCAGTAAATAAAGATATCACACGTTGTTAAGGAAGGAATAAAAAACCATGTAATTAATAGTGCTTTCAGTACGTTACAACCTACCAAATGAGCATAAAATACAGACACAGCAAATAATGTTTTAAAAACAAGCCAATGCGATCCCAATTAGAATTTTAAGGCAAGTAACCACAGTCACAACTAAAGGTCTTTAAAGTCAAGAAAGGCAGTTATTAAAAAATTGACAAACATACTGTAAAACAGCAATGCAATAGCAAAGGTTAATTTAAAAAGACATGCAACTGATGACCAAACGGGTGAGACAAAATGATGGTAAACTTGGTAGCACAACCTTTAAACCTGATGTAACGCCAAGAATGGCAATTATATAAGAAAATTAAAAAACATACAGTAAATCAACAAATACAACAGCAAAGGTTAGTTTAAAATGACAAGCAAATGATCACGAAACAGCTGAGACAAAATAATGGTAACCCAGTAGCACGCTCATTTAAACCTGCTGTAACGCCAAGAATGGAAATTATATAAAAAAATTTAGAAACTTACAATAAAACAGCAAATGCAATAATAAAACACAAGGGCCAGTCACTTCACAAGGTGGTAACTGAGACTAATGGCAGTCTAAAGAATGACTAATAATAATCTTGCTGATGCTACCTAACATCCAAAGAACCAAATGCAAAGACCTAAAAATAAGGCCAAGCCAGAACTGGCGGTCTGTACTCCACCCGCAGAATACTGTGCTTAGAGTGCCCGGAACGAGAAAGGAATCACTACCACCACTAGTAGAAGAATCGCCAACCAACCTACCATTAAGAGAGCTGTCAAAACTACATGCCTCACCGGACAGCAGCTACAAGGTGAGGAAACTTACACTGCCGTTACATACACTGACCCCCAGGGCAGTTAACTGAGGCGTTAGTGGCCACGAGGCAGGAAAAATACTGCTGGTTGAACTTAACAAATAGTAACAAACTGACCGCAATAAATAGTAATTAGAAGTCCAGGAAAGCTAATCAGATCCACCTTCCCCAAGCACTCCACTCGCTGCTCTTCACCTCGACAACACTATGTGCAGGCAACACGAACCCAAGTCACTGGAGAATCACAAGATCTCACAATGGTGGAGGTTTCTCTACTTGAAACCAAATCAACTTAAAGCTTGCAGGATCTGGTTTACGACGAGGCCGTGCACCCTCCTGACCACAGGCCTTCGATGCAGCAGTCCATGCCCGCCACCAGCGGTGCTGGCATGTTCTCGAATTGCGCGGACCTGGCTCCTCCTCAGTGCCCCTACTGAACTGCACCTGACACGACCCGGAAGAACAGCAACGTCGCACAAAAGATAGGGCCACAGTTACTACACATCGACAGCCGCCGCTGCTGCCGCTAGCGGACAGGCAACGCTTGCGAAACCAAGTGGCGCCAGTCAACACGAGAAGAAGACAAACAACAGCAACCATGTCCACTAAACGGCATGGCCTCCAACAGACGACGGAAACCTACAAACAGCACCAACGCGAGCCGCAGCACGGCTCAAGTGTACCAAGATGTATTTTAAGTGGATTATCTGAAAACAGCTTTGAAATCATATAGAGTTATCACCCGAATGGCGTCGTCGTCTTGTTGCAAACGTTTCAACAGATTCCGTATCCATCATCTTTGCCTGAAGATGGTGGATACGGGATTCATGGGAACGTTGCAACGAGACGCCATTCGGCTGATAACGAGATTTCATAGCTGAAATACGCCGAGAATGCCTGCATCACACATATCTGAAAACAGAAAATAAACGACTAATGGAGTTCTTTTTAAAATAAGAGTAGTAGTGGGAGAGATGCTCTAGCTGATCAAAAATATCTGGACACGTATTAGTGGACGTTAATAGTGGGTGTGTCCAGCCCATTCTTTAGCTTTGTGACGGCTGGACCTCTGCAGGGGACACTTTCAGTGAGGTGCCTGAATGTCTGCGGAGCACTGGCAGACCAATCTTCCTCTAGAGACACGTCATCAGGCGTAAAATTAAAACTGGGCGTCGGAATTACCACGAGGCTTTTCGTGGCTGATGCTGTTGTGTACAGAAAAGTCACGTCGCTAGAAAACAGTAGCGTAGTACAGGAAGACCTGCAGGGGATCGGCGTTTGGCGCAGGGAGTGTCAACCGATCCTCAACGTAAACGAATGTAACGTATTGCGAATACTTAGTGAGAAAGTCTTTGGAAGCAGGTACATCCAACGAATGAGGTGGCGCGGTATTTAGCACGCTGGACTCGAATTCTACATCTACATCTACATTTATACTCCGCAAGCCACCCAACGGTGTGTGGCGGAGGGCACTTTACGCGCCACTGTCATTATCTCCCTTTCCTGTTCCAGTCGCGTATGGTTCGCGGAAAGAACGACTGTCTGAAAGCCTCTGTGCGCGCTCTAATCTCTCTAATTTTACATTCGTGATCTCCTCGGGAGGTATAAGTAGGGGGAAGCAATATATTCGATACCTCATCCAGAAACGCACCCTCTCGAAACCTGGCGAGCAAGCTACACCGCGATGCAGAGCGCCTCTCTTGCAGAGTCTGCCACTTGAGTTTGTTAAACATCTCCGTAACGCTATCACGGTTACCAAATAACCCTGTGACGAAACGCGCCGCTCTTCTTTGGATCTTCTCTATCTCCTCCGTCAACCCGATCTGGTACGGATCCCACACTGATGAACAATACTCAAGTATAGGTCGAACGAGTGTTTTGTAAGGCACCTCCTTTGTTGATGGACTACATTTTCTAAGGACTCTCCCAATGAATCTCAACCTGGTACCCGCCTTACCAACAATTAATTTTATATGATCATTCCACTTCAAATCGTTCCGCACGCATACTCCCAGATATTTTACAGAAGTAACTGCTACCAGTGTTTATTCCGCTATCATATAATCATACAATAAAGGATCCTTCTTTCTATGTATTCGCAATACATTACATTTGTCTATGTTAAGGGTCAGTTGCCACTCCCTGCACCAAGTGCCTATTCGCTGCAGATCTTCCTGCATTTCGCTACAATTTTCTAATGCTGCAACTTCTCTGTATACTACAGCATCATCCGCGAAAAGCCGCATAGAACTTCCGACACTATCTACTAGGTCATTTATATATATATTGTGAAAAGCAATGGTCCCATAACACTCCCCTGTGGCACGCCAGAGGTTACTTTAATGTCTGTAGACGTCTCTCCGTTGATAACAACATGCTGTGTTCTGTTTGCTAAAAACTCTTCAATCCAGCCACACAGCTGGTCTGATATTCCGTAGGCTCTTACTTTGTTTATCAGGCGACAGTGCGGAACTGTATCGAACGCCTTCCGGAAGGACGACGGATCAAATCAACGTCCGGTCATCCATATTTAGGTTTTCCGTCTCTGCCTTTATCGCTTCAGGCACATGCTGGGATGGTTCAATTGAAAAGGGCACGGCCGGTTTTCTTCCGCATCCTTTCTTAGCCCGAGTTTGTGCTCCATCTCCAATGACCGCGTTGTAAACAAGCCATTAGCCTCTAATCTTCCTTCCTGCCTTTCTTCCAGTTACTCCCATAAAACATTTAGGAGAACGAGTGATTTAGGAGAACGATGTGAAGTGGAATGACCACATAAAATTAATTGCGGGTAAGGCAGATGCCAGACTGAGACTCTTTGGAGGAATCATCAGGAGCCGGCCTTTGTGGCCGTGCGATTCTAGGCGCTTCAGTCTGGAACCTGGAACCTCGCAGGTTCGAATCCTGCCTCGGGCACGGATGTGTGTGATGTTCTTAGATTAGTTAGGTTTAAGTAGTTCTAAGTTCTAGGGGACTGATGACCATCATATGTTAAGTCCCATAGTGCTCAGAGCCATTTGAACCATTTGAACCAATCCTCAGGAAACGTAATCCATCAACAAAGGAAGCTTACGAAGCACTCGTTCGACCAGTGCTTGAATATTGTTCTTCAGTCTGGGATCCATACCAGATAGAACTGATAGAGGAATAAGAGAAGATCAAAGAAGAGCAGCACGTTTCGATACATGTTCATTTATTAAGCGCGGAGGTACTGAGTCAGCTCCAGTGGCTTAGACTGCAAGTGAGGCGTTCGGTATCACGATGTGGCCGACTGCTAAAGTTCCGAGAGCTTACGTTCCTAGTAGAGCCGACCAATATACTGCTTTCTCCTATGTGTATGTCAAGAAAAGACCATGACGATAGAAGACTCGAGGCCATAAAGAGGCTTATCAGCAACCATTCGCGACGGAAAGAGAAACAGGGGGAGTGACAATCGTACATAAAGTGCCCTCCGCCACCCACCGTAAGGTGGCTTACGGATTATAGATGTAGATGAAATGCTAATGTAGAAAAGCCGAAACCGGAGAAGGTCTGGAGGGAAGTCAGTCTTCGTGCTCATCCCAAAGGTGTTCCGTTGGATACAGGTCGGGACTCCGAGGAAGGCAGTCCATTTCAGGAAAACTATTCTCCACGAGCCACTGCGTCCTTTATGATAAGGTGCATTTTTATGCTGTACAGACAATCATCGTCTTCGATTTGTTCCTCTATTGTGCGCAGTGTGCAATGTTGTAAACTGTGTTTATATTCTTCCGCATTGAGCGTTCTTTGAGCACAAATAGATGACCATAAACTAACCACGCAGAACACGCCCATATCGTAACATGACCGCCTCCGTACTTCATTGTTGGCACTAAACATGATGGCACTTAACATTCTCCAGAAGGCGTTCGCCAAACTCAAACTCTTCCATCGGATTGCCACAGTACTGTTTCTTGACTCAGGGAAAGCCTTTGATCACTGTTGTGTAGCAAAACAATATTTTTAAATTTACGTTTCTTAGTACAGTAGCTGTCGCGATAGGATAATCTGCGAGAGGAGCTGGAAAATAATCGACAGTGAAACAAGAAACGTTAGATAAGGTTAGTCATCCCTGAATAATTACTCAAAAAGTATCACCTATCGGAGAAATATGTCTAGATGTTCAAGTAATGTTGGGTCAGTGGAAACTATCATTGCGTAAAAAAAACATAGCTGAGGTATGAAAGTTTGAAGTACTTACGTCGAAAGCAAAAATTTGTGTGAATCCTATGGCCATTGTTTCAACACATATAGCAAATATAGGTTGAATTTTGAAAGCTCATTGATAGAGAGGTCATTAGAGATGGAACATTAGCTGACTTGAATAGTTATTAAAGGAATCGGCTAAGGCCCCGCAGAAGGAAGTGGTTTCAGGAAACTAAGAAAAGTTTAAATCAGTATAGATGTATTTAAATTTGAACTATTATTAAAAATTCCTGGTCTGTTATGCCACCGACGAAGAGATTTTCGTGACACACACAACGTTTCGTCTCTCTGTGGAGGACAAATCAACCAGGAGGAGCGATGGGGAAGGTAGTGGTTGTGATTCAGTGCACACAGTGTCTCACGTCTCATGTTGACTGATGAAACGTACACTAAGGGTATAAAGACGTAATCCTTACTTACACTCTCTAGATGAGAGAGTAAGACGTTGCTCGTCCTTTTCACTCTTAGACATAGGTTGGTTGCTTGGCAGATACGGGGGAGGGGACCAAACAGCGAGGTCACCGGTCCCATCGGATTAGGGAAGGATTGGGAAGGAAATCGGCCGAGCCCTTTCACAGGAACTATCCCGGCATTTTCCTGGAGCGGTTTAGAGAAATCACAGAGAAACTAAATCTGGATGGCAGGACGGGAATTTCAACCGTCGTCCTCCCGAACGCGAATCCAGTTTGCTAGCCACTGCTCCACATTGCTCGGTTTGTCAAAATGGATTCATAAGAGAAAGATGAAAGTAGTAAAGTCAGTGGTATCCGGTATCCGGTATGGGGTATGGATGAAGAATTTAATCAGACTTCCAACAAAAGACAGTAGCGGTTCTGTGTGACGATAACCGACTACGATCGTTTGCGTTCAAATATCAGAAACATATGACGTCACTCCGAACCTTCGAAGATTTCACTTCAGTCTCGAGCAAGCAAACAGAAAAGCTTACATTGTGTCACTGAACTCGAATGTCTTTATTTCAGGAAGCAAGCCGACGTCTAGCACAAATACGTCTAGAGTCGAAGTCAATAATGCCACGAAAGTGACTGTGTCACTCCCCAAAGGTATGCAGGATTACAGGGGGGGGGGGGGTTAAATCAACATCGGTAGGAGGTGTGTGTGTGTTATACCAACATTCTAACTTTAACCCTGGGTTCGGTGTGGGGTGGCGGAGGGGTGAAGTGGACTGCGGTAGTTGTCGTGGGGTTGTGGACCACTGCGGCTTCGGCGGGGACGGAGCCTCTCCGCGGTTTCTAGGTCCCCGTTTAACATACAATACAATACAATATAACATCCTAACTTTCGTTAGCTTCCTCTTTCACGATATGTGTTTCATCCTGACATCATATAGACACGTTACTCGACCAAATTCGCCATATCAACCCTATACCTTTTCCTTTTTTGTTTTCATTTCGTCATCAGTCTTCTGACTGGAATGATGTGGCCCGCCACGATTTAACTCTTTTGTGTCAACCTCTTCATCTTAACACGTGTCTCGCATCCTGTCGCTGCTTTTAGTCTGTCACGTATTCCTTTGCTAGCCGTTTTTGCCGAGAATCTCCGCTTGTCGTATCTTATCAGTCCATAAACTTTCAGCATCCTTCTGTAACACTACATGTCGAAAGCTTCTGCTCTCTCATCTTTTCCGGTTTCCCCTCAGTCCATGTTCACTTTCATACATTCTCAGAAATTACTTTCTCAAGCCCTGTGTTTGATATTGGCAGATTTCTTTTGGCAAAGAATACTCTCTTTGCCTGAGGTGGTCTGCTTCTTGTGTCCTCCTTGCTTCGTTCGTCATGCTTCCAAGGTGGCAGATATTTATTAATTCATTTACTAGGTTGTCCTCTGTTTGATTTTTAAGCTTATCAATAATCTCATTTCTGCTAATTAATACTTTTATCTTTCTTTGATCTACTCTTAGTCCACTGACACTCTGTTGTATACTGTAGACTACAGTCAATTCGTTTAGGTAAAGTCTGTAATTCTTCCTCGCTTTCCCTGAGAATAGCAGTGTTATAAAGGTATCTGAAACGTTCCTTCAGTCTCCATCTTGGAACTACCGTGGTTTCGCGTGAAGTCCCATAGGCAGCCATGGCTAGAACCCAATGTCTTTTACAAATGAACATTCCCAGATGTCGATAAAGATCCTGATGAAATTTGACGGGCCGGATGCTTTGACCGAGCGGTTTTAGGCGCTTCAGTCCGGAACCGCGCTGCTACTACAGTCGCAGGTTCTAATCCTGCCTCGGGCATGGATGCGTGTGCTGTCCTAAGGTTAGTTAGGTTTAAGTAGTTCTAAGTCTAGGGCACTGATGACCTCAGATGTTAACTCCCATAGTGCTTAGAACCATTTGAACCATTTGCAACTTGACGAGTGTGTAGAAGGAAAAAATAATATAACAAATATTTTTTTGTTTGTGCCCAATTTCACTCCTTAGGGGTAAAACACACCCCGGAAGGTAGGCATTTTATGTTTGGAGAGGATGTCTTTGAGATGATGGTATATTTAATTAATGTTCCTGAAAACTGCATAATCAACTTTTGTAATAATTTGAAATTTTGCAAATTACCCACCACCATTAATTAATTTTGAAAAATGTGTAAGACGGCAAGAAATATGCCCCTTACATGAAGTCATTAAAGATCACCTAACTCAAGTTGAGCGAACAGTATGGCTAAACAAAAAATGACTGACAAGGCACAATGCATCTTGTAGAGGGTATAGTATGGACGTCTCCGAATAATTAATGTCGGGTGATGGTTTTAAAGTAATTCACACGACATGAAAACTTTGTGGAAACGAGTCGATTTACTTGACTCTAGTTTACCCCAGGGAAGCATTTAGAGTCGACCGTGGCTGGCTGGGGAACGGCGAAAGGAAGCGACAATAGGCAGCTTAGGGCGGTTCAAGCTCTGAGAAAGCGGTAACATGGCATGGCCTACAGCTGCCTTAAGATGAGTGACAGTGAGTGGGTGGTTGACCCCGACTCCGTGCTGGTGTACCGGGAAACAGACGGAGAACTTGTACGCCTGTTGATAAATGTCCGTCGTCCCGTTTTCTGTGAAAAATGCGAGAAAGCCGCGCAAAACTACGGTGGAGCGGGCAACAGAGATCAAAATATTCGTGTTCGTGACTATAGCAACTTCACGCTGAATTCACAGTGCGCAGAGCCTGAAGTAAATCAAGTGAAGAGCGACAGCATGAAATACGCTAGCCTCTGATGGGAACATAGGACCAAGGAATTTGAAGTACTCTCCTGGGAGTCATAATTCCGGAAAAATTGGTGTTTGTGCAGACGCTAACCTTGATGGGTGGCCTGGGAGGAGTGAAATAGCAGAAGTTGAGAAGAAGGGAAATTTTGTGGGAATTTGTTCACTTCCCAGAGCAGGCATTGGTCAGCGCTGGGAAGCGACGCATAATCAACGCGATTTGCGCTGCAATTGGCGTAAATGATTTTGCTGGAGGGGAAACCGAGGCGAAGAGCGGACTGGCAGAAGTGTCAGTAGAGGTCTTCCATTCCCAGCTTGCCTAGAGTGTGGACGTGGCATTCTTTACTCAGCTTGCCTGAGAAAGAGTGAGCATCTCTGCAGTTTAGGACTTAGCAAAGGGAACGAATAAGCTTGGAGATAGGAAGTTTTGGTTCAGCTATGTACTGAGCAAGATAGCTAGGAGTGAATAGACGAGTGCAGCCTTGCAGCACCACGAGGTCGACCGATGTCCACACAACGACGCTGCTCCGCCACGCTGTATTCGGTGATATTGCGCCCGCTCCGGCCACTGATTAATTTGTTGGATCACGTCAGCAAAGTTTCCACGAGGGTTTCATGGGCCGTGTATTGCAGAATTCTTCTCGCGCTTCGCATTACGCCTGGGTCATTCGATAGGAATTATTTTTGAATTATCGCACTTTACTCCACGCAAAAGCAATTTATTACCACTGCCTGATAGGAGAGTCATGTCATGTGATGACTGAAGGTCTTGAGTTAAAATAAATGCTAATCAACTGCATCTGTTTTCAATCAAGTAGTTGAAATCCCAAGTCACTTTCTTAATTAATTTTATGTTCCACATTTGCATCTAGTGTTCAATAGCTGAATAAAACATCAATGTGCACCCCTTTTTAATTAAAAGTGATCAATTCTGAATAAATTAATGTCAACACTGCCACCGCTGTTCAATCAGGAGTCACAGGGCTATATTACTTTTTATCCGATATTGCGGTAGTTCTGCACTCTCTGTTGATCTGTTAAGTCAATTAATTGGGGTGAACACATGCCAAAACCAGCTAAGTGACGGGTGCTGTGTTACAAATGAAAACTGTTATTACAAGATAAACTATAAAGCTTTCGAGCCATATACATACCCTTGCAATAAAGATGGATCCTGGAATACCATTTTTTGAAAATAAACTCTACACTGTATAAATATTCAAATATTCATTATTTTTCTAATTATTTTACTTATATTTCTCATTTGTTTTGAACTGTTGTTTTACATTTCTCGTACGTATATTTTGTTAATCGAAATTAATAGGTAACTCATTGTTATAACTCACCACTATCTTGCTTTTTGTGGTAAGTTCTTATGGGACCAAACTGCTGAGGTCATGTGCCCCTAGGCTTACACACTACTTAACTTAAACTAACATACTCTAAGGACAACACACATACCCATGCCCGAACTCGAACCTCCAACGGGGTGAGCCGCGAGAACCGTGGCAAGGCGCCCATAGACCACGCAGGTACCCCACGCGGCTACTATCTCCTTTTAAAACTATGAAGAGTCAGGTGGTTAGAGTGAAAAAAAAAGCTGTTTTGAGCGTAGAACCCGAGGACAAGAAACACCTGGTAACCCCAAAGATCGCAAAGGTAAGCCATGGAACGTATACGGCTTTCAATGTTGGAAAAACTCAGTGAAAAGATTTTCAGAAGCTGCAGTCACTAGTAAATAATCAATTCTCTTCACCAAGGGCTACAAATCAGGATATTTAGACGATCACCCGTGACAATTTGCAATCTTACTGAATTTTGTTTTCTATTGTCTTCTACGTCGCGTAATTACGTGAAGAAATTCCGTTCGTTTTATGTGCATGCTGTAAAAAAAGTTATGTTTTTGTCATTTCCTCAGAGACTATCATTATTTCCTATCGTAATAATAAGCTAATAATTGTATTAAATTAACAAAATATACATACGTGAAATGATAAGCTAAAAAAATCGTGAATGTAAAACGTAAAACAACAATAAAAACATATAAGAAATATAAGTAAAATAAATAATTAGAATAGTAATAAATGTTTGTTTACTTTAATTAATTATGAAGATTTCGGGTTTAATAAAATAATACATTGTTCATGTTAACAGAATCTTCCGTCGGTTCTTGGTAGAACAACATTATAATTACTGAAAAGCACCAGTTTGCTTTTGTTCTACAGTATTACTTTTATTGTGTTAACCGGTTTTCGGCATGTCTGAAGATGGTCTTGTAAGCCGAAAACCGGTTAACTCAATAAAAGTAATATTGTAGAACAAAAGGGAACTGGTGCTTTTCATTCATTATAATACAGTGCTCTTTTTTGGCTGTATTTTGCTTTATTAAAATTGTGCTATTCGCTAAATTCGGCAGTGAGCCATTGTTAAGCACATGTAACACATGACATAGCAAAAGTGCTTTATAATGGCTCACCGCTAAAATTCGCTAATAGCATGATTTCAATAAAGCGCAATACAGCCTACAACGGACAATGTATTCTTTTGTTAATTAGGTATGTAGAAAATACTCCGACAGTACAATGTGTGCACTCATTTTCGTAAAATGATATTTTGGGATCCAGCTTTTCTGTGCGGGGATGTATGTGGCTTGAAAGCTTCTTTAATTTATTTTATAACAACACTTTCATTTTTCAAAACTAATTAATGGTGGTGGTGTGGTTTGAAAAAATTGAAATTATTACATAAGCTGACTATTTTTCACTAACATTTATTATGTATCAATTTTTACATGAAAAACATTTTTTATGTATCATCGTTTCGAAGATATTCCCTCTAAACCTGTTAAATTACATTTTGAGGTGTGTACCCCTTAAAAGCGAAATTGGACACAAATGAAGAAGCAGCTGAGAGTTTGTAAGATTAAATTAATGAAATCTATAGCCACCAGTAAGGGCTATAACTCTTCAATAGTTGACAGCATTTCAAATGAGAAAACTTGTAAAAAATGTTCCACATTAGGTGATAGTAAATGGGAAGATGTAGATGGGAAAAGTTGCTTTATTTCCATACCGTTTCTAGGTAATATTTCGTATAAAATTAGACGGCGTCTTTCTTAGAAATACAGCTGCAGTGTGTCTTTTTCAACTAATAACGACTTAAGAGGAAAGTTCGAAAAATTTTCGAATGTGTGTGAAATCTTATGGGACTTAACTGCTAAGGTCATCAGTCCCTAAACTTACGCACTACTTAACCTAAATTATTCTAAGGACAAACACACACACCCATTCCCGAGGCAGGACTCGAACCTCCGCTGGGACCAGCTGCATAGTAGAGGAAAGTTCATACACAACTTAGAACGTAAAGGAGATCATTTTCACAATCGGGGGTTTGTAAGAGAAAATGTAACGAATGCCCACGTTTTTATATAGGTCAGATGGTGAGGTCAATTAAAACTGAGTAAAAGGAACATTTTCTAGGCAAAAGGGGTATTAACATTCATGGTTCCACCTACGCTGAACATCTTGTTCCAAGCGGACTTTCCCCAAGTAATTTGGAAGATACTGTTATTTTGCGTAGAGAGAAGAGGGGATACGGGTTGGATTTATTGGAAGAACAACAAATTTTTAAGCACACTTTCAACAATAAGGATTCAATTTTGATATGAAAGTGAAAAATAAAAATTTCTTCGATGGTTTTCGTTCTATACTGGAATTAACATAATTATTACATCGCGCTAGCTTACTGTTTTCTGAATGCCAAACTCTTCATAAGCGTTCGCAATAGAACGTTGTACATGACTGTATAATCACTTCTCAAGTAATTTTCATAAGCCTAGTTGTCCTATTGTAACTATTTTTGATGCTTTATATCATTCACTGTCTTCAGAATTTCTGTTGCGAAAATGTTTCCATTTGAGCATGTGATACAGCTACATCAGCTGTTTGCTGCTGCTGTAGACCGTAGGATGTATCAGCGCCATCTAGGGGCAGTTTGCTCAATTTCTGTTCACACATGAGTGTTGCTCCGTCAGTTGCATGTTTGTCCGTTACTGGTCTACACTCCATACAAATACTTTCAGAAAAGACTTCCTAACACTTAAACGTATACTCGTTGTTAAATCAATACTCGATATTAACAAATTCCTCTTCTTCAGAAGCGCTTTCCTCGCCATTGCTAGTCTACATTTTATGTCCTCTCTACTTAGACCATCATCAGTTATTTTGCTCCCCAAATAGCAAAACGCATTTACTACTTTAAGCGTCTGAATTCCTAATCTAATACCGTCAGCATCACCCGCTTTAATTCGACTACATTCCATTATCCTCGTTTTGCTTTTCTTGATGTTCATCTTATGTCCTCCTTTCAAGACACTGTTCATTCCGTTCAGCTGCTCTTCCAGGTCCTTTCTGTCTCTGACAGAATTACAATGTCATCGGCGAACCTCAAAGTTTTTATTTCTTCTCCATGGATTTTAATACCTACTCCGAATGTTACTTTTGTTTCCTTTACTGCTTGCTCAATATACAGATTGAATAACATCGGGGAGAGGCTACAACTCTGTCTCACTCCCTTCCCAACCAGTGCTTCCCTTTCATGCCCCTCGACTCTTATAACTGCCGTCTGGTTTCTGTGTAAATTGTAAATAGCCTTTCGCTCCCTGTATTTTACCTCTACCACCTTCAGAATTTGAGAGTATTCCAGTCAACATTGTCAAAAGCTTTCTCTAAGTCTACAAATGCTAGAAACGTAGGTTTGCCTTTCCTTAACCTATTTTCTAAGATAAGTCGTAGGGTTAGTATCACCTCACGTGTTCCAACATTTCTACGGAATCCAAACTGATCTTCCCCAAGGTCGGCTTCTTCCAGTTTTTCCATTCGTTTGTGAAGAATTCGTGTTAGTATTTTGCAGCCGTGGCTTATTAAACTGATAGGTCGGTAATTTTCACATCTATCAATATCTGCTTTCTTTGGGATTGGAATTATTATATTATTCATGAAGTCTGAGGGTATTTCGCCTGTCTCATACATCTTACTCAACAGATGGTAGAGTTTCGTCAGGGCTGGCTCTCCCAGGGCCATCAGTAGTTCTAATGGAATGTTGTCTACTTCCGGGGCCTTGTTTCGACTCAGGTCTTTCAGTGCTCTGTCAAACTGTTCACGCAGTATCGTATCTCCCATTTCATCTTCATCTACATCCTCTTCGATTTTCATAATATTGTCCTCAAGTACATCGCCCTTGTGCAGACCCTCTATATACTCCTTCCACCTTTCTGCTTTCCCTTCTTTGCTTAGAACTGGGTTTCCATCTGAGCTCTTGATATTCATGCAAGTGGTTCTCTTTTCTCCAAAGGTCTCTTTAATTTTCCTGTAGGTAATATCTATCTTACCCCTAGTAAGACAAGCCTCTACATCCTTACATTTGTCATCTATCCATCCCTGCTTAGCCATTTTGCTCTTCCTGTCGATGTCATTTTTGAGACGTTTGTATTCCTTTTTGCCTGCTTCATTTACTTTATATAAAATCCTAAATTTTTGAACGTTATATTTATCTGTATACCGTTATTTCTAGGTAATAAGACTTTTGAAGGAGGTCCAATAATATATGGTTTGAACCTAGGTCAAGAGCTTTTGGCTAGTATCTTCCGCAACCGGTGGCCGTTTTTATTCCATATACACTCCTGGAAATGGAAAAAAGAACACATTGACACCGGTGGGTCAGACCCACCATACTTGCTCCGGACACTGTGAGAGGGCTGTACAAGCAATGATCACACGCACGGCACAGCGGACACACCAGGAACCGCGGTGTTGGCCGTCGAATGGCGCTAGCTGCGCAGCATATGTGCACCGCCGCCGTCAGTGTCAGCCAGTTTGCCGTGGCATACGGAGCTCCATCGCAGTCTTTAACACTGGTAGCATGCCGCGACAGCGTGGACGTGAGCCGTATGTGCAGTTGACGGACTTTGAGCGAGGGCTTATAGTGGGCATGCGGGAGGCCGGGTGGACGTACCGCCGAATTGCTCAACACGTGGGGCGTGAGGTCTCCACAGTACATCGATGTTGTCGCCAGTGGTCGGCGGAAGGTGCACGTGCCCGTCGACCTGGGACCGGACCGCAGCGACGCACGGATGCACGCCAAGACCGTAGGATCCTACGCAGTGCCGTAGGGGACCGCACCGCCACTTCTCAGCAAATTAGGGACACTGTTGCTCCTGGGGTATCGGCGAGGACCATTCGCAACCGTCTCCATGAAGCTGGGCTACGGTGCCGCACACCGTTAGGCCGTCTTCCGGTCACGCCCCAACATCGTGCAGCCCGCCTCCAGTGGTGTCGCGACAGGCGTGAATGGAGGGACGAATGGAGACGTGTCGTCTTCAGCGATGAGAGTCGCTTCTGCCTTGGTGCCAATGATGGTCGTATGCGTGTTTGGCGCCGTGCAGGTGAGCGCCACAATCAGGACTGCATACGACCGAGGCACACAGGGCCAACACCCGGCATCATGGTGTGGGGAGCGATCTCCTACACTGGCCGTACACCACTGGTGATCGTCGAGGGGACACTGAATAGTGCACGGTACATCCAAACCGTCATCGAACCCATCGTTCTACCATTCCTAGACCGGCAAGGGAACTTGCTGTTCCAACAGGACAATGCACGTCCGCATGTATCCCGTGCCACCCAACGTGCTCTAGAAGGTGTAAGTCAACTACCCTGGCCAGCAAGATCTCCGGATCTGTCACCAATTGAGCATGTTTGGGACTGGATGAAGCGTCGTCTCACGCGGTCTGCACGTCCAGCACGAACGCTGGTCCAACTGAGGCGCCAGGTGGAAATGGCATGGCAAGCCGTTCCACAGGACTACATCCAGCATCTCTACGATCGTCTCCATGGGAGAATAGCAGCCTGCATTGCTGCGAAAGGTGGATATACACTGTACTAGTGCCGACATTGTGCATGCTCTGTTGCCTGTGTCTATGTGCCTGTGGTTCTGTCAGTGTGATCATGTGATGTATCTGACCCCAGGAATGTGGTTCTGTCAGTGTGATCATGTGATGTATCTGACCCCAGGAATGTGTCAATAAAGTTTCCCCTTCCTGGGACAATGAATTCACGGTGTTCTTATTTCAATTTCCAGGAGTGTATATTGCATAAGTAAGTTTCTGGAGCCGTTATCGCGTTATATACACGGCTGTCTAGGACAGCACCTGTGGACAGACAGACGAAAGGTGGGTGGGGCTCGGAGGCAGGCAGCGAGCCCGGCGCCGCCGGCACGCCCTCGCCGCCTCCGGTGACGCTGCGTCAGCAGACTGCGAGGCGTGTCCGGGGGCTCAGAGACGCCTGTCGGGCTGCCCGACTGTGCCGGTTTCCGTGAAATCGGCACGGTGGCCGCGCGCAAACACAGCCGCGGTTTCGCAAGGGTATCCGTTTCAGCGGCTCTGCTCCTCAGTTTCTCGATACGAGCAGTGCGCTGCGTTTGCGCAACGTTCATGACTGCTGCCGTGTTTGTAACTCGGTAACCATGTAGCGTACGGCTGCCACACCCGTACCCGTGACGTCGACTTTTGTGTAACCACCTGATCTACTTCCACGCGACCTGTGAGCGGGCATATATAATGCCTACCATTGAAATAAATACGCGAACTTGACTACACCAAGGGAAAGATCAATAAAAACTATTGATAAACCTGAAAGGTGGCCATTTGGGTGTAAGCTTATTTGTCCGTCGCTGACATAGAAGACTGCAAAACTTTCTTTCCTTCCCGTCTGGGCAAGCTGTGCAGTGACTAGAGTACGTGTAAAGCTTACTGGGACAGGGTAAATGCTGTCTACAATGAAGTCGCTAATTTGATTGTAATTTTAATTTGATATTCCCCACAACTGACAAAATTTACAAAAAAAATGTGAATCTCTTTGTCCGCCCACACACTCCTGAGAATGGCACATTAACAATTTGCAATTACGCGCCCCTGTTACCGGCAGCTGCGTTGATAAATACTCGGCACCTCGCAAGGATAACTACCAGATCAAGAATATTAGGTAAATTGTTGGAAGTGGTTAAGCGTTGGTGAAAACTCACTTCTGAGCACACAAAGACCTCTAACCGCAGAACTCTGCACGGAACACGCGTCGGTGCAGTGATGCGATACAGACCGTATATCTCCTTTCGAAGACGATGGCCAAGACGCCGTCTCCAAGTCCCCACCGCTCGATGACTGAAGGCGAAGTCCTTCCACAATTCTCTCGTCTCCCACGCGTACGAAAACGCGGCGGAGGAATGCCCAGTTTCGCCCAATGTCGAACGCTATATCATCGCCGAAATCCCTCCAACGACATTTCTGAGTCCTAACCAATGATCGAGTAGGTCATAACGCCCCTAGGCAAACGAAATTCCCGTCTTCGCCACGTGTTGCCCAGCACAGGTGGCTCCGGATGCCGGGCTACCCCCAAAAGCGCCGTATTGTCCCTCGTTTCCTGTGATCGCTACCTGCCGCCCACGGCGGCCCGGCGAGCTACGGCCTTCTGCAGACTTTATATTCCACAATTCTCAACTCCCGACACTTTTCACCAACGCTTTAAGTTAGTGACTCAATCATGCAGACATGCAGGGAATACTGCTCGAGAGTGCCTCTTATTTATCATAATTCAATAGAGTCATGATCTGATACCCTTGCCAGTCCCTTTATTATTAATACTAATGTTGGTAAGCTAACGTGTAAGTGCCCATGTCCTGGCACCTTACATGGGGACTATATAAATGACTGAGAATGAAGCAAAATTTACTAACAACATTTATTGTATTAAACCAGACATAAATTACGCTAAACAAGTTATTGATTGAATATCGTAAACAACAAACTGTTGGTTTAAGGCTACACTGGACAAAGATCCTGGGTGGCAGAAGTGAGTCAAGTACTCTGTCCCTAAAAATGTGGTAACGCAATCTGAATTGATCTGAGGCTGAGCAGACTTTGATTGATCAAATTTACTGTAGCTTCACTACATAGGTGCAGCTGAGAGCAAGTGGCGATTGGGATCTGTACGCCCTGACAATGCCGGGGCGGCAGTACGTTTCCTGTTTGCTTCGTGGGCCGATGTGACTTGCAGGTGGCGAGATGTGTGAGGTGGAGGTGAGACGTGAGGCGGCACCTGTGAATCGATTGCGGCCACGAAAGAAATGCAAAACATCTCACGGTCTAGCGATCAGGCAGACAGATCGCAATTTACTCTCTACCAGAGTCCTGAAATCATGGTAGATTTCAGTGTGTGGCACACCCGTTCGCTAGTCGTACCAAGGACCAATTTGGCGCACAAGGATAGGAAACGTCAAGACTGGTAAATCAAAAACGAATAAGTGTGCCCTCGGAAAATGAGTAGTCCGAGACATTTTAAGTCACACTGTCGCTACAGTAAGAACTTCACCACAGGCTCCGCAGCCTAAACCACTCGCAAGTTAACTCAGTCTCAGGACAGGTCCTAAGCACCAACTACACATGCCAGAGCATCGACCAGAAGTGATTACCAGACAGAAGTCCAGCACCCGAGTGCTTTGCACCTCTTCAGAAAAAAAAATCCGTTTTCCCTCAAAGTGCATGAACAACACCGCCTTCACGCCATCTTGAGCCAATCACATGGTTCTAGATGCGCTAAATCTCCCCTCCCACACGACAGCATAAACTCATGTCGAACCAGGGCAAGAGTTAAGAAACCAGCATCTCTGGGAAAAAAGGAAACCGCCAATTACTGGCTTTTTAAAGTTTTTTCAGAGGGCTTCTAAGGTCATCAGTCCCCTAGAACTTAGAACTACTTAAACCTAACTAACCTAAGGACATCACACACATCCATGCCCGAGGCAGGATTCGAACCTGCGACCGTAGCGGCCGCGCGGTTCCAGACTGTAGCGCCTTTAACCGCTTGGCCACCACGGCCGGCTTTTCAGAGGGGGAATATGATTTTCTCCGACGGCAACAAGCAAACAGATACAATCTTAAAGATCTTTATCTAAATCGCCTGTGCCTTGGAGACTGTTAGTACTAGCTGTGAGGTGTAATAAAGATTCTGTCGCTAAACGTTTCTCAGATCCCAGAGTTTCTTATACAACCAAGGCAGCTGGGGAAGTGGTTCACTGGCCTACTTGCACTATTGGCGAACACAAAAACAAGTGAATTTTTGTTACACATGACTCTGGACACAATGCCCAGTTTACGACTTCACTGTGCAAACACTTTTTTTCAGTCTGTCGCCCCCACCCCAGCCTTCCGCTGGCGCCACGACAGGTAGCTCAGCATTGTTCTGCTGGAGACCTGCCTCGATAAAGGGCCGCCCTGTCTGTCTGGCAAGATTTACTGAGGGATGGGCATGCTGCCAATTTCTTTCAACTCCCAACATGTCACATCAATGAGGTAAGAACCACAAAAATACCTCATGCTTTCAGCACCGTTCCAGGCTCCATCAATGTCTGCACAGGCCACTAACTTCTTAGAGCCTTGCTCAAGGTGCATAAGGTTGTAACTAAATCTTTAATAATTTTCTGGATACGAAAAAAACAGATCTTAGAGTAACTCGTCCTCCCTCAAATCTAAAATTATGTGTCTACATAAGCTTCAAAAAGATTATATGTAATAAAGAAAACATGAAAATAATACGCTAATTGAAGACTGGAACTGGTACACGCTGAAAGTATCAAAATTCGGTATCTTCGTTTTTTTCTCCTGTAATCCGCTGAACGTAACATGGCTACTACTGATGGACGTGAGATACAATGGGCGGATAAAAATATGGAAACGAGGCACTGCGATGCCTAATATGGTATAGCAGACCTATTGGCAAACAAAACATCAAGTCGCATAGGAATGGCTAAATATAGGTCTAGTATGGTTTTCGAGGGAATCTAAAAAAATGGTTTAAATGGCTCTGAGCACTATGCGACTCAACTTCCGAGGTCATCAGTCGCCTAGAACTTAGAACTAATTAAACCTAACTAACTTAAGGACATCACACACAGGATTCGAACTTGCGACCGTAGCGGTCACTCAGCTTCAGACTGTAGCGCCAAAAACCGCACGGCCACTCCGACCGGCAGGGAATCTTATACCATTCTTCCTGCAAAATTGTGTCAGTTCAGGTAACGATGCTGGAAGTGGATAAGGCTCAATAATATTGAGATATGGTGACTGAGGAGACAGAGGGAGATGCAACAATTTATTCTCGTGCTCCCAGAACCAGTCCTGGACGATGGAAGCTGTATGAACAGCGGCTCTGTCACCTTCAAACACAGCATCACCATTGGGGGACAATAATTTTTCCATGGGTTGGCCCTTATCAGCCATAATAGCCACATAATCCTTGGCAGTAATGCCACCTTCCAGAGTAACCATGCGTGATAATGGAATAACACGATATGGCTGCTCAAATCAACCCTCACCATGTATCACTCTGGGACGTGAGCTCGGTTAGAGTTGAAAAATGTGAGAAACAAGACTTATCTGACCAAAAGACTTTGCTCGATTTTCCCATACCCTAGATTTCATGGCTTCGGCACCACGTTTTCCTGTTATAAGTATTTACATCACTGATGAGTGGACTTGGAATAGTAGCTCGCTCTGCGGTTCCCTGCTTACGGAGACTCCTTGTTGTTGTTTTGGTGCTGACAAGGATCGCTAGTGCGACATGCAGTTCTGCAGTGCCTTTTGCAGCTGTCGTCGTCTTATTTTTCGTCAGAATACTCGTCAATGATTGTGACTTAGCGGAAGATGTTTCTCCACATTCCCTGTATGCGGTATAAAACTTCAATACAGTGCCTCTTGAAACACCAAACCCTTCGGCTGTCTTGGTTACGGAAGCATCCACAATAGGAGCACCAACAATTTGGCCACGGTTGAAGTCACTTAGCTCCGACATAATGCACTCACTACTACACAGAACACTGTGTGACCAGGACTGACACTTGCAACGCACTGGTGACACTGAACAAGTGCCGTCCGTGATCAAATACAGCAGTTCAACCTGCAGGCTCGGCTAGCATCTGCATTCATGTTCGAGCAAGCATTTCTTGCTTTGAAACTTCCTGGCAGATCAAAACTGTGTGCCCGACCGAGACTCGAACTCGGGACCTTTGCCTTTCGCGGGCAAGTGCTCTACCATCTGAGCTACCGAAGCACGACTCACGCCCGGTCCCCACAGCTTTACTTCTGCCAGTATCTCGTCTCCTTTGCGAAAGGCAAAGGTCCAGAGTTCGAGTCTCGGTCGGGCACACAGTTTTGATCTGCCAGGAAGTTTCATATCAGCGCACACTCCGCTGCAGAGTGAAAATCTCATTCATTTCTCGTTTTGTTTCCTTATTTTTGCCCCAACTGCTCAGGCTGGAATGATCAGAGAAGCCTCCTTGTATTTCAAAGTAACCTTACTAGATCTAGTGGTGTGTAATTCTCTTTCTTCGTGACATGAGGAACATTGAATGTGCCGACTGTGACCGCGGTGCTACAAGCTGTAACTGTTTCTCGTTCGCTTACCTAAAAGCAACTTAATTCCAGTTATTTTCGTTGTGAATCTTTATGTATGATGGATAAGAAAAACTGGAAACATAAAGTAGAAAACTGAACTAAAGACTTTAAGGAAAGCCATATGTAGTAAATAAAACAGACTGTTGTCGCTCAGAAAGAACCAACACAACGTGATATTAGCTGAAATCATTAGAATTTAACGGTGTATTATGCAGCGCAATGAAATAAAACAACATATCGTGTAATTTTGGTGTTCAATTGCATAACGTTCCCATACTGGAAAATACTTCTGATCTTCCATAGACCAACAAATCAAGCGAGCGAGCTCAGGCCTACCTTCGAGAGGTACGCGCCGCGGTCTGTCTTTCTCGTAGGCCTCGCTTGTCTACTAATTTACGCACCCAAATGAGTTACAAGTTTAGTTGCATTCTTCCTACAGTACTTCATAAGCGCAATAAGTAAACTTTTGTTATTTGATATTGTCTCTGGAGATGTAGTCTTAATGGTCAGCAGTAAAGATGAAGAAAACCTAACAGAAGAGAAATATTACAAATTCAGAAATTACCAGCCTCTTGCCGGAAACTCCATTAGGTTGCAAGTGGTAGCAGCAACTTAAATACTTCATGACTACATCGAAAATAAACTACAGAATGGAAATGGGAAACGCTGAAAGTCAAATACCTGACTGTAAGGAAACAGGGAACAGTCATGAAAGATTCACATTACAAACCATTTTATTCAGAGGAATGGAAATTGTGATAGTTTCACATCATTTATATAGTCTGACAGAGAAAGTGTTGCAGTGTGATAACCTTACAATTTTGAAATGAGATAACCATGAAAGTTTTGGTAAAGACGTAAGTGCCATGCTTCACTTCCAAGCAACCACCGCATCTGCATACCATCATCTCACACATTTCTCAGCAATAACAAGAATACGTTGTTGACATCACTGAAGAAGCGAGAAATAAATTTCCCTGCATTTTACTTCAAGATAGTCGAACAGACCCTTTCTTCAGCACTTGATTTTTGGTCAATGAAAGACGAGAAATATTTTCTAGTTTGGGAACATTATGCAGTTTGAACACCAAAATTACAAAAGGCTACCTCGTCTGGCAGCTAAAACGCCGCAAGCCCGGCTCAGCATCCAGTCCAGGTGAGGTTGGATGACAGACACGGGTACTTCATTCCACGCTACTGTGGCTCCATGCCAAAGCTCAGCTGTTCCAGCGATTGGTGAGTTGTATTGTGCCTATATCTCGGCAACCCATGACCTGATGTATTCAGTGGGTGAGAGCTGTGGGTAACGTGCTGACCTGGGTAGCAGCTCAAGACCCTCCTCTGTAAGGTGGTAGGTCAGGACAGCGCAGGTAACATTAGAGTCTGCGTTATTTTGTTGAAAGATTACATAATGGAGACCTCGAACACATGGCATCGCCTTACCATGTCACATATGCAGTGATGCTGTTCACCTACATCTACATCTACATCTACATTTACACTCCGCAAGACACCCAACGGTGTGTGGCGGAGGGTACTTTACGTGCCACTGTCATTATCTCCCTTTTCTGTTCCAGTCGCGTATGGTTCGCGGGAAGAACGTCTGCCGGAAAGCCTCCGTGCGCGCTCAAATCTCTCTAATTTTACGCTCGTGATCTCCTCGGGAGGTATAAGTAGGGGGAAGCAATATATTCGATACCTCATCCAGAAACACACCCTCTCGAAACCTGGACAGCAAGCTACACCGCGATGCAGAGCGCCTCTCTTGCAGAGTCTGCCTTTTGAGTTTGCTAAACATCTCCGTAACGCTATTACGCTTACCAAATAACCCTCTGACGAAACGCGCCGCTCTTCTTTGGATCTTCTCTATCTCCTCCGTCAACCCGATCTGGTACGGATCCCACACTTATGAGCAATACTCAAGTATAGGTCGAACGAGTGTTTTGTAGGCCACCTCCTTTATTGATGGACTACATTTTCTAAGGACTCTCGCAATGAATATCAACCTGGTACCCGCCTTACCAACAATTAATTTTATATGATCATTCCACTTCAAATCATTCCGCACGCATACTCCCAGATATTTTACAGAAGTAACTGCTACCAGTGCTTGTTCCGCTATCATATAATCATACAATAAAGGATCCATCTTTTTATATATTCGCAATACATTAGATTTGTCTATGTTAAGGGTCTGTTGTCACTCCCTGTACCAAGTGCCTATCCGCTGCAGACCTTCCTGCATTTCGTTACAATTTTCTAATGCTGCAACTTCTCTTTGTACTACAGCATCATCCGCGAAAAGCCGCATGGAACTTCCGACACTATCTACTAGGTCATTTATATATATTGTGAAAATCAATGGTCCCATAACACTCCCCTGTGGCACGCCAGAGGTTACTTTAATGTCTGTAGACGTCTCTCCGTTGATAACAACATGCTGTGTTCTGTTTGCTAAAAACTCTTCAATCCAGCCACACAGCTGGTCTGATATTCCGTAGGCTCTTACTTTGTTTATCAGGCGACAGTGCGGAACTGTATCGGACGCCATCCGGAAGTCAAGGAAAATGGCATCTACCTGGGAGCCTGTATCTAATATTTTCTGGGTCTCGTTAACAAATAAAGCGAGTTGGGTCTGTTCAGCCTGCGCGTTATGCGAAGCAGAAATGATCGTGTTTTACACCCAGTGACACCGCGTACCATCACGACAGGTGCTTGGCTCGTGTGAGAATAATGGATTCAATCTGGTTATGTCCATTCTCCACGCTAGACGTCCGATTTTTGGTGTTAAACTGCGAGTGGACAAGAACTACTGTCCAGTCATATTAAAGTGACCACCATTCAAAAGCCCGAATAACCATTTTGCAACGTGGACAGCTGCGTGACGTGCAGCAAGAGACTCAATGAGTTTCTGGAAGGAACCGACAGAGTTGAAAAGCCATGCCGACTCCATTGCCGTGTCCAGCTGCGCTAGGTTTCTAGGTTGAGGATCCATGGCGCGAACAGCCCAGTCGAGATGGTCCTCCCACAGATTCTCGAGCGGGATTAAATACGGGAAGTTTGGCGGCCAGGGGCGTAGAGTAAATTCATCCTGGTGCTCTTCGTACCACGCACTTAAAGTGCAACCTATGTGAGTTGTTGGATCGAACTACTGGTAGATGCCACGATGCTGAGGAAGAGCGAGCGACATACACTACTGCCCATTTAAATTGCTACACGACGAAAATGACGTGCTACAGATGCGACATTTAACCGACAGGAAGAAGATGCTGTGATATGCAAATGACAAGCTTTTCAGAGCATTCACACAAGGTTGGCGCCGCTGGCGACACCTACAGCTTACCGACGTGAGGACAGTTTCCAACCGATTTCTCGTACACAAACAGCAGTTGACTGGCGTTGCCTGGTGAAACGTGTAAGGAGGAGAAATGCGTAACGTCACGTTTCCGACTTTGATAAAGTTCGGATTGTAGCCTATCGCGATTGCGGTTTATCGTATCGCGACATTGCTGATCGCGTTGGTCGAGATCCAATGACTGTTACTAGAATATGGAATCAGGGGGGTCAGGAGGGTAATACGGAACGCCGTGCTGGATCCCAACGGCCTCGTATCACTAGCAGTCGAGATGACAGGCATCTTATCCGCGTGGCTGTAACGGATCGTGAAGCCACGTCTCGATCACTGAATCAACAGATGGGAACGTTTGCAAGACAACAACCATCTGCACGAACAGTTCGACAACGTTTGCAGCAGCATGGACTATCAGCTCGGAGACCATGGCTGCGGTTACCCTTGGCGCTGCATCACAGACAGGAGCGCCTGCGATGGTGTACTCAACGACGAACCTGGGTGCACGAATGGCAAAACGTCATTTTCTGTTTACAGCATCAGATGGTCACATCCGTGTTTGGCGACATCGCGGTGCGTGCACATTGGAAGCGTGTATTCGTCATCGCCATACTGGCGTATCACCTGGCGTGATGGTATGGGGTGCCATTGGTTGCACGTCTCGGTCACCTCTTGTTCACATTGACGGCACTTTGAACAGTGGACGTTACAGTTCAGATGTGTTACGACCCGTGGCTCTACCCTTCATTCGACCCCTGCGAAACCCTACATTTCAACAGGATAATGCACGACCGCCTGTTGCAGGTCCTGTACGGGCCTTTCTGGATACAGAAAATGTTCGACTGCTGCCTTGGCCAGCACATTCTCCAGATCTCTTGCGAGGGTCCGGGGCTAGCAGTGTATTTAACACTAAATTCTTCTCGAATCTTCACATGGAAATGATGCTCTAAGCCCCCCCCCCCTTTTCTAACTCCTGCTTTTGCTGTTGCACATGGTTTAAGAAGAAACCCGAACTGACTGTAATCGACCCTGCAAATGGAGTAGAAAAGAGTTTGGCACCTGCAATAATTTAATTTGATAGACATTAATTAAATAAAGGAAAGTTCAGTAACGTAGTGAGAAATGAAAGCGTTGCTCTACCGATTAACAGAATGAAAGTTCTGTCCAAAATAACATTATGATTTATTATAACTCAAAATAATAAACAAAAACACATGAAACATTTACAATACATCATATTGGATACTCAAATAAATGCTGTGAAGGTGAAGTTGTCCATAAACTAGATTGTGACGTTTATGACGAAGTGTTATGTGGAACCAATCCCTTGCAACTCAAATCTTAAGAGAAACACCCAGCCAACCCAACATTAATTGCTGCTACAGTAGTGAGAACTCAGACAATGATAATCCAAGACAGAACCACGTAAGAAAAGACGGCAACAGGCGCGCTCTGCTGAGCTCTGATTATCACAGAACAAATTCCCTAATCTGCCGATACTGCGGACATACGTTACCAAGCTGTCTTCTTAACTGCAAGGACACGATCTCGCGTACCGGAAGCGATGGCTGGTTGCTTCGACGTCCTGTCGTGGTGATGATAATGTCGCGAGTATAGCCCGAAACAAATTATCCTGGTCTGGTTGTTCCAGACTAAAGACTTCCTATCAATACAAATGCGCCTCTGAGGGAGACGAAGAAGGCTCGTCACACAATCACTGACGGTACAGTGATTGATTTTAACAAGCGAAGTCACACAGTAACTCCAATACAGTCAACTTTAGCCAAAACTGCTCAAGACAGACAACATAGGCCGCTTGTACGCAGAACGCTCAATTGCCAACTGTACTCGGAAAGTTACGTTGAAGTCGAAACTTCAGCAACTTCGTCAAACAGTTACAATCAAATAAAAGTATATTAGACAGCCAACGGAAGGCAGGCTGTCCAGAGCAGCGAGAGCTCAGTCTTGTAACCTAGTCCGACCGAAAGGCGAGAGCTGACTCCCTTCAAGAGCACCCGTACAAGCCGAACACAGAACATTTCCGCCCCACGACAGTGGTCATGGTTAAATGTTCCAATCAGCAACTCGAAAACTGGCGGACAACTCCACTCTATTGCCGAAGCACTACCTTTCCACCAATGGAGATTCTTGGCGCCAATTTCTGCGCCGAGTTTGCTACGTCACGGAGCTATGCCCTGAGCAAGCCAATCACAGTGACGATTTTGCAGAAAACGCGGGAATTTGCCCGCCAAGACCACCTGGGAACACAAGTCATTCGCACGCCTCGCTGGTATCCCGCCAGAAAGTGTTTTCGCTAAGTTTCTGCGAAGTAACGGAATCTCTAGCCCAGCCATCCCTTCTGGCTCCTTTCGGCGTGTCGCTCCCGCTCTTATGACAATGTTGGCATCTGGAAAGCATCCACTCGACTCCCTCACACCCGTCGGCTTAACCCTGTCACGCTCAGCAGAACTCGCCTGTCACCGGGCCACCCGGGTGACGAGAGGCGCTGCGTGGGAAGTCCGCGTGTGAAGGATGAGCAACTTTTCACCACACGCAATTAGAGAGAAAATCGAATTACTCAGACTAAGATAGAAATATGAGAGGGGTGCTCCTGCCACCTCTCACTCTCACCAACTGAAAACGTATGGTCAATGATAGACGGCTCATCACAATACGCCAGTCACTACTCTTGATGAACTGTGGTATCGTGTTGAAGCTGCATGGGCAGCTGTACCTGTACACGTCATCCAAGCTCTGTTTGAGTTATTGCCCAGGCGTATCAAGGCCGTTGTTTCGGCCAGAGGTGGTTGTTCTGGGTACTGATTTCTCAGGATCTATGCACCCAAAGTGCGTAAAAATGTAATCACATGTCAGTTCTAGTATAATATATTTGTCCAATGAATACCCGTTTATCACCTGCATTTCTTCTTGGTGTAGCAATTTTAATGAGCAGTAGTCTATAAGGATGGACATGGTCCCCAAGGATAGATGCCTACTTATATGACCCACTGTGCCTTCCAGGATGATGAGATCGCGCAGGGAAGTCACCCTGGAAACGCCACGAAAACATTCCCCAGACCATAACGCTCCCTCTTCCGGCCTTGATCCTTTGGACGATTGTTGCAGCGTGCTTACCTTCAGACGTACATGCCAATGCCCCTCTGTTATCCGAAAAGTGATCTGTCGCCACTCAGTGGATGTCCAGTTGTAGTTCTGCTGTGCAAATTCTAGCATACGTCGCTGATGAAATGCAGACAGCATGAGTGCATGAACCTGGCGCCTGCTGGCGAGCCCCATACACAGCAACGTTCGTGAGGAGACATTGTTGCTAGCACCTTCGTTCAATTAGCCTGTGGTGTGCATACTGTAAGACCTTCAGTACACACACCATCACATTATTTGACTTGTCGCTCTAACGAAGTAGGCGAGTGTCAGCAATATGTCTCGTGGTCAAATCTTGGCATGTTTATCTTCTGCCATTAGGACAGACGATAGAAATGCCACTTGCACGCTTAGAGTAACAGATTGACGGTGACCAACTTTTAACAGAACTTGATTAATTTTCACACACATTTATTAAAATAATAACAAGCATAAAAATTACTTAACTTGGTTCTGGATGCTATTTACAATTGACAATCTCAAGTTCCTTTGGTATTTGTACGTTAATCTTATTCTCACATATATCTCTGATACTTGACAAAAGTGTCTATACATTTATCTTCATGGCTATGTACAGGAATATGGTAATCTTATTGGGCGCAGACTGAAACTTGACTATAGACTGGTACAGACAAATGTAGAACTCGTACAGACTGGTACAGACTAATGCGGACTGACTAATCAGAGGTCTGTACACTTGTTATAATACCTCGCGCATTCATGTATCACTGCACGAGTGTGATCCGCGAGGAGAAAAAGTTCTACGTTAGCAGCAATCTCATTGGCTGCATTACATATTAATACGTGGATCAGTGGAAGCAGAACTTGGTCAGTCTCTATGGCAGCGCCATCTTGTAGTGCGGAGACGGACGAGCGCTGCGCCTGCGCTGTCGTGCTTAGCGGGGCGCGCTCTAGTGGGAAAGTTGTCTACGCGCTGACTATGCGGAATTATGTACACAACATGGCCCCTTAGTTGCTCAACAGTAGAACGCCTATTCGCCCGTAGACATCTCCGCACCTCTCATTCACCCCTGTTATCTTTGGCCAATGGTGCACCACAGTCGTCTCAGCACTGGTTTTGCATAACGCCATTCTGTCATGCACGGTGTACACTGAGGTGTCAAGGGATAGCGATGTGCACATGACGGAACTATCACGCACACAAGGCATAAAAGCGCAGTGCACTGGCGGAGCTGTCATCATCAGAGGGTTGGATCCCCTCATTCGAAGGCGTCCGATTCCAAGGCCTGGGCTACTCCCTGGTTGGAATCTCCGCTTTCGAAGTTTGTGTTCGTCTGTCTGTCTGCCTGCCTGCCTGCCTGCCTGCCTGCCTGCCCGCCCGCCCGCCCGTCGCTTCCTGCTGTCGCTGTTCGTCCGTCTGTCCGCCTGCCTGCTCGCTGTCCACCGCCGCCGCCGCCGCCGCCGCTGCTGCCTGCTGTCCGTCCGTCCGTCCGTCCGTCCGTCTGCCTGTTCGCCGCCATCTGCTGTTCGTCCGTCCGTCTGTTCGTCGCCGTCGCCGCCGCCGCCGCCGCCGGTGCCCGCCGCCGCCGCCGGTGCCCGCCGCCGCCGCCGCCGCCGCCGCCGCCAGCCGGTGCCCGCCGCCGCCGCCGCCGCCGCCGCCATCCGGTGCCGCCTGGTCGCCGCCGTCGCCGCCGTCCTGACCTTGGTCTACGGCCGTCCTCGTCTTCCTCAGTCTTCGTCTTCATCCGTCTTCGTCTTTGTCTGTCCCCAGTTTCTGTCCTCTCCTCTTCGTTCCGTTAGTTATTGTTTCTGTCTACCGTCATGTCCGCCCCCACCACCGCTGCCACCGCTACCACCACCGCCATAGTTTATACTTCCCCTTCCGCCGCCTCCACCACTATAACTTGGTGTGCCCAGTCCCACCCCCCTCCTTCCATCCCACCTCTCCTCACTCTCCCTTCACCCTCTATCTTTGTCGCCCCCTCTCCCGCTTCTTCCTCTCGTTCTGATCCTTTCCCCCCACTCCCCCAGCCTGTCACTGCAGCTCCGGCTCGGGTGGTGGCCCGTCGGGCCACTGTCCACGCCCAGCTCTCCCCCTCACCTTCGCCATCACCGCCGCCACTGCCACCGTCATCGTCATCGTCATCGTCGCCGTCGCCTTCACCTTCACCTTCACCGTCACCATCTCTGGCGCCGACTCCGGCCCCGGGACCTGCCCCTCCCCGCCACATTCCCGTTGTTCCCGTCCCCCACACCTCCTCCACCGCCGTCAAGCGCCCCAGTGGCACCCCTGCTTCCTCTGCTTCCAAAAAGGCTCCGCCTCGTCCTCCTTCCCCCACCCATGATGCCATGGATGTCTCCCCGCCTGTCCCTGCCCCCTCCTCCTCCTCCTCTACCCCCTCCTCCTACCGCTACCTCCTCTCCCGTCCTGATCCCTCTCTCCTTGAAGCCCGGAACCTCACCCTCTTCCTTCGCCAGCATTGTCCTGGTGCCCCCATCTCCCTCCTCACTCCTCGCCGTGATTCGGTCCTCATCTCCTCCCCCAGCCCAACCCTCCACACATACCTCCTTTCCCGCATCCCTGTCACCCGCTTTGGCCCTCATGCCTCTTTCACCCCTGCTCCTTCACCAACTCCCTCCCGCCAACCCCAACCTCCGCGTCGCCCGCCAACTCTCACCGCCGTGATCACTCGGCTTAGTCCAGTGATCACGGAGGAGGAGGTGTTGGCGGAGCTCCAGGCGCATCCCCATTTGGAGGTGCGTGCAGTTCGCCGCATACATAACGCTACCGGCCCCACACGCCTTATGCGGGTTTTTTCTGAGCACGCCCCCTCCATTGACCATCTCCTGAAGGAGGGTGCCCTCCTTTTTAACCAGCGGTACAAGGTCGACCCCTCCCGTTCCCCTCCTCAATCCCTGCGCTGCCAGAGGTGTCTGCGCTATAACGCGCACCCCACAGCTGAGTGCCGTGAGGCCCCCACCTGCCCGCATTGTCGGCAAGCGCACTTCCTCAGGCAGTGCCCTAATCTCCAATCCCCTCCTTCCTGCAATACCTGCAATCTCCCCCATCCCACCTACTCCCAAAAGTGTAAAGCCCGACCCCCTCCAACCACTCCTGAACTCACCGTCCCTGTCCGTCCCCTGGACGCCCCCACCCCTCCTGGCAATTCCCTTCGTCCCCCCCCCCCCCCACCGCTGAGGACATCATCAGGTTCCTTACCATCGTCCTCCAGAATGTTCATCCCTTTCAGCGCCCCCACACCCTCCAGCAGATCTCCCTTGCCGCCCGTTCCATATTCCAACTCAAGATGTACGCCACCTACTCCAACAACCAGGCCCATTTCACCTTCTCCCGTCTTGACACCCTTGTTTAAATCCCTGTCATGGCGCGACAGCAACGTATCCTTTTTAACAACATACGCTCCTTTCCCGCCAACAAAAACCTCTTCCTGCACACCCTTGCCACCCACCGCGTGGATGCCTTCCTCCTCAATGAAACCTTCCTGCAACCCCACCACACAGTCCACACTTCGCCCTACCTCCTCCACCGCTCCGATAATCCCCTCCCAATTGCGCGTGGCGGAGTTGCCATTGGGCACCACCGCCAGATCCCCGTTCGGCTCCAACCTCTCCTTCCCGACCCCACCGAACACCTGATCCTTAGTCTCTTCTTCCCTGGCCTTACCGTTACCTGCGCCACCATCTATGTCCGCCCTAACGCCCCTCTTCCCTTCGACTTCCTCTCCCACATTGACCGTACCTTCTCCTCCTACGTGATCGCCGCCGACCTCAACATCCATAGTCGTTCCGCCGCCCAGTTACAGCGGTGGCATCGGTTCCTCTCCTCCCTTCAAGGCGACCTCATTCCCATCCCCCAGCACACCCGTCCCGAATCCAACTCCACTCCTGATGTTATCCTCTCCTCCCCCAACCTCCTTGACCGCATAACGGTGGATGTCCTGGAACCTATTGGTAGCGACCATCTCCCTGTCCTCCTCACCGTTTCAGACGGTCGTCGCCCTCGCCCCGACCCTCGTACTGATCCTCCCCCTAAGTATGTCCACGACTATACCCGAGCCGACTGGAATGTCTACCGGGATACCCTTTCCACCCAGGTCGATAGCCACCCTCTCACCTACCACCACCCTGACGATGTCACCCATGCCGCCTCCTTTCTCCAGCAGACCTTGTCTGAGGCCGTGGAGGCCCATGTTCCTACTGTCGCCATCCACCCCCACCGTCCTACCTTACCCCCACAGGCCGTTCTCCTCCTCCGTGAATCCCGTCGTCTCTACCGTGCCTTCCTCCGCACGCGTGACCCGGACACACTACGACGCCACCGGCAACTCCAGCGACACGTTCGTAATTTGCTCGCGGCTAAGAAACGCCGGGACTGCGCGACAGACATGCACCCATTTAAATGAAACCCTACCAATCAACTCGTCCAAGTTCTGGTCGGCCTTCCGTTGCCTTACCGGAACTAAACCCTCCCCCTACTATCCTCTTCTCCACGATGATCACCCCTTCCCTGACGCCCTTAGCAAGGCCAATCACTTTGCCTCCTACCTCTCTGATGTTTTCTCCATCCCCGATGATCCCCAGTTCGATTACTCCCTCTTCCCGGATATCCGCGATCGAACTGACACCTCTGTCCCTCCCCTCGCTCCTGGTTTCCAGTACTTGGACAACATTACACACATGGAACTCAATGCCCCTATCACTACACAGGATCTCATTGATACACTCCGCACAAAACGCAACACCGCTCCTGGTCACGATCGTGCCACCTACCGTCACCTTCGTGAAGCTCCTGTCTCTTTCCTCTCCACCCTGGCCAGGCTCTACAATGTAGTCCTGTCCACCGGTTACTACCCCGACCTGTGGAAAACCTCCCGTATCCTCATGTTCCTTAAACCTGGCAAACCGCCGTCCGCCGTCTCCTCTTACCGTCCTATCAGCCTTACCTCGGTCTTCAGCAAGGTCCTGGAATCTATCGTCACCCGCCGCATCCACCAGCATCTCCGCCAGCACCGCCTCCTTCCCATCACCCAGTGTGGCTTTCGGCCGTCCTTCTCTTCTGACGATCTTCTCCTTCACCTCACTCATCTCCTTTCCGAACAGCTTAATTCCCGTCGCTCCGCAATCTTCCTCTCCCTTGACCTCGAACGCGCTTATGACCGCGTCTGGCATTCCGGTCTCCTCTTCAAGCTCCAAACCTTTGCCCTTCCCATTAACTACGTCCGTCTGATCGGCTCCTTTCTCTCCCGCCGTCCTTCCTATGTCACCATCCATAACACAGATTCCTACACCTTTTTCCCCTCCGCCGGTGTGCCCCAAGGCTCCGTCCTCTCCCCCCTTCTGTACCTCTTGTACACGGCGGACATGCCGCCGCCGTCACCCCCCGTCCACCTTCTCCAGTTTGCCGATGACACTGCCTTCCTTGCCCTTGCCCCCACCCTGCAACGCTCCCAACGCCTTCTCCAATCCCATCTTGACCGCTTCACTGCTTGGTGCAACCAGTGGTTGCTTAAGGTCAATCCCTCCAAAACCCAGGCGATCATTGTAGGCAAAACCACCCCTTCCTTCCGCCTCCTTGATTTCTATCTCACCGTCTATGGCCGTCCTATCGCCCTCACTCCCACCCTTCAGTACCTTGGCGTCACCCTCGACCGTTGCCTCTCCTGGACTCCCAATCTCCAGACAATCCAAGCCAAGGCACGTTCCCGCCTCCGTCTCCTCAAGCTCCTCTCTGGCCGTACGTGGGGTTTGGATGCCTCCACAATCCTCCACACCTATAAATCCCTCATCCGCCCTATCCTTTGTTACGCCCATCCCGCCTGGATCTCCGCGCCCCCTACCTTTTATAAATCCCTCCAAATCCTTGAATGCCATGCTCTCCGCCTTGCCTATCGCATCCGTCTCCCCTCCCCCACGCGGATCCTGTATGATCTCATCCCCTTCCCCCACCTCCTCCTTTTCCTTGAAAGGATACGGATCCTGTACACTTCCCGTAAACTTGATCCTCCTCACCCGCTCGTGTCCCCGATCCTCTCCCACCCCCGCCCGCTGCCGCGCCTGTATTCCCACATCCCACCTGGTCTCCATCTCTCCACCCTCCTTACCCTCTCCCAAGGTGGCTTCCGCCAGCTCCCCCTCCCTGATGATGTCCTCCTCCCCTGCATATACCCCTCCTATCAACTTTGATCCTCCCCCCACCTCCTGTGTCCTTTCCTTTAGGCACCCTCCCTCCCCCCCTTTCCCTTCCCTTCTCTTTCCTTTCCCCCCTCCCTCCTACCCTCTCCTCCGGGCTTCCCCTCCCCCTTCCTCCCTCCCCCTCTCTCCTTTGCCCATGGCATCTCTGCTCTCCCCTCTCCCATCTCCCCTTCCTCCTCCTTCACCTCCACTCTTGGCAGGTCCCCGGACTCGTACACGCTGAGTGAACATTCGCGCGCCGGAGGTCGTCGCCATCAGTGTATCGTGTGTGCCGTCGTGTTTAGTGTTCAGTGTTGCCGTCGTACTCCATCGTTCACCTGTGCCATCGCCATCTTCAGTGTTCGTGCGTCGTGACAACAGTTTGTAGTGAATTATCGTCGAGTGTGAACGGCTCCGTGTTTGTCTTTATGTGTCTCCTTTTTATTAACCACCGTTATGTCGCATTTGTGTATTCTTTCTGTTTTTTTCTTATCTCCTCTACGGCTGAAGAGCGGCGTACCATGCTGCTGACAGCCTGCCTGTTTGTACGGGTTTTCAAATACCAATAAAGAAAAGAAAAAAAAGCGGAGCTGTGATTCGTACTAGGGTGATTCATGTGAAAAGGTTTCTGACGCGAATATGATACGACGGAAATTAAGACTTTGAATGCGGAATAGTAACTGGAGCTAGACGCATGGGATATTCCACTTGGGAAATCGTTAGGTAAATCAATATTCCGACATCCACAGTGTCAAGAGTGTGCTGTGAATATCACATTTCAGGTATTACTTCTCACCAGGGACAACACAGTGACCGACGGCCTCCACGTAACGGTCGAGAGCAGCGGCGATCGCGCAGAGTTGTAAGTACTAACAGATACGCAACACAGCGTCAAATGACCGTGGAAATCAATGAGGGACGCACGACGAACGTGTCTGTTAAGACAGAGTGCAACGAAATTTGGCGTTAATGGGATATGGCAGCAGACGACCAACACGAGTGCCTTTGCTAACGGCACGATATCTTGCAGCACCTCTCCTGCCCTCGTGTCCATGTCAGATGGACCATAGACGACCGGAATACCTGTTCAAATGAGTCCCGATTCCATTCGATAAGAACTGATGTTAGGGATCGAGTGTGGCGCAGATTCCACGAAGCCGTCCACCCAAGTTGTCAACAAGGCGCTGTGGAAGCTGGTGGTGGCTGCACAATGGACTGGGCTGTGTTTACATGGAATGGACAGGCTCATCTAGTCCACTGTACAGATGATTGACTGGAAACGTTTATGTTCGGCTACATGGAGAACATTTGCACACATTCATGAACTTCATGTTTCCAAACAAAGGAGGAATTTTTAGGATGACAATGCACCGTGTCACTGGGTGTTAGTTGTTCGCGATTGGTTTGAAGAACGTTCTGGACAAATCGAGAGAATGATTTGGTCACCCAGATCGCCCGACATGAATAGCATCGAATAGTTATGGGGTATAATAGAGAGGTCAGTTCGTGCACAAAATACTCCACCTGCTACACTTTCACAACTTTGTACGGTTATAGAAACATAAGGGCTCAATGTTTGCGCAGGGGGCTTCCAACGACTTGTTCAATCCATGCCACATCGAGTTGCTGCACTACGCCGGGCCAAAGGAGGTCCGACACGATATTAGGAGATACCTCATGACTTTTGTCATCTCAGTGTACTTCAACCCTGGCGGCACGCAAACAATTTACAAACTTAGCCGTTGCGGAAATGCTCTCACCCTAGTTCCGAAAGCTAATGATGATGCACTTTCGGACGTCAGATAAAACGTTCAGTTTCCACATTACGACAGCGACTGCACTTTTATCCGTGTGCTCTCGATACGCTTTGTATACCCTCCACTGTTAGTGTCGCGGAAACATCCCCCAGGCTGTGGCTAAGCCATGTCTCCGCAATATCCTTTCTTTCAGGAGTGCGAGTTCTGCAAGGTTCGCAGGAGAACTTCTGTAAAGTTTGGAAGGTAGGAGACGAGGTACTGGCCGAAGAAAAGCTGTGAGGAGGGGGCGTGAGTCGTGCTCGGGTAGCTCAGACGGTACAGCACTTGCCCGCGAAAGGCAAAGGTCCCGAGTTCAAGCCTCGGTCCGGCACACAGTTTTAATTTGCCATGAAGTTTCATATCAGCGCACAGTCCGCTGCAGAGTGAAAATGTCATTCTGGAAACATCCCCCATGCTGTGGCTAAGCCATGTCTCCGCAGTATTCTTTCTTTCAGGAGTGCTAGTTCTGCAAGGGTCGCAGGAGAGCGTCTGTAAATTTTGGAAGGTAGGAGACGAGATACTGGCGGAAGTAAAGCTGTGAGGACGGGGCGTGAGTCGTGCTTGGGTAGCTCAGTTGGTAGAGCACTTGCCCACGAAAGGTAAACGTCCCGAGGTCGAGTCTCGGTCCGGCACACAGTTTTTATCTGCCAGGCAGTTTCATAGGTGGTGGTCACGTTAATGTGAGTGGACTGTATGTTAGAAGGTGTCACATAATGGAGAACCGAATACGAACACAGTTCTAAATCAGAACTTTGAAACACCAAAAGTAAATCAAATGGATGGATGCATGGACACGGTTGTATGGGCGCACGACGGCAAGGTCTTCAGCGCCCGCTCAGTAACAGATTGAGACGGGTGTCAAGAAAATTCTCAGAACAGTAAGATAAAACAGAACGTAACACACAGGTAACAAGCTTGGAAAAATATGAGCCTATCCACGCCGAAGCGTGGGACGAAGCATGCAGTCAGCAGTAAAACATGGACAACACAAGAAGAAAGTGGTAGACAGAGCTAAAACGGTAAATCACAGGAAAAGATTAGAGATAACATCCTGTCTACAGCGACGTAATTAGAGACGGAGCAGAGGGTCGGGTTAGGAAGAGTTTAGAGGGAGATCGACGGTGCCCTTTCGAAGGAACTGTCCCGGCATAGAGAAATCACGGGAAACCCGAGCCTGGCCGACCGGACGGGGATTTGAACCGTCGTCCCTGCCTATCAAAGGAGTGGGGGCGAAAAAGAAGCATAGCCCGGGACGCGTGAATTCTGAGACTTTATTCATCCAGTATTTGAGAGCGAGACCACTTAGCTACTTGCAACAAACTTTTACGAAATTTTACTCGCTGGCAACCTTTAGAAAGTGATCAAAAGTTTATCGCTTACTACTTTTCCGCTGATGGTGCAGTAAAAATACCACGTGAGGCATGACTATATAATTTATCACTTCTTTACTTGCATTCGAGACATATTTTGCAGTCAGTAATCAAACATAGTACAGAATGTAACTGCAAAATTGTGACATTTTGCAACACGTAATGAATGACAATCGCAAAGAATGAAATGCATTGAAAACTGACGCATCGTATCAAATGTTTAAAATTATTACTTCTTTGCTACTAACTCTGTTCGCAACAAGTTTTGCAAGCAGTATCCACATATGTTGCTGAATGTACCTATAATATTATATCACTATTCGACACATAGTTCAGGAGATATGACGTCATAAACAGTGAAATGCGTGGAAAGCCACCGCATCGTACATGACGTTTAAATGTATTACTTCGTTACTTGTAATTACATTCGCAACGAATTTTGCAGGCAGTATCATTGTACGACACATGCGAGTATTTCAGGAGATATGATGTCATAAACATTAGGCACAGGACTAGTTGCTGCGTGGTACGGACGTGGTCGCAGCAGCAGAATCGAGCATTCGAAATATAGGACACCAAATTGTAGGTGTGGACAGAAAGAAATCTACGAGTAGCTAGAAATAATTTAGTGGAATGTTTGAAATGAAACCAGGCGTGGTTCCGCACTCCTGGTGAAAATACCGCCAAGACCGATTACCATTCGAAGGGTACCGACATACACCAACAAGACGCCGGCCGAGCGGTTCTAGGCGCATCAGTCTGGAACCGCGCGACCGCTACGGTCGCAGGTTCGAATCCTGCTTCGGGCATGGATGTGTGTGATGTCCTTAGGTTAGTTAGGTTCAAGTAGTTCTAAGTTCTAGGGGACTGATGACCTCAGATGTTAAGTCCCACAGTGCTCAGAGCCATTTGAACCAACAAGACGATCGCAATTGCGACGACCACATGAACGATGGAGAGAGCAGTACGTCTCCGTACTTCAGAACCGAACTACGCGCATCCCTTGATTTGGAAGAACGGAAAGAGTAGTAAGATGAAGGAGTGGTCTGTATTGCGTAAATTGGCGTCGCTTGTCATATTTCTGAGTTAACCAGATTATCAGGCGAAATAATGATGCTCTGCCGGTACCGTATCACAGAAAAGTGTGTGTGTGTGTGTGTGTGTGTGTGAAATTTTACGGGACTTAACTGCTAAGGTCATCAGTCCCTAAGCTTACACACTACTTAACCTAAATTATCCTAAGGACAAACACACACACACCCATGCCCGAGGGAGGACTCGAACCTCCGCCGGGATCAGCCGCACAGTCCATGACTGCAGCGCCTTTGACCGCTCGGCTAATCCCGCGCGGCACACAGAAAAGTTGATGTCTTTAACGAGCCACTGGCAGACAGAAGATCTGGTCTTGTGTGACTTAAAGATACGAGGCTCCTCAGCTGTCTGCCACGAAGTAGTATCCGGCGCACACTTGGCATATCTGAGTGCTCAATGAGAGCTTCCGTGCAGCCCCCTGGCTGTATATGAATCTCTTACGCTATCGGCGGCTGCGTCACCGCTCCGTAAGCGCTCGCCTTATTTATGGCACCAATAAAGGCGGCAATTTTCTGAGTACTGGCGGCGGAACGAATGCGAAATGCACGACCGCCAGCGTCGGGTACGATGACAGTGGCGGCTGTCTGAGGGTGGGCGTTTCCTGCAGAGCGGTCGCGTGTTTGTGTGCGCCGCCGTCATTGTGGCGCGGCGGACGGTGTATTCCTTTTTCATAGAAAATAACCTACACAGAAGGTAGCTGTAGGAGGAACCACAGCGAGGAAACGTCGCTGCAGAAGAAACCAAGTTTCAGAACTTATCTGGCTGATACTCTGTCGACTTAGAAAACGAGTTTGGCAACGAAAATGGTGCAAGATGGTTGAAAGTAGCAGAAATATAGGTATTAGCTATAAGGAAAGTCATGTAATATACAAGGCGTGCTAAAATGTAATGCTTACGAATTTTTTATTCTGTTCTCAACATCGATTGAGATATTAGATGTTATGCATAATGCTCGGTCGACTTTCCCGCTTCGCTGACGCAAACTAAAACCCTATGCCGCTAGGAGGCTCCGAATTGTTGTGTGTAACAAGGCGGTTCGTAACTTAACTACGTCGGTGCGTGGGAAACAGCGCGCTGTAGTAGAGCAGAAAAAGTTCCGCCAATTGAAATCCACAGAAGAATGGAAGCTGTGTATGATGATGATTGTCTCGACAACAGCAATGGGCAACCTTGGGTTGTTCGCGTTCGTAATGAAGGAAACGGCGGTGCTAACCGCAACGTGTGTGAAGGAGCTCGAAGTGGACGACCGCGTACGTTAACCGACGAGACTCATCGGAATCGAGTCGATAAATTCATCAGAGAAAATCGTCGGATAACACAGGTAAGTGTGGCACAACACGAGAGCGCCTACAGGTCATCATTGCAGAACTGCGGTACTGGAAACTGTGTGCACGCTGGGAGCCTCGAATGCTCACTCCTGACAGGAAACAGTGGAGACTGGACATCTGTCAAAAATATCTTATGCGTTTAGAGCGTGAGGGTGGTGGGTTTCTTAACAACATTGTGACAGGTGAAGAAAGCTGGGTTAACCGTTTTGACCCCGAAAACGAGCGAGTGTCAACGGAGTTCCACCACGAAGGATCCCCGGAGCCAAAACAGTTGAAGACCACACCGCCAGCAGGCAAAATCATGCTCACAATGTTCTGGGATTTTCAAGATGCGGTGCGTTTGGAATCCATGCCTAAAGCACCACCATTAACTCTGCAAGGTACTTCAAGACCCTCAGAAAAATGAGAGTGCACATTGGAAGAGCTGGTCCACACACGGCGCACTCTCTCCTTCAGCATGACTATGCTACAATGTTGATACAGCTTGTTTTATTTGAAAAGCCTTAAGAATTTTCACATAAAAAATTCGGAGGCATTACTTTCCACCACGCCCTCATACTGTATGTACAAGAACCAAGGATGGACGAAAAAATGGAGGAAGCATACATAAATTTTTGAATGTTGGGCTCCATAAGGTTCCCTTTCTGTGCAGCGACCGTGAAATCTAAAATTATAAATAATGTAGCAACCAGTCGCGGTAACATAATTTATTTATCTTGTTGCCGATCGATTTCGACTGATATCAGTCATCATCGGTGCACTTCATGTCACTTCATGATAGAAATCTGCCAAGGTCAGTACTTCTACTTATGGCAAGTAACGATTAGAAAAATGCACCGATGATGACTGATATCAGTCGAAATCGATCTGCAACAAGATAAATAAATTATGTTACCGCGACTGGTTGCTACATTATTTATAAAGACGTAAATGCTGGGATTTAAAAAAAAAGGTTTTAGTCAGGGATTCAGTTTTTCTACTCTACTATTCAAGGTCTCCGTTGGTTTCCTTTCATGTTAATTTCTTAAATCTGTTGTCATTTACGGCATAAATTCCTCTTCTAAATTTACTGTGGCGTTTCTGACTATCTGGGAGGAGACTGAGTAGTGGAACGTGTTACTTTTACACATAAACAAGAACGATCTGTCACACTACTATACTTTAAAACCCAGTTTATATGTAATTCATGTCACACAGTCTCATACGGAACCTACATCCGCTTTCTTTTATATACTGTATATGATAAGATACTGTCATCCCCCTTCCCTTCTGTGTGAGAGGATGAATGAGCAAATGTATTTCTAGTTGCATGCTTGAGGGTAGCAGACAAGCCTGTCTGCTAGAGAACAGTAGGACTAACGTCGGAACAGGTAGCTACGCTTTCTAAAAGCAAAGAGGTTTCTATCCTTAGTATGGTCCTGTCCGTCCCTTGTCATGTTGGTATAGGAAGCTGCCCCTCTGGCCACTTCCGTTTGTATTTGTGAGCCACCCTCAGGAAGGGACCAAGTCAGTCTGTCCGCTGCGAGCGTCTGAAGTGGTAAGATCTCCGGCTAAGCGTGTGTCTGCTAAGTCCGTAGGACAATGGATTTCTTAAGTTCAGCCTAACTAAAAATTTAATCACTTTTATTTCAGATTTAGCTCTAAAATATCTAATGTTATCTTAAATTGCAACGCAGTGTGATTCGAGTGTACAGTTCAGAATATTCCAGTAGTTGCTTTGCCACTACATTGTGAATAAAGTGGAACCACGTGTTGATCAGTAACTCTAACTAAGATCATCAATCTTAAATGCAAATGTGCGTGAGATTATAACGTCTCGTCTTGACAATATTTTTCAATATAACAACTTTTCTTTATGTTCAACCCACGTGGGGTGTACTTTGTGAGACCGGTACCACGTGCTTATATAACTGTTTGACCCATCAGGTTAATAGTAAGACGATAGTAACCAGTTCGAGGTTTTTCTTTTGTAAATTGCTTTTCAATCTAATTTATTTTAATTATCAAAATTATTGTGGAGTTACACGCTTTGTGTAAACCAAGTTGACCACGTGAAGCATGTGGTGTAATCATCAAAGTAGCCCTCAGCTATTCTTTTCGGGAAGATTTCACAGAGAGTTAGTATGAATTTAGTATACCAGTGTGTGGTAATTACATGAAGGACAGGATTGTGCTACGAACGTAACTTCTTTGGATGAAAATTGAATCGGTTGGTTGTGGTTAATTTCCTCTTGCATATGTTTCAACGTTCTTCGTGTGTTATTTTATGAATGCAGTGTTGTATGCAGTCTCCCAATCTTGGCTCCATATTTGATGTGTTCTGTAAGATTACAATCTCACATTTTCACAATCCTAAATAAGGCACCAGCTTAGTTACGACTCAAGTTTAATATGCTGAAATTTCAATGATCAACGTTAAAATAAATTTCCAAATATAAACTGATTTATTTCTTTTTATTTAAATTCTCTTATATATATATATATATATATATATATATATATATATATATATATCACCGGTTGTCGTATGACTATTAAAAGATTATAATTAATGTTAGTCTGGTTGGGAATTTGCTAAGCTAGACTGGATACCTGGTGAAACAGTTGCGCAATAATGCAAGGTTAACTTCCACAGACAGCTCACAGCTTTTAACCCGCTTTTATTACCAATCAGCACCGCTTTCATAGCAAAATTAAAGCAACAACGTTATAACATAATGGGAATAAAACAAAGTTTCAACAGTAGGGTTAAAATTTAGCGGGAAATGTAAGATTCCCTGATGTGATACTGCTGTCCTCAGAGGGATAATTAAATAAATTCTTAAATAGGAGAGTAAAATAAAGATGAATGTAGTTAGGACTAGTAGAAAAGAGATTAGCCATAAACTTAACATGAAAACTGGGGTCAACGGAAAAAAGGAGTTCTGCTGCCTTGGAAGCAAAATACACACGACGGATGAAGTAAGGAGGACTTAACAAGCAAACTAGCACAGCCAAAGAGGGCATTACTGACCACAACAAGTCTCCTAGTATTAAATATGAACCGTATTTTGATAAAGAAATTTCTAAGAATGTACATTTGGAGCACAGCATTGTATGGTAGTGAATCATGGACTGTGAGGAAACCGCAACAGAAGAGAATTGAAGCATCTGAGATGTGGTGCTACAGAAGAACGTTGAAAACAGCGTGGACTGAACCGATAAGAAATTCGGAGGTACGCCACACATGCGGCAAGGAAGGGAGTATTTGGAGAACATTTGCTAGAAGAAGGGGGGGGGGGATGATAGGAGATGTTGTAAGATACCAGTGAGTGCCTTCCATGGTACTGGAGGGAGCTGTGAAGAATAAAGCTGTAGGGGAAGACAGAGGTTGCAACATATCCAACAAATTATTACGGTATATTGATAATTTTTACTTTTGGACCATCTAAATACAATTGAATGAAGCACAATTTTCGTGCCATACGCGTTTCGCCTTTATTCTCTGCAAGGCATCTTCAGTTCCCTGGAATATGTACGTATTTTTACTATTTAGTTTGTATTTTGGGGCAATGTACCGATAGTTTATAAATAATTCTGGTGGTTGGTTTTCTATGACGTACTAAGATTTTAAATTCTACTTACAAGTTGCGTTAAAATGTAGAAAATTTAGGAAATGTACAGCAAGTAAGATTGAGCGGTGCCGCTGTTCAAGACATTAAATTTCTGAATATTAAAAAAAAAGCTTATTAGATACAGAGGACAAGAATGACACTCTTTAATAAATGTCGGCCACGAGAGCTTGAACTGTATCGCTGATAAAGGCATTGAATTTCTGAACATTTCAAATTACCGTAGTGCTAACCGGACGGCACTTAGCCCCGCAACTAAACACATGCCCGCAAAACTAGATGCCTGGGCGTGCTCATTTCATTCCAGTCCGCAAATTGCAGCGATCACTGGGTATAGCCTTTTGGCAAGGTCGTCTCAGGTGACAGCGGACGCACGGTCGATGGCTCCCTCCTCTGTATGCTGCCTGTTCTTCACACGCCTTGCTGTCCACTCCTCGGGCCGCGCGGTATTAGCCGAGCGGTCTAGGACGCTGCAGTCATGGACTGTGCGGCTGGTCCCGGCGGAGGTTCGAGTCCTCCCTCGGGTATGGGTGTGTGTGTGTGTGTGTGGTTGTCCTTAGAATAATTTAGGTTAAGTAGTGTGTAAGCTTAGGGACTGATGACGTTATCAGTTAAGTCCCATAAGATTTCACACACATTTGAACATTTTTTTCCACTCCTCGGCTGACGGGTGCTGTTGGTCCGATGTTTCCCGGGCCACCAGTGTGATCGGCCGCGCTCCTACACGGACCCAGGCTCTGCGTCCTCTGTCTTAGTCGGAAAACTTGCTAGCTCGCCTGCTAAAGGCGTTGAAAGGTGGCTACACTGAGCCACAGCGCCAAAAATCGCGCCAGAGAGTGTATTGTTTCGCCGCCTCCACTGGCAGTGCTCATTGAGAGGTAGCGGCAAGCAGTTCTTGCCGAGCAGTTGTGGTGGACACTGCTTGTAGCGGAAGTTGAGATGAGATGTGGTAGTTCAGAGTGTTGTTCCATGTTATGCAGCTATGTGATGGGAGAGATAGCAGATGTTATTCTAATGGAGATATTGTAATGATCAGAGTGCTTTTCGTCAATATAAATTAAGGTAACTGACTACTGTTCTTTATTTTCTTATTATTTATGTGTCCTGAATAATGTGTCAATACAGGTTCAGTCAACAAAGCATCTGGCTTGTGTTCTTGTATTAGAGTGTAATTCTGATTTTCTTGCGCCATTATAGTATTTCTAATTTTCCTTTATCACGTCAGTATAATTGGTATTTAACATTTCTTGTCTTGTTGAAGAAGAACCGTGCCAGATGTGCGTTGAGTCACACTACCACACACAGAACAGTTACACTTGTGCTTTGTTGGATTCGTAGATTTTATAGTTGCTGGGGACTTAATTAATTAATTGTGTTAATGAAAAGTTTCATTTCATTCTTTGTTGTGGTTCTATGCAGTCAGATAGCGTAATAATACTAGTCAGGGCCAGCCGTTTACGAGACATGCGTAAACGGACCTACAGCTACTAAAATTATTTGCATTGTAATTTTTCATTTTATTAAGCCCCCATGCACGTGGCGACCGCTGCTTCGGATCGTCCCTTGGAATTCTTCTGATTGTAAAAATAGTAGACAGTAGTAGTGTTGTAGTAATTTGTAGTTTAGTAATTGTAGTCTAGATTGCCTGTGTAGATTTGGTAATTGTCATTCTTCTAATGGTATTTCATAATTTAATTTTGTTGTCTTGCATACGCGTTTGACAATCTAGTGCAATTATTTCAATTGTTCGTTAATCGTGTTTGAGGGAAAGATCTCGTGTGAATGGTATTATTGGAGATAAAGAGTCATTGTGTGTAATTTTCGTACAGTGACGAGTTTTGTATGCTTTGTAAATGATTACGCGATCGATGAAAAAGGCAAAAATGATGGATAGTCAGAATGACGAAATTGTTGACATGGCGAACTCGCCAACACAGGAGAACAGTGTGATGAATAATGAAGTGGAAAACAATGTAATAAGTCGGGAAAATAGTCCGGAACCATTTCAAAATTTTTCTCAATCAGAAAATTCACAGGATACGAGATTAACGATAGAAGATTCTGGAATAGTATCGAACACAGATAGCTTTACAGCTATGACGAAGGAAACTGGCTTTGCGGGTAATGTTAGGGGCGAAATGAATTTCGAACAAGTTAATATGGAGCAGTTGATGAGTGCAATATTAAATTTACGATCTGAATTAAAAACAGATAGGGGAACAATGGAAACACGGTTAGACTCACTGGGATCACAAATAGGAACAATTAAAACAGAGATAGGAACAATTAAAACCGAGATGGAAACTTTGGGAACTGAATTAAAAACTGACATGGGAACAATGGAAACACAGTTTAGATCAGAATTAAAAACGCAGATGGGGACAATGGAAACACGGTTAGATTCACGAATAGGGACATGTTTCAAAAATATGAAAGATGAATTAAAGAAAGAAATCAGAGAAGAAGTACAACCGATTTTGAATTCTCACAATAATAGATTAATTGCAGTAGAGATTAGACAAAGGGAACAGGATAGAGAACAGGAAGAAAGAGATCGCGTGATAGTGCAGAAATTTTCAGAGTTAAATTTACAACGTGCAAAGGATAAGGAAGAAATATTTGAGAGAATCGAGGAATCCGTACCAAATGACAGATTAAATAACCTAACACAACAATATGAACAGCTAGCTACCAAATGTGTCAATACTGAAACCCGAGTCGCGACACTTACGGAAGACGTAAATAAACAGAAAGGACAGTTAGGTGACTTATCGGAAAGAGTTGAGGAAATTTCAGATAAACTGACAAATCTTAGTTTACATGGGGACAGAGATTCGGATGATACAGCACCATTGCCATTTGCAGAAACCGAAGAGTATCAGAACATAAACAAACATGTTGAAAATCAGGGAAAATTTAATGAACGCGTGAAAAGGGATTTTGAGGCTTTAAAAAAGCAAGTCAAACAGATCGAAGGCGAAATTGTAGGAAAAGACAGCAAAAGAAATTTAGAATCACAGATACCAGAGGGGTTTGAAGAAAGTAATTGGTTTCGTTTACGGGATGCAACACGAGAGCGCCAGGCGCGCGAACTTGACAATAATCGACATTGGGACTGGGACAGACGCGGTAGGTCTTTGTCGCCACGAGGCGAAAACTTTGACTATAAACACTTTTTGACTGTTCGGAAATTTAAGATCTTCCGCAATTCTAAGAATGACATACATCCATGTTCATGGTTAGATCAGTTTATGTACGCACTCCCACCAAATTGGCCACTAAGTCACAAACTGGAATTTATGTGTGGATATTTAGAAAACGAACCGGCGATGCGGATGCGCGCACTCATTAGAGATTGTAATAATCTGAATGATTTTTATCATGCATTTTTATCGGCATATTGGTCCGAAAACACACAAGACAGAGTCAAACATAGTCTGATTATGCAGCGTAATTTTAAACAGTCTGAGTTCCGCATGCCGGCAGAATACTTTGAAGACATGATTCGAAAGAATCAGTTCCTTTCCAACCCTTACAGCCCGACTGAATTAATTCGCATTTGTTTAACTAAGCTGCCACAATCCATAAGACAAATTGCCTTAGCCGGAAGATGTAAAGACGACATTGAGACTTTTAAGACTTTGTTGCAAGAACTTGAGTATGACAACGACGATGGGACTTCCTGTAATTTTTTCAGTAACAGTAATTACAGTAGATTTTCAGAGAAAAGGGATAGTGATCGGAACGGGCGTTATATGGGTAATGTTGAGAATGACAGACGTAACAGACAGGACAATAGATACCAGCCCTATGACAATAACAGACGTTCTAACAGAAATTACACAGACAATTATAATAACGGTAATTCGTACCGGAATGATCAATCATACGGAAACAGTAATCGGTATCATCAAGACAGAAATTATTCATACAGTAATAGAAATTCTTACCACAGAAATAACCAGGGTAATAGATACAACAATAATTTTAGAAGTGACAGTCGAAATTACACAAGAAGTAGTTTGCAGACAGACAGGAAAACAGAAATTTTAATAACAGACACAACCAAGAATTTGTATCTAACAGACAGGAGGGACCTAATTGGCATCCTCCACGTGACAGAACTTCAGAGAGACAGGTGCAAATCGTAGAAATGGATCCGCGAAGTGACGCGAATAATCAAAGACGTGACGCAAACAATCGACAATGACTTGTAGCTTCGGCTTCTGGCAGCAATATAGACGGTTCAGAAAGTAATGACACTACGGCTTTACACTACGTACGCCTGGAAGACATGAGAGACATTTTGTTAGATGAAAAGGAAAATAATGTAGACGCATTTTTACATCCTGTTATTGAAGTATGTGTGGGTAAGAATAAGTTCACTGCAGTTTTAGATTCTGGGAGCCCATTGAATGTCATTAGTGAATCAGTTTTTCGTATATGTGAAAGGACTATTGCCTGTCCTGTGTTACCTATTTCTAAAACTACAATTCGAGGAGCGATTTCTGGAAAGGGTGTAGAAGTTAAACAACAGACCAACCTAAATTTCAATTGTCAAGGATACGAATTTTCTGCTAATTTTATTATTGTTCCATTACTCAGTACACAAATTATATTAGGTATGGAGTTTCTTAACGCACATAAGGCAATTTTGAACTTTAAAGAAGGGAGTGTGAATTTGACTGTTGCCGGAATGCCGAAATGTTTGAAATTTTTCGAGTGTTTAACAAGATCTGAGTCAGATACAAAATGTTTAAGGTTTCTTACTTCTGATGTTTTCGTTGAGCATTATGACGACAATGTGTTTATTCATGACAATGACAATAGATACAGAGACGCGATGGATGATATAATTAATAGCGAAGAACTAATTAATGAAAAGGTTAAGAAAGCTGAAGTGCCAGATGACGTTGCAAGAGAAGAGCTGCACCACATTTTGACTTCACATGCTATAGTATTTAGTCATCACACAGGAACTATACAAGGCTTACAATATTTATTTAAAGTAAAAGAACACACACCATTTCGCGGGAAAACGTACGCTATTCCTTTGGCTTACAGAGACAAGGTTAAGAATGAACTTCAGTACATGTTAGATCAGGGCATTATTGAGCCTGCAGTAAGTCCTTATACTAGCCCATTACACGTTGTTCTGAAAAAGGATGGGTCAATTCGTTTGGTTCTGGATTCCAGACAGATAAATAATATCATCATTCCTGAAACTGACCGCCCACAAAACTTAGATGAACTTCTTCAACATTTCCATGGAATTAAAGTCTTATCCACGATTGATATGCGCGCAAGTTTTTGGCAAATAGAACTCCACCCTGACTGTAGAAAATATACTGCCTTTTTAGCCTTTGGTAACTGTTACCAGTTTCGGAAATTACCGTTTGGACTTACTGTATCTTCAGCAGCATTCATTCGTAGTTTAAATGAAATTTTACCTGTTTATCTTCGTGACAATATTACTTCTTATGTCGACGACATTCTTATTGCTAAACATTCTTGGAGTGAGCACAACAGAATTTTGGATTCATTATTACGTATTTTTGCACGAGTTGGCATTACAGTGAACTTAGAAAAATCCGAATTTGGTCGTTCTCAGGTGAAATTTCTCGGTCACATTATTTCTACAGAAGGTATTCTTCCTGATCCAGAAAAATTAGACGCTATTCGTAATTATGCTGTTCCTACCACAAAACGTGATGTTCGTAGTTTTCTTGGTGTCTGTAATTTTCTTAGACGCTTTGTTAGATTGGACGATTTGGCCACACCTCGTTTATGTGAACTATCTGGAAAGAAATCTAATTGGTGTTGGGATGAGGAAGCTCAGTCAGAATTTGAACAACTTCGTGATGCTTTAGTTGCTGCTCCACTTCTTTCACACCCGGATTTATCTAAAGATTTTTGTTTGGCGACGGACTCATCATACAAAGGCCTAGGTGCACATTTATTTCAAGATATAGAAGAAAACGGCGTTGTAGTACAAAAGACGATTGCATTTGGAAGTCGTGTTCTCTCGAAATCAGAAAAAAATTATTCGATTACGGAACTTGAAGCTTTGGCTGTTGTTTGGGCTTTTACAAAATTTCGCACATTCTTGTTTGGCAGACATACTAAGGTTTACACCGATCATCGAGCTTTGGAATTTCTTAAGTCAACAAAATTAACTCACGGCAGATTGTCACGATGGGCATTGTACCTACAGGAATTTGATTTTAGTATTGTTTACATACAGGGTTCTCAAATATTGTTGCTGATGCTTTATCACGTGCACCTATGGGTTTGAAACAAAGTGCTGAAGAGGACTGCAAGGAAAACAATTATTGTTTGATGTATATTCAAGGTGTTGCGTTTGAGAACTTTATTTCGTCTTCGCTCCAGGACATCGCTAAGGAGCAAAATAAGGATCCAATCTGGAAGGACATTAAGGATAAGTGGAGGAGAAAGGAAAGCGTAGCGATTAGACAGCATTATTTAGTTCGCAATGACATTCTTTTTAAACGGAAGTCGGTCGACAACTCTGTTTGGTTAGTTTGTATTCCTGATGAGTGGGTTAATAAGCTGATTTGGTATACGCATTTCAGTTATGCACACTTTGGTCCCAGAAAATGCTTTCATAAATTACTCGAAAATTGCTACTTCAATAATATGGAAAAACGTATTCGATTTGTTCTTGCCAAATGCAAATTATGTCAAAAGGCTAAACCGCCGACAGTATCTCACAGAGCACCGTTGTTTCCTATAATTCCAGCGAAATTAAAGGACATGGCTGCAGTTGATTTGTTCGGTCCAGTGGTTCGATCTACTAAAGGTTTTGCGTACATTTTCGTAGCAGTGGAGTTGACATCAAAATATGTGTGTTTTACACCGTTACGCAAAGCAACAGCTCGTTCAGTATCTAATGCTTTCATCAAACATTTTCTTAAAGAAGTGGGTCATGTTGATAAGGTTATATCAGATAATGGATCACAGTTTCGTTCTAAAATTTGGCTTCGTACTCTACAGCGTCGTAAAATTAAACCAATCTTCATTTCACTTTTTCACCCTCAATCTAACGCTTCAGAGAGATGGATGAAGGAAATCAATAAATTGTGTCGTCTTTATTGTCATCAGAATCACAGAACTTGGGATCAGTATCTTCATATTTTTCAAAACATTCTGAATGAACTTCCTAACGACTCAACTTCTTTACCGCCTATACTGATATTAAAAAACAAAGCACCGACAAATCGGATATCTGAAATCGTTCCTTTTCCGCCTACACGGAAACTGCGGCATTCTGAAGTTGTCAACCTGGCTCTACAAAATATTGCATCTGCGGCTGCTAGAAGAGAGAAATCAGCTAAGCGTCCTGGTCGTTTAAAAATCTTGTCAGTTGGTCAAAAAGTGTTAATTAAGGCTCATCGTTTGTCTCACAAAGGAAAAGGCTTGTGTCGCAAAGTTTTTCTGCTTTATAACGGTCCATATAGAATTCGCAAAATTATTCATGATAACACTGTAGAAGTAGAAACTCTTAAATCACGACGCTCTAAAGGAATACATCATATATCTAACGTTAAAATTTTTGTGGAATGATATACTTTTGAGAAATTTTTGTAGAATGACGTACTTGTGAGAAACTAACAGCTAGATGTAAACATGCGGAGAGTACAAGGATACCGCGCTGTGTTTTGGCGTCGGCATATACTCAAAGCAACAGTCAAGTCTGCGCGCCGCTAAGGGCAGTCGTTGACCGCAAACAATCACTTCCTACGTCACGCGCCTACAGCTGATCGAGCGCTCAGTGCGAATGCACTGACAGCCGTAAATAAATACACAGTCTAATTTCTCCGAATAAAATCAGTATAAAGCTATAGTGACTTGATAAATTCTGTTATTAACATTCAGTATTTTTCAGGATACGGTTCTATAAAATATTTAAGAACTTCAGGTAAATTCTGTGCGTGTCCGACGTTAAGACGACTTGCTGTCGAGAAAATTTCAGGAAAAATGTCATTTCAAAGAAGAAAGTAATAAACTAAAAGAGGTAACTATTAATTGAGTTTATTTTTCAGGTAACATATTTCCACTTAGGTACGTACCTTAGACGTAATTTGCTGCGCGATTACGTGATTCATACTTTGTGCTAATTACATGTTCTATGAAATTACTTGTGAAGCGACGTGCTTGCGTACGTTAACTGATTTTGACAATTTTTATTAATGTACTGGATTGTAACTTGTGTATACTATGCATCGCTTGGCTGCACTGCTTTTTCACTGATGTCATATTTTTAATTATGTGCGTGCTGTGCCTATTTATTTAAATTATAATTGTCACCTGATTAATTGTGCTGATGTGGTTAAGTATGTAAATTATACTTTGTGATTTATCTGCTTGCGCCTTCATGTTTACTTATTTGCTTGCGCCTTCATGTTTATTTATTAGATTACATATGAACATTTATTTGCTTACGGTTATACGATGCTGATGACCTGTTTATTACGTAAGATATGTTTGCTGCTATGCGTATGGATTGCATATTTATACATTTCTGTTGTTGTCACAACTACTCTTTAATTTTGTATATAGAAATGCTATTATACTGTGTATGAACATAGAGTTTAGGTTACACTATGGTACTAGTTACAGATTGTTCGCTTGGCGAAGCCTCGTTATAGAAATTGTGCTGCATCCACTTGTTGCCATTCTGTTCACTACTGGTATATTTACTCGCTGTTGCTTGTTTTGCTTACGCTCAGTGCTTTATATTTTAACATAAGAAAATGAACTGCTATAATTCGACGAATGACATTAGTACAAGAAACGTCATAGAAGTCACATGAGCTGGAGGTTTTAGGAAAGCTGTATAAATGTATACCAATAGGAAGGAAGCTAACGACATGACATACCAACACAGTTATTACACAGCATTTTTCGTGAGCAATTGAAATAGGAAGTGACACTTGACACAAGAAATACTCCACATGTTTGCTTCTGTTTGCCATAATTCTGGAAGTGGTGTACACACTGTGAAATATTAGGATCATTCACACTCCGTAATCGTACTTAATTACTGAGAGTTATTCGAACTAAGTCTGTTAGAGGTCATGTATGCATTCTTTGTTTATAATTCATAATGAGTAGAAGATTTTGGTCAGATGGAGTACACAGAGGTTGTGTGTTGACAGTGTGTCTTCGGATTGTATGGGATGAGGAGGTTTGCATTAGGATTTTATCTGTATTTATTCGAGGAGACTGACTTGAGGAAAGAGTTGTTATAGAAGTGAAATGATATTGGTGCTAAGGTTTATATGTCGACGTATTGAAGAGGTATTATGGAGGTATTGAGATTGTATGAAGTTGATTGGAGTATGGTTATAAGAGGTAAAATAAGTGAGGTGCATATTTTTTTTGTTGTTGGTCTATATGGAACAAGGAGGATGAAGATAGCAGACTAGAACACTAAAATGGAAGGAAGATTGTCTACACACACTTTGTTAAATCACTAAGCAGTATGTATTTTTTTTTGGAGAGAGGAAGTTGCATATCTTGGCACACTGACAGTTGTTCAGTAACAGTACATTTTGATCTGGCTTGGCAAACATTGGTCTTGACATGATGACTATGACGTTGACTTAACAATTATTGACTGTTATACATTGCTGTCACTACTACTTGATACACATGATGAACATGAAATTTGACAGAAGTGGATTCAGCCAGTTAACACTATACAATTACACAGTAGTACTTAATGTGGATGAAAGATGAGTGAGTGTGTTTTGTGTGTTTTCCTTTCCTAATCCTAGCCACCTATCTCCTAAATATTATTTTATTTGTTTGTAGTGGCTTGCACTGACACCCAAAGATATTAACTGATGTTTGTGTATTTGTAATAGTAATTTAACAATTATCTGATATCATTTGTGTGTTTGTTATGATTTGTATGTTTAGTGTAAAAGCATTGTAAAAGCATTTGTAAGTGTATTCAAACTATTGTTCATGCTTGAACTGTCCTATTACTGATGATGAAATTATGGACTGTTACTTGTACTTTTTCTACATGATTGGTGCCACTAGGACATGTTTAATTTCTGCTAATGAACTGTGTGATAAGTGATAGTTGTTTAATGTCATTTGTTGGAGTCTGAACCTACTCCACAATGCTGGGTGCCATTGATGAACTGCTTCTACTGAGAAATGTGACTTGTTGCTGTGTGCACCTACTCAACATTGCTGGGTGCCATTGATGGACTGCTTCTACTGAAATGGTGTCACTTGTTGCTGTAGCACCTGTTCAACATTGCTGGGTGCCACTGATGGACTGCTTCTACTGAAATGATGTCACTTCTTGGTGTTTGCACCTACTTAACATGCTGGGTGCCACTGATGGACTGATTCTACTGAGATGATGTCACCTGTTGCTGTTTGCACCTGTTCCACAATGCTGGGTGCCACTGATGGACTGATTCTACTGAGATGATGTCACCTGTTGCTGTTTGTACCTGTTCCACAATGCTGGGTGCCACTGATGGACTGCTTCTACTGACATGATGTCACCTGTTGGAGTCGGCACCTGTTCCACAATGCTGGGTGCCACTGATGAACTGCTTCTACTGAAATGGTGTCACTTGTTGCTGTTTGCACCTGTTCCACATTGCTGGGTGCCACTGACGAACTGCTTCTACTGAAATGATGTTACTTCTTGCTGTCTGCACCTACGCAACATTACTGGGTGCCACTGATGGACTGATTCTACTGAAATGATGTCACCTGTTGGAGTCTGCACCTGTTCTACAATGCTGGGTGCCACTGATGGACTGCTTCTACTGAGATGATGTCACTTGTTGCTGTCAGCACCTATTCAACAGTGCTGGGTGCTACTGCTGGAACTGTGAACTACTTGTTGTGAATATTTGTATTAACTGATTTTTTGTGTATTACTGTTTGTGAAAGTTATAAGACTCTTACGTGCTCATATTCGTCATTGCTGACGTTATCGATTGAATTGTTTAACCACATGATATTTCTGTAAACTATTATGTAAAGTCACATGTATGAAAGAATTTGTATTGCTAAGTGTATTTTATATATTAGGCTATTGAAAGGTCAGTGCAAAGCCAAAATTTTATCTAGTTATATGATATTTACGTATTAATATTATCTTTTATTTTTGTCTGTATTTTTTTTTTTGACGAATTTGGTGGTATTTTCACCACCAATGCTGGCAAAAATACCATCAAATTCTAGCCCGTGGAGGAAGGGCATATGAAAGGTGGCTACACTGAGCCACAGCGCCAAAAATCGCGCCAGAGAGTGTATTGTTTCGCCGCCTCCACTGGCAGTGCTCATTGAGAGGTAGCGGCAAGCAGTTCTTGCCGAGCAGTTGTGGTGGACACTGCTTGTAGCGGAAGTTGAGATGAGATGTGGTAGTTCAGAGTGTTGTTCCATGTTATGCAGCTATGTGATGGGAGAGATAGCAGATGTTATTCTAATGGAGATATTGTAATGATCAGAGTGCTTTTCGTCAATATAAATTAAGGTAACTGACTACTGTTCTTTATTTTCTTATTATTTATGTGTCCTGAATAATGTGTCAATACAGGTTCAGTCAACAAAGCATCTGGCTTGTGTTCTTGTATTAGAGTGTAATTCTGATTTTCTTGCGCCATTATAGTATTTCTAATTTTCCTTTATCACGTCAGTATAATTGGTATTTAACATTTCTTGTCTTGTTGAAGAAGAACCGTGCCAGATGTGCGTTGAGTCACACTACCACACACAGAACAGTTACACTTGTGCTTTGTTGGATTCGTAGATTTTATAGTTGCTGGGGACTTAATTAATTAATTGTGTTAATGAAAAGTTTCATTTCATTCTTTGTTGTGGTTCTATGCAGTCAGATAGCGTAATAATACTAGTCAGGGCCAGCCGTTTACGAGACCTGCGTAAACGGACCTACAGCTACTAAAATTATTTGCATTGTAATTTTTCATTTTATTAAGCCCCCATGCACGTGGCGGGGGCTTAATAAAATGAAAAATTACAATGCAAATAATTTTAGTAGCTGTAGGTCCGTTTACGCATGTCTCGTAAACGGCTGGCCCTGACTAGTATTATTACGCTATCTGACTGCATAGAACCACAACAAAGAATGAAATGAAACTTTTCATTAACACAATTAATTAATTAAGTCCCCAGCAACTATAAAATCTACGAATCCAACAAAGCACAAGTGTAACTGTTCTGTGTGTGGTAGTGTGACTCAACGCACATCTGGCACGGTTCTTCTTCAACAAGACAAGAAATGTTAAATACCAATTATACTGACGTGATAAAGGAAAATTAGAAATACTATAATGGCGCAAGAAAATCAGAATTACACTCTAATACAAGAACACAAGCCAGATGCTTTGTTGACTGAACCTGTATTGACACATTATTCAGGACACATAAATAATAAGAAAATAAAGAACAGTAGTCAGTTACCTTAATTTATATTGACGAAAAGCACTCTGATCATTACAATATCTCCATTAGAATAACATCTGCTATCTCTCCCATCACATAGCTGCATAACATGGAACAACACTCTGAACTACCACATCTCATCTCAACTTCCGCTACAAGCAGTGTCCACCACAACTGCTCGGCAAGAACTGCTTGCCGCTACCTCTCAATGAGCGCTGCCAGTGGAGGCGGCGAAACAATACACTCTCTGGCGCGATTTTTGGCGCTGTGGTTCAGTGTAGCCACCTTTCAGCGTACTGCGCTCTTCAAGTAAACGTGCCGTTCACGAGTGCAACAGAGTTGGAGGGATCAGATGGTTGTTCCGAAATTACCCTCCTCCACAAAGCATTAGGTGGCTTGCGGAGTATGATGTAGATGTAGAAGTAGATATTTTTTTCTGTTTGGAATTGTTTTCCGCATTTGTCTTGTTGATTAATTGTGGATTCTACTAAGATATGTACGTGCCCCCACAACCTCAGCCACTTTCACTCTACAGCCTTTACTGCTGTACCAAAAAGAATATTTTAGAAGTTAAGAATGACATACGTATACAGGGTGTTACAAAAAGGTACGGCCAAACTTTCAGGAAACATTCCTCACACACAAATAAAGAAAAGATGTTATGCGGACATGTGTCCGGAAACGCTTAATTTCCATGTTAGAGCTCATTTTAGTTTCGTAAGTATGTACTGTACTTCCTCGATTCACCGCCATGATTTCATACGGGATACTTTACCTGTGCTGCTAGAACATGTGCCTTTACAAGTACGACACAACATGTGGTTAATGCACGATGGAGCTCCTGCACATTTCAGTCAAAGTGTTCGTACGCTTCTCAACAACAGATTCGGTGACCGATGGATTGGTAGAGGCGGACCAATTCCATGGCCTCCACGCTCTCCTGATATCAACTCTCTTGACTTTCATTTATGGGGGCATTTGAAAGATCTTGTCTACGCAACCGCGGTACCAAATGTAGAGACTCTTCGTGTTCGTATTGTGGTCGCATGTGATACAATACGCCATTCTCCAGGGCTCCATCACCGCATCAGGAATTCCATGCGACGGAGGGTTGATGCATGTATCTTCGCTAACGGAGGACATTTTGAACATTTCCTGTAACAAAGTGTTTGAAGTCACGCTGGTACGTTCTGTTGCTGTGTGTTTCCATTCCATGATTAATGTGATTTGAAGAGAAGTAATAAAATGAGCTCTAACATGGAAAGTAGGCGCTTCCGGACACATGTCCATATAACATATCTTCTTTCTTTGTGTGTGAGGAATGTTTCCTGAAAGTTTGGCCGTACCTTTTGTAACACCCTGTATAGCTCCTCATCTATTTCTCGGCGTGACTGAATAAAATATTGACGCTGTCATAGCTTATGCCAGAAGCCGAGGAAGTGTGTCAGTCTGGAGCCGACCGAACAGAGTCACGTCCTGGACCACCCACTGATGTGACAAAAACTGCCACCACGATGCCGGACGATTATGGCATCGTAGGACCAGCGTCCTAATAATAACAACACAGCAGAAAGCGCCACTGGGACGTGGTGGCCTTATTACTTCACACCTCAGCCATAGGCTGTTGCGCTACGGTCGCAGGTTCGAATCCTGCCTCGGGCATGGATGTGTTTGATGTCCTTAGCTTAGTTCGGTTTAAGTAGTTCTAAGTTCTAGGGGACTGATGACCTCAGAAGTTGAGTCCCATAGTGGTCAGAGCCATTTGAACCATAGGCTGTTGGGGCTACGTGATGGGAATCAATTCCTTGGCAGAACAAGGACGCACCAGGACTATATAAATACCGGGCAACATCACGAGAGTCAATGCCTTGGCAAAATATGCTCGCCTCAGACCCATATAAATACTACACATTCGCAGACAGTTTAGCAGCTGCAAGCTTCGAGGGTAGGTCCACGCCGTTCTACAAGTCGTCATGGATCTAAAAGCTGCCACCACGAGATTCAGCCTCCTCTAACTGCAGGCCCACTGCTGCCTCCGAGCCCGACGTTGGTTGCTCAGCACCTCACAGCTGGCGAGCCACATTCGGGCCTACGTCTAGTAGTCGCCAGCCTCCTAGCCTGGAGAGCTGCTGTTTGAAACTGAGACCGGGCTGCCATTCAGCCACCCTTGCCAGTCGCTGTTTGCCTCCGTCTGCAACGACAGGCACTGCTGCTGACAGCTGTCTTACTCTAAGGGTACAGAAGTAGGATTCCGTGCATCCAGGCGTGACCTTCTCTGAGCTGCGAAGCTATGTCTAGTAGCACATTCAGCCGTATACAGACTCTTACCTGACGCTAAGTTCTTCAGTAAGCTCTCGAATAGTTATTCGCCTATTTTGGCTAACAACTTTTGCCACTTTTTCCACGTTTTCTTCTGTTTCTGAGGTTAATGGATGTCCCGAACGTTGTTTGTCTTCTACCGACTACCGACTCATTGCCGCTTTTAAATCGCTCGTACCACACGTAAACAGTCTTCAGAGTTGCAGCATAATCGCCTTACACCAATTTCAACATTTTGTGAGTTTATTTGGCACTTTGTTGCAACTTCAAACAAAACTTAGTGTTTATGTGTTGTTCGAAATCCGTGATGCGCGACAGACGTGGTTAACACAACCTCACTAGCGTCTCTGGGCGCTGACTGACAAATCAGAACGTGTTCCAATTTGACAGTGCCTGTCTCAACTGTCAGGCTGCCGGACAAATTGTATCAATTATTCGTAGAGAAGCAGTTGCTGCTAAAAAAAAGTCATTCGCCGTCCTTTTTGGTCACACCTCTTGCCAGCGGTCTCGCTGAGCTGCTGGCATCACTACAGGCTACTGGAGACAGCAGGCCAACACCCGCCTCCTTCACCAAATGCCCTGTAGGGTGTTGGTACAGCCGAGCATCGTTACGATTGTTGTAGCGTGTTCGCTGATGAAATGTATGTTCAATCAATGATGTTTTCTTGACGACATGTCAGCCTGTTACCGACCACTCTCCGCCCCACTGCGGATGGTGGACTACCTGAGGCTACCATCTTCGTTGCTCCACCCTCCATAGTGGCCACGAACCCCCGGACATTACACATGTGAGCATACACTGATGGGCCAAAACATTATGATCACTGTCCACTGTGAGATTAAATGCTACCTGATGGATGTGTGGGCATGTGACGAGTGAAGTAAATATATATTGGAGCAGAGAGGGATGGGGAATCATTTTACTGGCGAAACAGGCCGCAAAGGGGAAATCCTCTGACAGAAATGACTTTCAAATGGCATTCTTATGACTCGCCGACTGGAAACGAGCGTCGGGAAACGGCGAAGCTGGTCACCAATTTAGGTACTACTGTCATGGGCGTCTGCCGAAAGTGTTTGAAGAATGATGAAACCGCGAGTTGCCGACAGGGAGTTGGACATCGTCATCTCATCATGAAACGTAGAGGCTGGGGGTTGCCCACTCCATAACGCATAAAAGCCGCGATCTATGGCAGATCAGACGACAGAGTACAATGTAGGTGCAGACACATTGTTCAGCGCACAATTCTGAACATGGCACTCCGCTGCAGACGACCCGACCTATTCCCATATTGAGTCAACGACGTCGCCAGTTACGTTCATAGAGGTCACAAGATCGCCGAGGCTGTACTGCGGCTAAGTGGGATGAAATGTTTCTTGTAACTCCAGGTATGGTCTTGTACGTATATGCCACCATTCAGACGAACGCCTATCGAAACATGCACCGAGCCACAGACGAAAGAAAGTGGGGGCAGTAGTATACTATGGGGGATTGGGTGGGGGGCACACATTTACATGGTTTCCCTGGGACCTGTGATATCAATCAAAGGTACCATCTACTTTTGAACTGTGTGAACATTATTGCGGACCACCACAATCACTTCATGTTTGATGTCTTCCTCGACGGCGATGACACCTTCTAGCAAGAAAGCTTTCCGTGTTACAAGGCTACAGTCGTGCTATAGTAGTTCGAGAAGAAGGACATTCAACCCATTGTTATGTGTTGTCCGTCAACTCACCTGATATAAATCCTGATGGAACACATCTGAGACAGATACCAGAGACACGCACACAAAGCATTCGCCCGTATAGGAATTGCGAGACCTGTGCATAGACATCTGGTGCCTCATGACTCGGGAGATCTACCAAAGACTTGTCGAATCAAGGCCACGCAGAATCGCTATTGTATTGAGTTCCTAAGGTGGACCAGGTGACGATAATATTCTGCCTCATGAGTGAATATAATTATATGCATTATACTTTAAAATAACTATAATCTCATTATTACAGCAAATGTGTTATTGCGGCCAGAATGAAAAAAATATTTAAAAAGAAGAGAAAAGGGAAAAGAATGAATTGCAGAAAAATTATCTCTACAGTGTAATTTTAACTATATCCAGGCAGCATTCTGATACTCATTTAGATGTCGCAGTTAGATCCGTCTGTTAGCTCAGTGACTGTTTACAGGCATCGATTTTTTTAACTGCATTTTACACATTCTCTCCTGAAATGTAGCACATCATTTCCTCACAACTATCTTGTTCTCTGCATTGTAAATTCTTATGTTTTATTTTGCGGTGTACCTGTAGCACCGCCAGTTACCTCATTTTCTTTTAAACGCCTGTAACTATGGGGCATAAGGTCAATACTCCGTTACAAGATGAATAATTCCCCTTGCTGCTTTGTATTACTTCATCTTCTTGCATCTAGTTTATCGGCTGCTCGAAACACATACTGCGCCACGGATGCTCGTCGGTGGGGCGGTATTATCGCATGAGGGGACTTTTGAAAAAAATGAAGATCTCTTACGTTAGTTTTCAGGGTGTGCCAAATATGCTACCAGTTATTTAGTTCGTTGTTATTCCGTAATCTGTGTGCTGTGACGTTCTCTTCTTTATTCATGTTTCCCTTCCAAAGCCGGCGGAAGGCGTCAAGTAGTCTTATTTGTAGATATATTGGGCAAAGACCGACGACTTCTGCAGGCGCTTCCTCTTTGATCTATGTAAATAGAAATCTAGATGTTCGTTTGTTCAAAATCGTATAACTCCGAAAGTTCTTCATCGATTCATTTGATATTTTGACACGACGTTGCATACGAATACGGGCATTTTTTGTTGTACCTTTTTCTAATAGGTATGATATAAAAATTAATATGTAATATATAATTGGGAAACCTTATGCCGGCCGTGGTGGCCAAGCGGTTAAAGGCGCTACAGTCTGGAACCGCGCGGCCGCTACGGTCGCAGGTTAAAATCCTGCCTCGGGCATGGATGTGTGTGATGTCCTTAGGTTAGTTAGGTTTAAGTAGTTCTAAGTTCTAGGGGACTGATGACCTTCGAAGTTAAGTCCCATAGTGCTCAGAGCCATTTGAACCATTTTTGGAAAACTTCAGATTTTCGCACGGTACTCTGATGAACATTCTGGAGCAATAAGAATAAACATAGCTCAAAATCAGAGGAGATAGACAGTGGGGTGGGTGGAAATGGACATAGAGAGTAGAGGAGATGGACAGGCAGAGGTGGCAGGAGAAGATGGAGAGAGAGAGGGAGGAGAAGATGGACACAGGAATAGTGGAGGAAGTGATAGACGGAATGATGGGGAGTAGGATATCAACAGAAAGAGGGGGAGAGAGGAGGGGAGGAGCAGATGGAGCGAGAGGGGGTGGAGAAAATGGACACAGAGAGAGGGGGGGAGGAGATGATGGACAGGGAATGGGGGAAGGAGGAGGATATGGACAAAGAGGAGCAGGACATAGATAGAGAGACAGGGGAGAAGGAGATCAGGAGGCATGTCCAATTCTCATTCATATTATGTTCGAGTATAATGACTTTCCTGGAGACTAGAAATCTACTCTGTAGGAATCAGCATGGGTTTCGAAAAAGATGATCGTGTGAAACCCATCTCGCGCTATTCGTCCACAACACTCAGAGGGCCATAGACACGGGTTCCCAGGTAGATGCCGTGTTTCTTGACTTCCGCAAGGCGTTCGATACAGTTCCCCACAGTCGTTTAACGAACGAAGTAAGAGCATATGCACTATCAGACCAATTGTGTGATTAGATTGAAGAGTTTCTAGATAACAGAGCGCAGCATGTCATTCTCAATGAAGAGGAGTCTTCCGAAGTAAGAATGATTTCAGGTGTGCCGCAGGGGAGTGTCGTAGGACCGTTTCTATTCACAATTTATGTAAATGACCTTGTGGATAACATCGGAAGTTCACTGAGGCTTTTTACGGATGATGCTGTAGTACATCGAGAGGTTGTAACAATGGGAAATTGTACTGAAATGCAGGAGGATCTGCAACGAATTGACGCATGGTGCAGGGGATGACAACTGAATCTCAATGTAGACATGTGTAATGTGCTGCGAATACATAGAAAGGAAGATCCTTTATCATTTAGCTACAATATAGCAGGTCAACAACTGGAAGCAGTTAATTCCATAAGTTATCTGGGAGTAGGCATTAGGAGTGATTTAAAATGGAATGATCATATAAATTTAATCGTTGGTAAAGCATATGCCAGACTGAGATTCATTGGAAGAATCCTAAGGAAATGCAGTCTGAAAGCAAAGGAAGTAGGTTACAGTACACTTGTACGCCCACTGCTTGAATACTGCTCAGCAGTGTGGGATCCGTACCAGATAGGGTTGATAGAAGAGATAGAGAAGATCGAATGGAGAGCAGCGCGCTTCGTTACAGGATCATTCAGTGATCGCGAAAGCGTTACGGAGATGACACATAAACTCCAGTGGAAGACTTTGCAAGAGAGACGCTCAGTAGCTCGGTACGGGCTTTTGTTGAAGTTTCGAGAACATACCTTCACCGAGGAGTCAAGCAGTATATTGCTCCTCCTACGTATATCTCGCGAAGAGACCGTGAGGATAAAATCAGAGAGTTTAGAGCCCACACAGAGGCATACCGACAATCTTTCTTTCCACGAACAATACGAGACTGGAATAGAAGGGAGAACCGATAGAGGTACTCAAGGTACCCTTCGCCACACACCGTCAGGTGGCTTGCGGAGTATGGATTAGATGTAGATTAGAAACGTGTGCTCTCTCTTTTCTTTCCATTTAACCAGAGTCACAGGTAAGCGTGGGTGGGAACAACTAATTTTACGCATGGTTTAATTTTCTCCAAAACCTACCACAGCGCTTCTAAATAGGCACGTATGACTTTGAAGGTTGTGTTAATTTTTGGAATTCTATATTGATGATTCTGAGTCTCAGACCGCACGCATCTGAATAAACGTCTGTAATGTATGTATTGTAATTCTAAGCTTCGTCTAGTAATGTGTTGAAACTTGATGCGTACTGTCGCGACCTGATCGGTGAGCAAGCAACACATAATATAACACGTTGTAAATCGACACTCGGCGCTGTGGTCTATACAGCAACGTGACGGTGCGGTCACTTATTCAGGAAAAGCTTATTTCGGCTTCATCCAAAGTGTGTACGTCGCTGCTACCCCGACTCACGCTTAATGGCGCATGGAAGCAGAAATACGCTAAGAAAATAACACACGCGAAGAGACTCACGTTCGCACCAGCGTTCCCTTCTCTCGGCTTCCACGCTTCAGCAAGCGTGACCATCGCGTTAAGGTTGCACAGCTCGGCAGCGAATGCAGTGCGAGTAAGAATAATCAGCTCATGAAACGTGCTCCATATCTCTTCGCGCCCAGCTGTATGGCCTGAAGTGCAATACTGCAGCAGTTCTAAATCTTAGGGCTCCATTTCAACACTCAGTAAAGAGGCAAAAGGGCAGCGCAGTTAAGATGGAAACACGGCGTCCCCCATGAATAGTCTGAGTTGCACCATTGTGCGTCGTTTGATTAACTGAGTGAGCACAGTACGAGAGGAGAAAGTAAACGGCTGTAGTGCATAATGCCCAGTTAACCTTCGTGGGCGCAGCATAGAGCGATAATTCCTCAAATGAGACTACGGCCGAAGCCTTTGCCATACTCGTTCAGTCCACGACTGTGCACCGTTTTCAATGATCTCGACACTGACGGAACTTGCTTAGTTCATACGTGCCACAGCAGCGAGGACTCCAAACTCACGAATAAGGTGCACGCTAGCAGTCCTTAAGCAATATTTCATTATGTGGCGTTTAGGGAAGCAGTGTCAATCGTCATGTTTTTTGCTGACAATATATTTCTCTATACAGAGTGATTTTGCTAAGTGGGCTGAAACCGCAGGAAACTCTGTTCAAGAATCGCAAGAGGAGGAGGTATTCTTGGAAAAGGCCAAGGGATATGGGAATATTTCAGTTAGATTACATCATGGTCAAGCAGAGATTCCGAAATCAAATACTGGATTGCAAGGTGTATCCAGGAGCAGATATAAACTCAAATCACAATTTAGTATTGATGAAGAGTAGGCTGAAGCTTAAGAGACTAGACAGGGAAAATGAGTGCCCAAAGAAGTGGGATACAGAAGTACTAAGCAATGAGAAGATACGCTTTATGTTCTCTGAGGCTATTGATACAGCAATAAGGAATAGCCCAGTAGGCAGTTCAAAAATGGTTCAAATGACTCTGAGCACTATGCGACTTAACTTCTGAGGTCATCAGCCGCCTAGAACTTAGAACTAATTAAACCTAACTAACCTAAGGACATCACACACATCCATGCCCGAGGCAGGATTCGAACCTGCGACCGTAGCAGTCGCTCAGTTCCAGACTGTAGCGCCTAGAACCTCACGGCCACTCCGGCCGGCAATAGGCAGTTCAGTTCAAGAGGAATGGACAGCTGTAAGAAGGGCAATTGAGAAGTTGGAAATAATAACACAGATACGAATAAGGTAACTGCGAAGAAATCATGGGAACACAAGAAATATTTCAACTGATCGAAGAAAGAAGGAAGTACAAAAATGTTCAGGGAAATTCAGGCATACAGATGTACAAAACACTAAGGAATGAAATAAACAGAAAGCGCAGGAAAAATGTGAAGAAATCGAAAAAGAAATGATTGTTGGAAGGACTGACTCAGCATGTAGAAAAACAAAACAACCTTCGGCGAAATTAAACGGAAGGGTGGTAATATTAAGAGTGCAATGGGAACTCCACTGTTAAATGCAGCAAAGAGAGCGGACAGGTGGAAAGAGCACACTGAAGACCTCTGATGTGGAAGACTTGTCTGATGACGTGATGGGAGAAGAAACAGGAGTAGACATAGAAGAGATAGGAGATCTAGTATTAGAATCAGAATTTAAAACAGCTTCGGGAGACATGAGATAAAATAAAGCATTAGGGATAGATAATAATCCATCAGAATTTCTAAAATCACTGGGGGAAGTGGCAACAAAGAGATTATTCCATTTGACCTGTAGAATGCATGAGTTTAGTGATGACCATCAGATAATTCCGAAGATTTCCAGAGCCGAAAAGTACGAGAATTGTCTCTCAATCAGCTTAACAGCCATGATTCTAAGTCGCTAACAAGAATGATATACAGAAGACTGGAAAAGAAAATTGAGAATCTGTTAAATGACGATCAGTTTGGTTTTAAAAAGGTAAAGGCACCAGAGAGGCAATTCTGACGTTACGGTTGATAATGGAAGCAAGACTAAAGAAAAATCAAGACTCGTTTATAGGATTTGTTGACCTGGAATAAGCGTTCGACAGTGTAAAATGGCGCAAGATGTTCGAAATTCTGGAAAGAACAGGGGTAAGCTATAGGGAAAGACAGGTAATGTACAACATGTGTATGAATCAAGAGGGAACAATAAGAGTAGGAGAAGAAGAACGAAGTGCTCGGATTAAAAAGGGTGTAAGAGAAGGATGTAGTCTTTCGCCCCTACTGTTCAACGTATACATGGAAGAAGCAACTGCGGAAATAAAGGAAAGGTTCAAGGGAGGAATTAAAATTCAAGCTGAAAAGATATGGTAAGATTCGCTGATGACATTGCTATTCTCAGTGAAAGTGAAGAAGTATTACAGGATCTGCCGAATGGAATGAACAGCCTAATGAGTACAGAATATGGACTGAGAGTAAATCGAAGAAAGACGAAATTAATGGGAAGCAGGAGAAATTAGAACAGCGAGGAACTTAACATCAGGGTTGGAGGTCAGGAAGTAGATGAAGTAATTCTGCTATCTATGGAGCAAAATAACCCATGACGGTCGGAGCAAGGAGGACATAAAACGGAGACTAGCACTGGCAAAAAGAGCTTTGCTGGCCAAGAGAAGTCTACTAGTATCAAATCTTAATTTGGGGAAGAAATTTCTGTGAATGTACATTTGGAGCTCAGCATTGTATGGTACTGAAACATGGACTGGGGAAAAACCAGAGAAGAAGATAATCGAAGCATTTGAGATGCGGTGTTACAGAAGAAGACTGAAAATTAAGTGGACTGATATGGTAAGGAACGAGGAGGTTCACCAGAGAATCGGGCGAGGAAAGAGTAGGAAAAAAGTGACAAGAAGGAGGGACTGGATGGCAGGACATCTCTTAAGGCATCACGGAATAACTTCCATAGTACTAGAGGGAGCTAAAGAGGGTAAAGCCTGTAGAGAAAGACAGAGACTGGAACAGATCCAGCAAGTAATTGAGCACGTAGGTTGCAAGTGCTACTCTGTCATGAAGAGATTGGCGTGGGAGAGGAATTCGTGGTGGGCGGCATCAAACTAGTCAGCAGACTGATGACTGTGGGAAGATGACAGCGAGCCATCAGCCTCAATATGTCGGCGTTGTAGATGATGTTGAGATGCCTCCGCACGGAAATGCAAAAGTGAGCCGGAGCACCGTCATGTAGCAGCCACAGTACCCCTTGTACCACCAAAGGCACGCCTTGCCACAGGGGCGCCTGTGTAGTCTGCATGAGGTGCAGATATGCCTCGCCTTTGAGACGTTGTGGAAGGATGACTGGTCCCATGAGGCAATTGTCAATAATCCTTGCCCACACATTGAGGCTGAACCGATGCTGATGGTTCGATGCCAGGGCTACGTGATTTTTCCTACTGGGTGTTTACAGGCCTTCTGGAGGTGTGGCAGGTACCGTAAGTCTTCCGGCCAACCGAATTTACTTTCCGATCATAGCCTCCCTCACTAATGATTTACACCTGTCGTTCACGAGCAGCGGATCTGTTGTCACAGTCAGTCAGACAGTGTTCTCGCCGACAGCCTTCTTTCCTGTAACGTTCTGCAGACCTTAGCCACTTGAGTTCTATACACTTGAGTTCTATACACTGTGAATAAGGGAAATAATTATAACAACGAAAGGCTAACAACGAAAGGGAAACTGTTGTCTCTTCTCAAGGATAGTCATCGCTATCGGGTGCACATAAAATGTTATGAGTATACGAACTGGGTGTGCGTGAATTCCGAACGGAGCATGCTCTGAAAACGCTTAAAGATTGCGAATGGCAGAAACATGGCTTAACAGCAACATTCTTGCCTGACCGACGAAGCAGGTGTCCCCATTAAGAAACGAGTGCACAACTGCAGGAAAAAGAGTTCACGAGGAAAAGACAGAACCTATTTTCCAATTATTTCGAAAGAAATTTCAAGATCTGAAAGATAAATGTTTAGATTTAATCGAAAATATACCAAGTTATAACAACTCCAAGAGTGCATTGTGTAAAGTAAGAACGGAAGCTGTTGCGACAACGAGAATCCTGACCCTAATTCGGAGATTCAGCTCAGTGAAATATTTTGAAATTGTACTGAAGAAAATTTTTTTTTGAAAACTGACACTGGGTCCGTTCCTGACAAATGAATCGTAGTGTTCGGTTGTGAAGAGGCGGAGAAAATCTTTTGGATTAAAAATATGATGTGTGGGTGGTCACCGAAAACTGCAGTGCTTCACTTTGAAATGACTACGATTAAAGCTATGAAAGCACTGTCAAGGAATAGAAAACAATGATACAACTGAATTAAAGAAAACAGACCAGGACGAAGAACACGAAGCTGAAATATGTCAAGGAGACAATATTAGTTTGGAGCAGATACAAGAAGAATTAAGGCAGATTAACAATAGATCAGCGAGACCCAATGATACTAATGCTGAACTTATCAAATATGGAGAGTTAACGTTAGAACTGGGGCTGTTGCATTAATTAAATGAACGTAGGAAATCAAAGATGATACCCTATTCTTGGAGAGTGGTAGAAGTAATATTACCTTATAAAAAAGGAAGGAAGCAGAATTGTTGGAGAGAATTACAGCAGAATAAGACTATTGAGCACTGATTATAAATTATATGCACAAATAACAACCAACAGACTGAAAAGAATAGCTGACACCCTCCCACTGGATGAAGAAAACGGTTTTAGAAAGTTGCGATCATGCAGTGACAATATTGTAAGATGGCAAGAACTACGCCCCTTACATGAAGCCATTAAAGATCATCTAGCTCACGTTGAGCGAACAGTAGGGCTGAACAAAATGACTGACAAGGCACAATGCATCTTGTCAAGGGTATAGTATGGACATAGTGGAATAATTAATGTCAGGTGACGGTTTTAAAGTAATTCACACGACATGAAAACTTTGTGGAAACGAGTCGATTTACTGGACGCTAGTTTACCCCAGGGAAGTATTTAGAATTGACCGTGGCCGGATGGGGAACGGCGAAGGGAAGCGACAATAGGCAGCTTAGGGCGGCTCAAGCTCTGAGAAAGCGGTAACGCGGCGCGGCCTCCAGCCGCCTTAAGATGAGTGACAGCATGGGTGGTTAACCCCAACCCCATGCTGATGTACCGGGAAACAGACAGAGAACTTTACGCCTGTTGATAAATGTCCGCCGTCTCGTTTTCTGTGAAACATGCGAGAAAGCTGCGCAAAGCTACGGTGGAGCGGTCAACAGAGGTCAAAATATGCATGTTAGTGACTATAGCAACTTCATGGTGAATTCATGGTCCGCAGAGCCTGAAGTAAATCAGGTGAAGAGTGACAGCATGAAATACACTAGCCTCCAATGGGAACATAGGACCAAGGAATTTGAAGTACTCTCCTGGGAGTCAGAATTCCGGAAAAATTGGTGTTTGTGCAGATGCTAACCTTGATGGGTGGCCTGGGAGGAGCTATATAGCAGAAGTTGAGAAGAAGGGAAATTTTGTGGGAATTTGTTCACTTCCCAGAGCAGGCATTGGTCTGCGCTGGGAAGCGACGCATAATTATCACGACTTGCGCTGCAATTGGCGTAAGTGATTTTGCTGGAGGGGAAACCGAGGCGAAGAGTGGACTGTGAGAAGTCTCCGTAGAGGTCTTCCGTTCCGAGCTTGCCTAGAGTGCAGACGTGGCGTTCTTGACTCAGCTTGCCTGAGAAAGAGTGAGCATCTCTTCAGTTTAGGACAGCAAAGGGAACGATTGAGCTTGGAGATAGGAAGTTTTGGTTCAGCTATGTACGGAGAAAGATAGCTAGGAGTGAATAGACGAGCGCAGCCTTGCAGCACCACGAGGTCGGCCGACGTCCACACAACGCCGCCGCTCCGCCACGCTGTATTCGGTGATATTGCGCCCGCTCCGGCCACTGATTAATTTGTTGGATCACGTCGGCAAAGTTTCCACGAGGGTTTCATGGGCCGTGTATTGTAGACTTCTTCTCGCATTTTGCATTACGGCTGGGTCAGTCGATAGGAATTACTGTTGAGTATCGCGCTTTACTCCACGCAAACGCAATTTATTACCGCTGCCTGATAGGTGAGTCTTGTAATGTCATGATTGAAGGTCTTGAGTTAAAATAAATTTGTGCTAATCGACTGCATCTGTTTTCAATCAAGTAGTTGAAATCCCAAGTCACTTTCTTAATTAATTTTATGTTCGACATTTGCATCTAGTGTTCAATAGCTGAATAAAACATCGATGTGCACCCCTTTTTAATTAAAAGTGATCAATTCTGAATAAATTAATGTCAACACTGCCACCGCAGTTCAATCAGGAGTCACAGGGCCGTATTACTCTTTTGCGTTATCCGATATTGCGGCAGTTCGCACTCTCTGTTGATCTGTTAGTCAAAACCAGCTAAGTGACGGGTGGGGTGTTACAATATTAGTGCAGCAGATAACTGATATGTGACGAGAACTTCATCTGAAGACTCCTATTGCATTTTTAGATTACGAAAAAACCTTCGACAGAGTGAATAAGTATAGACCTATGCTGTGCAATATAATGGTGCAAAATGGTTCAAATGGCTCTGAGCACCATGGGACTTAACATCTCAGGTCATCAGTCCCATAGAACTTAGAACTACTTAAACCTAACTAACCTAAGGACATCACACGCATCCATGCCCGAGGCAGGATTCGAACCTGCGACCGTAGCGGTCGCGCGGTTCCAGACTGAAGCACCTAGAACCGCTCGACCACCAGAGGCCGGCCAATATAATGGAGAGAAAGGTTATTCTAAACATATAAAACAATTAATAAACTAATAAAAATTGTATTTTAATTATGAAATCGTAATTTATATAGCCAAAATGAGGATCAATAGCAGTTTTAACAGAGGAGTACGGTAAGGTTGCAGTCTCTCAACCAATTTACTTGATATGTACACTGAAGTGACAAAAGTCGTGGGATACCCCCTAATATCGTGCCCGGTGTAGGGTAGCAAATCGACTTCTCTTGTCTCAAAAAGTCGTTGGAAGTACCCTGCAGAAATACTGAGCCATGCTAACTCTGTAGACATCCGTAACTGCGAAAGCGTTGCCGGTGCACGATTTTGTGCACGAAATGACCTCTCGATTATGTCCCATAAATGTTCGATGGGATTTTTGTCGGGCGACCTGGGTAGCCAAACCATTCGCTCGAATTTTCCAGAATGTTCTTCAAACCAATCACGAACTATTGTGGCCCAGTGACTCGGTATATTGTGATCCACAAAAATTCTATATTTGGGTAGAAACACGAAGACCACGATTGGCTGCAGATGGTCTCTACGTAGCCGAACATGGAACAGAGGACACAGCCCACACCATGTAAACACAGCCCACACCATTACTGAGCCACGCAGCTTGCGCAGTGCCTTGTTGACAACTTGGTCCTTGGTTTCGTGGGTGTGCGCCACATTAGAACCATACCACCAGGTGTAACCAACTGAAATCCGGACTCATCTGACCAGACCACTGTTAACCAATAGTCTAGGGTGCAACCGTTATGGTCACGAGCGCAGGAGAAGTGCTGCATGTGACGTCGTGCTGTTAGCAAAGGCACTCGCGTCTGCCGTCTGCTGCCATAGCCCAATAACGCCAAATTTCACATCACTGTTCTAGTGTTTCACGCAGTGTCGCTTGTTTCTTAGCAATGGCAAGCAAGTGCAGCTGCTCCAGGTCGTTAAGTGAAGACCTTCGGCCACGGCGTTGTCCCTGGTGAGGTAATGCCTGAAATTTGATATTCTCGGCACACTCCTGACACTGTGAATCTCGGAATATTGAATCCTTAATGATTTTCGAAATTGAATGTTCCATGCGTCTAGCTCCAGCTAACATTTCGAGGTTCAGAGTCTGTTAATTCCCGTTGTACGGCCGTAATCACGTTGGAAACTTTTTCATATGAATCACCTGAGTACAAGTGACCGCTCTTTTATACCTTGTGTAAGCGATACTACCGCAATCTGTATATGCGCATATCGCTATCTCATGACTTTACGCTATCTCATGACTTTTGTCACCTCAGTGTATATTGGCGACATATATACTAAAGTGTACATAAGCCTACCCGGCCAGCCGCGCGGTCTACCGCGCTGCTTCCCGAGCGGTAAGGCGTGGCGATCCCCAGCAAGAAGGAGAGTTAATGGATGTCCTGTCAGGGAACAAGTAAAGAATTCTGAAATAAGGAAAGAATTAAATATATGTATTTTACTTGAACGAAAGAATAGAAAATCAAGTAACAAAATAGATGAAGTATGTAGAATGAATGGGGTCAGAAAGAATAGTCAGAAATGTAACACGCCATAGACTTGTAAGGAAGAGAAGTACAGGTAGAATCAAGGAAAAGGTGGATCCATGAGCGGTTATTGTACGTTGACTTAGGCAGGGGTCACATTAACGTGACTGGACCGTGTATTTGTAGTTGTAGACATCACACTGACGCCACGGGTCGCAAAGCACAGGGTCGTAAAGTCCATGACACCACTACCACCTTACACTGAAACATTAGTGTAGACAGTATTCACAGTTGCCTGATGTGTTCTCACCCGTGGTTTCAACCACTGAAACCTTCGCTGTGAGACAACTTTTATTCCCACCTTCAAGTGGGAGAACCTCCATTGGAATGGACTTCCGGTGACATGTCCAAACCACATTCTTGCTCATTATCGTCTCAGGAATCATTTCCTGCAGTTTGTCCACCATTTAGTAAAAGTACCCTGTATGTCGTTGTAGCGTGCCGAATCATGGGCAGATCTGAAGACATGAAAGGAAACAGCCGCCATGGATCTCCTCTGTATGTATGTGAAAGGTACATCCACTTACCTGGCTAGTCAGTTACGATAATGCACAATGAGCAAGCCACAGCTGCGACTGGAACAACATTACAATGTTTATGATCAAGCATTATACAGAGCCTTTGGATTCTGGGAGAGATTTTGGCAAACACTCTTAAACGACCCATAGGCGATCACTAATATTGCACTATAATATGTTATTGACGTTGTCGCTGGACTGACCAACAATATTGTTAGTCATATTGTAAACCATATTGTCCAATAATAGTGTGGGTCGGAATGATGGACGATAAAGACTCTACTGTCGTGTTAACTGATTTAGTTTGTTGAAAGCAGAAAGAAATGGATGCGTGAAAGATAGGGCCAACGAACGTGAAAGATCTCTCACGAAATCTTGTTGAGGGAACTGATGTTGAACGAAGAAAAATATCATAGCTTTTTGTGTGTTGGTGGTACAGAATTTGATACATTACTGGAAATAGTTCTCCCATACGTCGGGATCCCCATAAAGAGGCCCTTGCCCGTCCCCTCTCACCACCCTCCCCCTCCCCCCCCCCCCCGGATAAATTTCTGCGGACGCACATAGTCTTATCATATATACGTCTCATACATATATACGTCCCATAGTCTCATCATATATATCATATATATATAACGATATACGATGAGAGATACTGTTCCACCAAGTCAGCACTTACCTCTTACGCTACGATATCTTGCTAAGGGCAATTCTTTCGAAGTGTTTTAGACATAGTAATGGAAACGTGTCATGCGATAATAAGAGCAATACAGGTAGTAACGTTTATACAATGAAAATTATACTTTTATTTGTACATTTGCAGTAATTACATTTTTAAAAACATCTTCCTTCCGAGCAAGAAATCATACGATTCATCATTCTTAATATTTCAATTTTTGTATTCATCTGCCCTAACATTCCACAATGTCGGCAACGATATGTGCATTTCGATTGACCTTAATAATAATGCTCCTCCGTCTGGTTTTGAACTGATTTTCCACACAAGAACATCAAACGTAATCTCTTTGGCACGTGTAACAAGCTGAAGACAGTTGAGGGCATTGTCAATACTGCTCATAGACGCCACAATATTTCTAGCAGCGCCTTATGTTTCTAAGGTTTTTGATGTTCTCAATATTCTTGCGCAACCACTCAATCCCACCCTTACACGTTCAGCATTATTGCGTATCAAGAAATATTGCGCAATATTATTGACCGTCTATGGGGCGCTTTATTAACAACTGTACCGATACATGTCAGAGTTAACAGAACGTTTTCCGCTTATAACTTTCGACTCGGTCATTTCCGGATCATGGTCCCTCACTTCAAATCGGTACATTTACACTTCTCCATCATCGCAGAAATTTGTAATATCATCACGGATTCACCAGGTTGAATGCTATATTTGGAGAAAAGTTCCTGTATGCACTGAGCACGGTACAGCTGATGCTTTGCTGGAAGCAAAAGAAAGGTGCCGGTTTCTGTGTATTAAAATTCCAGGCCCGGGAGGCTCTTCCGGTTAAAGAGACGCTCGACCGCAGCTTTTGGTCCTGTTTAGTCACTGCTCTGCATAATATACTGCCGCCCCAAGGAGCCGGTCATGCTTCCCACTTTCTGTTCTCCACTCGATTCCTTACCTTTTTACCTTTTTTTCCCTTTTTTTTTTTGGCCCTCGGTCCGAGCATCCGTGGTGGCTGCACTGGTGGTACCCTGACCGAAATTGCCCATCTCACCGCGCTCGCTCCGTGTTTTACAAATACTTCGATATAATTATCGATTGTGGTCCGGAGATTAGGTCGAGGCGCTGTGGGGCCGAGCGCGCGCGCTGCTGATGGCGAGTGAAACATCTTTATTCACGAGCGGGCCCGGCTCCGCTGCGGGGTGGTCAGTGGCTGCCGTAACCCCCCCCCCTCCCATCTCCCCGCCCCCTGCTCCGCAGCCCGCCCCCCTCCCGCGAGACCTCGCTATCTGTTTGTTTTACCTGCGGTGATGACTGCCCAGCTCCGTCCGGGCCCCCCGTCATTAGCGCACGCCTCAACCTGCTGCCTGCTGGCTCTGCCGCCCCGTCCCGGCGGTCTACGGCCGATCCGCGCTCAACCTGGGCGCCGCAGCTGGCGGGATGCCTCGTTAGCGGAAACAGCTAACACGTCATTATCTGCAGGCCGCTCGGGGACCTTCTCTACCGAGCATTCCTTAGCTCATTCTGTAGGATCAAACTCTTCTATATTTTCTCTCGTTTAAATAGACTACACGATCTTTTAAGAGTTGTAACGATCGGTTCGGTAATGGCATCTACATTCGTGCTCTACAAATCATTGATTAGTATATGAGGCAGAGTATCGCACTTCATCATTCACAGACGTGTCACGTAAAAAATGACGCTGCTTGTTATTCAGCATCACTCTTCTGTCGCCCCCCCCCCCCCCCCCCCCGCATAAATGCGCTACAGGACTTTTCACACTTCACATACCGTGTACATTACTAAATCAGTGCACGGTACAGTGTCTACAATTTCGGTTTCAGGTTGCCTATCTGACCGCCTCCAAGGGCAGCAAAAATTAGTTTTGCAATATTTCGTATAATATTACTAACCGAATTTATACATATTTAAAATGCTGTCATAATCTACTCATTAAGAAATATAATCGTAGCTTAAAGTTTAACACAATACGCCGAGTATTAAAACTAGAATGTATACAGAATGTCCTAGGAGGAATGGTCAATATTCAGGGATACGACAGGAACGAACATTCGAAGTAAAAATGTAACCTTGGGCAGTAAAATGCATACCTAAAGGTTCAAAATGATTCAAATGGCTCTAAGCACTATGGGACTTAACATCTGAGGTCATCAGTCCCCTAGAACTTAGCACTACTTAAACCTAACTAACCTAAGGACATCACACACCTCCATGCGCGAGGCAGCATTCGAACCTGCGACCGTAGCGGTCGCACGGTTCCAGACTGAAGCGCCTAGAACCGCTCGGCCACATCGGCCGGCCGCATACCTTAAGGGCTATGAGCATTCTTCATCTTCGATACTACGCTGAACCACCCAACAAACTGGTACAGGCATGCGTATTCAAATACAGAGTTATGTAAACATGCGGAATACGGGGCTGCGGTTGGCAATGCCTATATAACAAAAGTGTGTGGCGCAGTTGTTAGATCGGTTACAGCTGTAACAATGGCATGTTATCAAGATTAAACTGAGTTTGAACGTGGTGTTTTTTATAGTCTACGCACAAGCGATGAGGCACAGCATCTCCGAGGTAGCGATGATGTCGGGATTTTTCCGTACGACCATTTCACGAGTGTACATTGAATATCAGGTATCCGGTAAAACATCGAGTCTCCGACATCGCCGCGGTCGGAAAAAGATCGTGCAAGATCAGGACCAACGACGACTGAACAGAATCCTTCAACTTGATAGAAGTGCAACCCTTCCGCAAATTGTTGCAGGTTTCAATATTGGGCGATCAAGTGACAGCGTGCGAACGATTCGACGAAACATTATCAATGTGGGTTTTCGGAGCTGAAGGCCCACTCGTGTGCCCTTGATGACTGCACGACACAAAGCTGGGCCCATCAACACAAAGCACGACACAAAGCTTTACCCTCGCGTGGGCCCACCAGCACCAAAATTGGACTGTTGATGACTGGAAACATGTTGACTGGTCGGACGAATCTCATTTCAAGTTGCATCGAGCGGATGGACGTGTACGGGTATGGAGACAACCTCATGAATCCATGGACCCTGCATGTCAGCAGGGGACTGTTCAAGCTGGTGGAGGCTCTGTAATGGTCTGGGGCGTGTGTAGTTGGAGTGATATGGGACCCCCGATACGTCTAAATATGACTCGGACAGGTGACACGTACGTAAGTATCCTGTCTGACCACCTGCATCCATTCATGTCCATTGTGCATTCCGACGGACTTCGACAATTCCAGCAGGGCAGTGCGACACTCTGCACGTCCAGAATTGCTACAAAGTGGCTCCAGATACACTCTTCAGAGTTTAAACACTTCCGCTGGCCACCAGACTCTCCAGACATGAACATTATTGGGCATATCTGGGGTGCCTTGCAGCGTGCTGTTCAGAAGAGATCTCCACCCGCTCGCACTCTTACGGATTTATGGACAGCCCTGCAGCATTCATGGTGTCAGTTCCCTCCAACACTACTTCAGACATTAGTCGAGTCCATGGCACGTCGTGTTGCGGCAGTTCTGCGTGCTCTCTGGGGCGCTACACGACATTAATCAGGCGTAATAGTTTCCTTGGCTCTTCAATTTATGAAACAAATCTCTTCTACTGCAAGCTCTTTGCTTTCCATATTTTCAGAGGTGATAGTATGGACAAAAAATGCAGTAAACGTGATCTCTAAAGTTGAAACTTTCAGAGCTTTGACCACATCTTCATCTTCGCTGTTGTGAAACGCATCTCTTCTACTGAACAAGTGCTCATAGCTCTTGGGGTACTCATTTTACAGCCCATGTTTACTAGACTTTTTTGCTTCTAATGATCGTTCGTGTCATATCCCTGAATAATGACCATATATTCAGGTTGTGTAGCTCACGGAGTGTTAATTACGAAGACAACACTTATCAAGTAGAACTTCAGCATCAGACGTGACGTTTCAGTTTATAACTTCTTTAATATTAACTCTACTCGCCACATATTTTGCGAATAGTATCCATATATATCACTGTATGTACCTGCAGAATGATAGTGTACGACACACCGTGCAGAAGATATGGCGTCATAAACGTTGAGATGGCGTGAGAAACTAGCGTTTGCTTAAAAACGGAGCGCAAATAACTGAACCATACTCATCCAGTGGTTGAGAATGAAAGCACATAGCGACTTCCAAAAAACTTTAAACATAATTTCGAAACTTTTTCTCTCTTGTATGCTTAACATCAAATAAATAACATGTTATCTTATTCGTAATCAGACGTTTGAAGTTGTTTTTACGAGGGCGTGCCGAAAAATGTGATAAAGTGTTCATTTACAGGTCTGTTATTGGAGTCATTTGTGTGTTTTCATTTATATTTTCTATGGTGTATAGTGCATTTAAGTCAGACTCTTCTAGGTGTGCCAGTTTTCACAAACGTTAGTGAGAAGATAGTTTGGAATGACAACAACAGAGGGTAAAAACTGAAGCTAAGGAAATTTCTCAACAGTGTATTGTAAGGCTTAGTCGTTATACCGGGTGATCAAAGAGTCAGTATAAATTTGAAACTTAATAAACCACGGAATAATGTAGATAGAGAGGTAAAAATTGACACACATGCTTGGAATGACATGGGGTTTTATTAGAACAAAAAAAAAACGAAGTTCACAAAATGTCCTACAGATGGTGCTAGACAGCAAAACGTCAGTGACTGCGCATGACAATCGTGTATAAAAGGAGCTGTAATGAGAGAGAGAATCAGATGCGCCAGCAGTCGCAGCATGTTGACGTTACCTGAAAAGGCGCTTTTAGTGAAGCTGTATTATCAGAATGGCGAATGTGCTAGTTCAGCGTTACGATCCTATCGCCATAGAAAGGGGATTCGAACGGGTAAAGGTCCGTTGACAAATGCAGCTGTGGCGAGAATGATTTCGAAGTTCGAAGCGACGGGTTGTTTAGACGATAGTCCCCGTAGTGGCCGACCGAGCACAAGGCGTAATGCTGCTGAGACAGTTCAGGAAGAAATGGAGACTGTAGCGGGTCTATGCAGGGTGGGGGAGGAGGAGGGGGGTCAACGCTCGTGCAGTCATCACACGTCGCATCGGCATTCCATACACTGCTGTTTGGTTGGCACTTAGGCGTACCCTCCGATCCTATCCGTATAAAATCCATCGGCATCATGAACTGTTACTGGCGATTTAGTGAAACGGAGGGCATTTGCGGTGTGGGCGTTTCAAAGGATGGCGGAACATGGCGATTGGTTGAGTAACGTGTTGTGGACCGACGAAGCTCATTTCACGCTCCGAGGGTCTGTCAACACCCACAACTGCAGAGTCGTGGAAACTCCATTGCACGACGAGAAAGTCACGGTATGGGTTGGATTTACCACATCTACCGTTATCGGGCCGTTTTTCTTCGAGGAAATGCGTGATTCTGGTTTTGAAACTGCTACCGTGACGGCTGAGAGGTACGCCGATATCTTAGAGAATCGCATCATCCCCGGCCTGACTGATAAACACCTGCTGGAATGTACGATGTTTATGCAGGATGGCACTCCACCCCATATTGCTAGACGCGTGAAAGATCTCTAGCGCGCGTCGTTTGGTGATGATCGTGTGCTCAGCCGCCACTTTCGTCATGCTTGGCCTCCCAGGTCCCCAGACCTCAGTCCGTGCGATTATTGGCTTTGGAGTTACCTGAAGTCGCAAGTGTATCGTGATCGACCGACATCTCTAGGGATGCTGAAAGACAACGTCCGACGCCAATGCCTCACCATAACTCCGGACATGCTTTACAGTGCTGTTCACAATATTATTCAAGCTAGTGTTCAGGAATGATGGTGGACATATTGAGCATTTGCTGAAAAGAACATCATCTTTGGTTTGTCTTACTTTGTTATGCTAATTATTGCAATTCTGATCAGATGAAGAGTCATCTGTCGGACATTTTTTGAACTTTTGTATTTTTTTGGTTCTAATAAAATCCCATGTCATTCCAAGCATGTGTGTCAATTTGTACCTCTCTATATACATTATTCCGTGGTTTATTTAGTTTTCAAATTTATACTGACTTTTTGATCAACTAGTACAATGCTCAGTTATTGTCGAATTGGGTTCAATAATATTTGTAGCCCTCTGCCTCAGCTACGTTCTGTCAGCTTTAACTATGTAAATTAGGATTATGTAAGAGTAGACATAAAGTTTTAAATGTCACCCAAAACAATAAAGTAATTAATTTGTTTGTTTACAGGTACAAGGGCTATTACCTTTTCAACCTCCGATCGGTTGCAAAGTGGAAACCAAAAGTGAAAATCCAAAAAAAAATTTTTTTTTGCAACGCTTAACTACACCTTTGAGTTAGTTCTCTACATAATCACCTCTCCATTTGTCGTAGAGTGGCACCAATTTTCCAGTACCACCAACTTTCGAATATTCTCATAATAATCTGTCACCAGTGCATTCCTCCAATTCCCTAAATTCGTCTGCAGCTCATTGTATGTGCCAAAATGCCGTCTTAGCCAGGGGTACATCTGAGCAAAGAAACGAAAATCAGAGAGAGCCAAGTCCTGGCTGTATGGTTGGTGATCAAAGACTTCTCATCGAAAACGCAGCAGGAGTGTCATTGTTGCACAAGCTGTTTGTGGCTGATCATTGTCATGACGACAGACACATATAACAGTTACGCTGTGTGGGCTGCATGAAGTCAGGCTTATCCCTCAACACCCACTTCACACTTGGCAGGAGACTAGAGCTCTAAGACTACTGTAGGCTATCGCAGACTATCATAAGTAAGTGAAGACTGCAATAGTTTTCCTAGTAGCTTTTGTCAGTTAAGGTCATAGCTACATTACCTGTACATTAGGCATGTTGCATACCTATCAGGTGTTACTTGAAAAGGGTCTAGTTCTTTGTGTATGCAGTAAGTATCTTACGAGATTCTCCCAAAAACAGGAAGCAATGAACTGTCTGGAAACTGAGTGAGGATATATAAAAGGTCAGGTAACCAATGGAATAATTTTGTTCTACATAATTGTCCTCCTGTCTGTTACTTAAAAATAAACAGTATTTATAGCAAAATTCAAACTTCAATGGTCAGTTCAGGTTATATTTGTAAATTGTTGGTTTGTAACTTTACACAGGGGGATGTTGTAGTAAAAATAAAGGAAACGCTAAAGACCTACCACACAGCGTTAGAAAGCGCTATTTCCTCAACAAAAAGGTAAAATAAAAGAACCCAAAACAGCAATGGCTAACTTATATAAGAAATGTTTCTGTTATTCGTAAACAACTTCTGCATTTATCAATAATGACAGGAAACTCTTGCCTTTGGTCATGATCAAGAACGTTCTATTAAGTACAAAATAACAACAACAATTATAGGTGATTTTTTACATATGTGAATGTAAATTGTACTTGCATCAAAAGTAATTGCTTTGGTTACATGAAACCGCCGAAGTTACGCTATCAACTAATTTTTTTTAATTATAAAATGTAATTTATAATCTATAAAGATGTAATATACACAACGGACTAACACGGAATGATGTGAAGCTCTAATTATGTGCAAAACAAACAAACATACAAAAGACAAAGAGAAGTCGTCGGTTGCCAGTTTACCTTTTACATATTCATTGTTTTCCCTACCAATACTACTATTTACTGCATTATTTTTGGTAGAGCGCAACGCCGCGGGAGACGCTGTTGGTCTACCATCTTTACACGCTCACAGCGAGCTCAGAACTGAGAAATGCGACATGACGCGATTTACGGGTATACAGCGCAACACATCTGTGCAAAGCTTCATCAGATTTTTAATGTGTTTTTTAATTTTACGATCAATCAGCATTTGAAAACAAAATAGCCCTCGTACATGCTACAGTACCTGTGCACTCTGAAATCCCAGAGCCTCAGAACCGTTGGATGGCTCTAGCGGATCCAAAACGAAGTGGTGTAATCTACTGATATGGTGCTGTATTATACGGTAATTTCTTTTCAGTATTTGAAGAGAAACAATGCAGCAGTAATCCATGTTCTGTTGGTGGAAATTTACGGCAACAATGCAATATCTTACAAGACAGTGGTAAGACGGCGCAGACGCTTCTAGAGAGGTCAAACAAGTCAGAGTGATGAAGAACGAGAACATCAGTGTTCTCCAGATGTGAAAACTAGTGACTCCTTCCTCGCTCCACAAATGAAGAAAACATTGCTCGGCAGGAATTCCCAGAATGACAACAAAGTGATCTTTTAGGGGAAATGTTTCCCGATCAATCAAGTTACAGTTAAGGTCTCTGTCAAGTTATCAATCGTTCAGAAATATGTTTCACATTGAAGGGAGGAGTAAAACCATTGTAAGGTAACGGTCTCGTAGCATGAACTTGAAGCATGTGTAACTGTCTGTGACGCCAATCTGGTGGCGATAATATTTGGCCGACCCCAAGTAAGCACATTCTCGAGAGATTTTTCTCGAAACTGCCCTTGCTGGATGGGCAGTGATGATGGAGACGTTCAGATGGACAGCGTAGTCATGGGACTGGACCATGGCGTGAGATCGCTTCCAAAACTAAAAGTAATTAGCACAGTGAGTGACCTGGTTTAACGAATAAAAAGAAACAATGGACGGATAAAGTTTCCAGATGAAGGGAGACGTACATCTCGAGATAAAAATAATAAAATACGAGTATTATTGTTTTGCAACAAGGAAAACGGGCCTGTCTTTGATCGGAGCTCTGATGGTTGGCTATTGGCTCAGTTCGAAACCGAAAAGTTGGATGCAGTATGAACACTAGCCTGCTAAGAAGTGTGGGACAGAATTTCATTCTAAGCTCCAACTGACAGACGATGGACATGACCCAGGAGCTGCACAGTATGTTCCATGGAAGTGTGGTGGCACTCATAGAAGATTAACTAGGCTTAGCTTTATATACTGTATATACTAGTTTCTTCCCCTTGGCTTCACCTGCATATGAGTTCGACACAAATATTGAACACATCTGCTCCTCCCCATCTCTGTGCCCACCTGTTTCTCCCTCTACCCACCTCATTGTCCCATCTCTATCTTCTCCTTCCGATTCTCTCTGTCTCTTCATCTCCTTCTTCACCTTTATCCATTTCCTCTATCTACACGCTCTGACTGTGTCTCCTTCCATCTCCCTCTGACCATACCCTCCTCCCTCTTTCTCTTTCCACCTTTGGCTCCCACTCTTCCTGATCGACCTGCCCACTACCTCTCTCGCACTACCACCTGTCTCTCTCCTCTCTCTGCTCCTTTCCTCCTTCCTCTCACTCTGACTGCTCCCTCCTCTATCCATTTCAACTTGTCCCCAGCCATGCTCATCGGCACATATAACCCCTGCAGTTCAATAAAGCAGGCCGATACTGCTCCGACAATATGGCTGTCATACAGGGCAGGCTACACATCAGGAGCACGAAAGTCATTTATTTGTTCCTGCTATACAGGCCATCATGCAACACAGCTCAATGAAGGACACCAATCCTACACCAAAACAACAAACTTGTCATGCTTGGCAACCTGTATGTTGGAACCCAGAAAACCATTTCTTACCTCTGATATGTAGGCTGCCATGCAAAGTAGGTTGATTTGGTAGGCCAGTATTGTTCCCACATAAGATCCCTGTTCTTCAGGACAGCCTATATGTCAGGGGCCACAAATACACGTTTTTGCCCATATCTCTGCTCCTGCTGGCATTAGCAAGTTATAAACCCCACAGTGTTGATGCTTGTGATGCCTGCTGTTTATATGTGCCAAGTGTGACTGAAATCGATCCAAGGCTTTGGGATTAGATCCTGGGCATACATGCAGACACACTAGTTTGTATATATAAGAGAACAGTCATTGACTGAACAAGAGGGGAACACATTACGTAAAATATGACAAAGGCTTCTGTCTGTATAGGAAATGTATGAGGGAATTTTCTATTGTAAGAGGAGTAAAGCAGGGTGACCCTATATCCATGTAACTATTCACAGCAGTCCTTAAGATGATCTTCATCTTCTTCTTCTCCACTTCAAGGATTAGGCACTTGTACCTGTTTCATCTTCACTTTTCATTGAAACCCCATTATGGGTATTCCTATGTCCCTTCTTCCTCTTGGCTGGTACGTTGTGGGCAGATGTGGAATGCTCTCTGTACTCATCCTTTGCACATGATGTTGCCATAATGTTTTATTCTGTTCCATCTTTTATTAATATTATAAATATGTAGTTCTTGTTGATATCTTCATGTCTTATATGGTCCACTCTGGTAACATCTCTTACTTTCATAAGATATCTGATTTCTGCTGCTTGTATTTACTTTTTTGCATTTTTTTTTTGAAATCCATGGCCTGCAAGCTAGGTGTACCCATACTCATAGTTTTATAAAATTTTAATTTTGTTTCTTTCTGTATTTTGATCTGGAATGCTTTTTTTTTTCATTCTGCTTATTGACTGATATTTGTTAATTTTATTTTCTATGTCCTTGTCTATGTCATAGCTTATTTTACAGCCTAAGAAATTAAAGTTTGAGCCCTGCTCAGGTGGTGTATTACCTATTATTATTTTTGAATGTGTGAGGGTATCCCCCAACATGATTATGGTTTTCTTTGTTGATATATTCTTTTGCCCCTAGTTGGTGTAATCTATAGACTGCTTTTCTTATGTCGTCTTCAGTTTTTTCCAAAATGGTAACATCATCTATGTACATAAGGATATTAAGACATTTGTTGCTGTTAATCTGTGTACCCAGATTTATTTCCTGTGTCTAGTTTTCAATTAGATTAATAAGTAAGGTTGGTGACAGGTGATGGCCATGTTTGAGTCCTTGATTATTAATGGTTCCTACAATTTTATTATTATTTTTGTGTTCATTTACAAGCCTTTTATGATTCAGTAAGGTGTCTAGAATACCCAGATTTTATCATCATGTCCCGTAGTTGCTTTTTGCTCACATGGCCAAAAAATGTTTCGAAGTCAATAAAAGCAATATGTTTCTCTAAATTAATTCTTGCTGTTTCTCTAAAATTCTTTTTGTGGTAAATATATTATCACTACATGAACACCCTGTCTGGAATCCACATTGTTCTTCTAATAGGAGAGACTCTGTTACGGTTTTTAAACGATTATTGACTATTTTTGCTGATATTTTATAGGCTAACTCCTCTATAGTTTTCACAATTGTTTCTTTCAATTTCTGTGAAAGCTGGTGTCACCTCTAATATTTTTCAAGTGTTTGGGATTTTACACTACTACCAACATTCAACGAATGAATATAATAATCTAGACTCACAAAAGGAACCATACTATTTTAAAAGTCTCATCACTGTATAGGCAAAAGTTTGCACCCTCCCCCCCTCATCTATCTTGTTCTACTTTAGTTATAAAATGATATGACTCTTGCTATCCTGGTTATTTGTTTTGCATGGGCCAGTTTTTGCTTATACTCCCGTTCAGTTTCAGGTGTTTTATTCTGCAGGAATTTTTGTATCTCTTTCCTCAACTGCCTATACGATATTTTCATTCTAGCCTTTAATCATTTCTTTCTTCTTAACTTGTTCCTTTTTCCCCAATGCCTCATATGCCACTCTTTCTATGCATTCTTTAATATTTTGCGATTCTTTCACTATATCCTAAACAAATTGAGTGTCAAGCACATTTTTCTGTAGCCAACTTTGATAACATTTCCTAATACTTTCTTGTTCCAGAAAGTACATCTTAAAAACCTTCTCAAGCTCTGTTTTTCTTCTTTGCTTAAATTTCCTCCACTTAGCTGTCATTGTGTATATTGCAATGTCGAAAGAGTGGTCAGATCAGATATCGCTTCCTCGTTGTACATGTACATCTTGAAGCTGATTACATAGCCTGTTGTTTGCGATTACATAGTCTATTAAAGGTCTGCTCCATGTAAAATTATATATCTCTTTTTGCCTAAAAAATGTTAGTGATTTTAGGCTGCTTGACGTTGCAAACTGTCTAATTTTAACCATATTCCTTGATGTGTAGTTCTCCGAATGTACCTGCAACTCCTGAGATAGGTATGTTGCCTACTCTAGCACTTAAATCTCCACAGATGAGAACCTGATATCTCTTATTTACTTTATTTAGGACCGTTCTTAGTTCGTCATAGAACAGTATTGTTCCTGTCTTCTTCCCTTTTCAGGTGCATATACATCTACAACGACTAAATATGCTCTGTCAGTTTTAAACTTACATATGACAATTTTTTCATTGATAAAGGAATATTCTATAACTTTTCTTTTATTATTTATTAGAATTGCCTATCCAAATGTCGCTCGCATGTTTTTGGTACTCCTCTGTGTACCATTGTACAGTAATCAAGATCTATTGTGCCTTTTAACCTCTTTTTCGTTTCTGTTATAAAAGCCATATCAGATTGTTTATCTCTTTATTTCTTTGTTTGCAGTCCCTCTTACGATCCACGTAGCAGTTTTCATTCTACCTGCGATACCTAATCGTTTACTCTTGTCTTGCCTAGGAAGTCTCCACGATCCATCCTTTGTCATCCGGGACTGTAAACTGTAAAGAGAACTAGTATGTATAAAATCCCATGTCCGCTTAAGTGAGCTGTGCAGGTTAAGCTTGGCGATAGGGCTGCCACTTCACAGCTTTAAAGCTCGCTGAGTAATATTTCGTATTATCATTCCTAGGCAGACTGCAATTCCCAGGCTTCGAGATCTTCCTCTGAAGGGATGTCTTCCGCTTCTTCTGTTGTTGGGGTGCTATATAATACTCTAACGCCATTTGAGTCTTTGACGTGTTTTTCAACTGAAAATGAAAATGAACCACTCCCTTAGGCCCCGCAACCTAATACCGTCGCGGACGAAAAAGCAAGGGTTGGCCAAGAGAGACTAATAAGAAATAAAACAGAAGATGTCTGGTAGGAGTACGTGGAAGTAATGTCAGACATAGGCAAGGGCCCATGTGGTTGCACCCACATGCTCTGGACAAGAAAACTCCCTGGTTTCTCACCAGCAAACCAGACTCATGTGGGAGACCATAACAGGAGCACAGCTCCCGCCAGCATCTCTCTGTGGATCACTGTAACATACGAATTTCCTGACCAACGTTAAAGTGGTAGTCCATCAGGAGGTCTTACGATGGTTATGTTCAAAGTACGTGGAATTAGAATAAATGAGAAAAGACTCACTGACTTTATATTTTCACATAGTAGTCCTGACCAGCAGTGTGATAAAACTGCAATCCTCTAAGAAGTATTTATCAGATAGTTGCGAAAAAGTGGGCCTCAAGATAAATCTGTCCAAAACAAACAACAAGAAGACAAAAATTATATGAACGACTGTCTAAAAATGTAATCGAATTTGTTTATCTGGGACAGTAAATTGATACGCAGGAAAACTTAAACCTGAAATTTTTCACCGAATAAAGCTGGATTGAAGGGATTATGGAAAAATTTGAAAACAGGTTGTTTACAAATAGTGTTAGTATTCCCACACTAACGTAAGGCTGTGGAACTTGGATTTTAAACCAGTTTGTCAAAAGAAAACTGTGAACTGCTCTGAGAGCTATCGGAGGCCACTCCTAGGTTTACTATGAAAGATCGAAAAAGAACTGAAGACATAAGAGCAATATCAGGCCTCAGGATGTTGTGGAAAGGGTAAAGACTAATTTGAAATGGGAAGGAGATATCGCACAAGGAAATGACGGAAGATGGACAACTGCAATACTGGCGTGGAGCTCCAGAGAAAGACGAAGACGAAAGGGCAGATTACACGACCGCTGGGTTAAAGGACTGCAGCAAGAGGCGCAGAGCCAAGGAAACAGCGACTGAAATTGTATTGTGTTTATAAGCTTAAAATCACACCTTATAAAGGTTGAATTAACTGAACAACACACACACACACACACACACACACACACACACACACACACACACACACACACACACACATTTATTGGATGTTTTTGCCAAAATACATGATTAGTTATTGGAGTATATGTATAAATGTGAATGTCCTAGGGCAGTACAGCTCGAAACTTCCAGCGGTATCATATTCACTTGAAGTAATAAAAAATGCATTATGTTATTGCAAAGTACTGGGCCGTCAGCATTAAAAAGACAGAGTGACTGATCGAGCTTGGATCACACATTTACATAAAACAGTTATTGAAACTTTAATTACATTTAACATTAAGCCACTTCAACATGCCAAGGCAAACTTACATTGATTCATAGCTCAAAGAAATATGAATTTAAGAAAAAGCTCAAATTACTTGAAAGACTTAAGCCTTCACTTATGCGAATCACCTAAGAAGACAGTTCAAAAATTATCTTTCATCAAGACAGGTTTAGCCAAAATGTTTTCAGTTATTTAATCAGGTTTGACAACAACTGTGAATTCAGAAGACAAGTACAATATTAAAAGGGGAAAGGCTGACGTGTAACGCAAGTCAAAAATTCTTACCTGAAGAAAGAATTAGCGCTTTAGTTAGCAACAAAATGACAAGTAATAGCTATGGCGTATAAACCACAATGTCTTTGAGGAAAATATACTTTAGTTAAGAAAGGTCAGCATGCGTCGTGTAATCGTAAAAGATTAAACTGAAAACCAGGAATACACACCTTCAACCATAACTACCAAAGGAAACGCTTGATCATATGGTTCTCGTCGGCACATTATTACGCAAATACAGGGAATGAAGCTGCTTAGAAATTGTTACAGCAGTCACAAGAAAAACTATATGTCAACGAGTCCATTAGAAAATGCTTCAATAATAGACACAATGTATTCATGATAGTGTAAGGCATGAATGTTAGCTTCCCTTGTTCTCGGAGTGCTGCACCGGCGTCACTCTCTTTCCCACATGTGGCAGGCTTTTAGCACATCGATTCTTTCAAGAAAGAACGGTAAAGGGAATCGAACCTGCCACAGACCGTAATTACACTACTGGCCATTAAAATTGCTACACCAAGAAGACATGCAGATGATAAACGGGTATTCATTGGACAAATATATTGTACTAGAACTGACATGTGATTACATTTTCACGCAATTTGGGTGCACAGCTCCTGAGAAATCAGTACCCAGAACAACCACCTCTGGCCGTAATAACGGCCTTGATATGCCTGGGCATTGAGTCAAACAGACCTTGGATGGCGTGTACAGGTACAGCTGCCCATGCAGCTTCAACACGATACCACAGTTCATCAAGAGTAGTGACTGGCGTATTGTGACGAGCCAGTTGCTCGGCCACCATTGACCAGACGTTATCAATTGGCGAGAAATCTGGAGAATGAGCTAGCCAGGGTAGCAGTCGAACATTTTCTGTATCGAGAAAGTCCTGTACAGGAATTGCAACATGCGGTCGTGCTTTATCCTGCTGAAATGTAGGGTTTCGCAGGGATCAAATGAAGGGTAGAGCCACTGGTTGTAACACATCTGAAATGTAACGTCCACTGTTCAAAGTGCCGTCAATGCGAACAAGAGGTGACCGAGACGTGTAACCAATGGCACCCCATACCATCACGCCGAGTGATATGCCAGTATGGCGATGACGAATACACGCTTCCAATGTGCGTCCACCGCGATGTCGCCAAGCACGGATGCGACCATCATGATGTTGTAAACAGAACCCGGATTCATCCGATAAAATGACGTATTGCCATTCGTGCACCCAGGTTCGTCGCTGAGTACACCATCGCAGGCGCTCCTGTCAGTGATGCAGCGTCAAGGGTAACCGCAGCCATGGTCTCCGAGCTGATAGTCCATGCTGCTGCAAACGCCGTCAAACTGTTCGTGCAGGTGGTTGTTGTCTTGCAAACGTCCCCATCTGTTAACTCAGGGATCGAGACGTAGCTGCACGATCCGTTACAGCCATGCGGATAAGATGCCTGTCATCTCGACTGCTAGTGATTCGAGGCCGTTGGGATCCAGCACGGCGTTCCGTATTACCCTCCTGAACTCACCGATTCCATATTCTGCTAACAGTCATTGGATCTCGACCAACGCGAGCAGCAATGTCGCGATACGATAAACCGCCATCATGATAGTCTACAATCCGACCTTGATCAAAGTCGGAAACGTGATGGTACGCATTTCTTCTCTTTACACGAGGCTTCACAACAACGTTTCACCAGGCAACGCCGGCCAACTGCTGTTTGTGTATGAGAAATCGGTTGGAAACTTTCCTCATGTCAGCACATTGTAGGTGTCGCCAGCGGCGCCAACCTTGTGTGAATGTTCTGAAATGCTAATCATTTGCATATCACAGCATCTTCTTCCTGTCTGTTAAATTTCGCGTCTGTAGCACGTCATCTTCGTGGTGTAGCAATTTTAATGGCCAGCAGTGTACTAACCAATAATTACTGTTCTTAACATCTAGGCAGTTGAACACTTCTTCCTTTCACTGCAACTGCTGACTAGCGTAAATGTTAGTATACGTCCGAGAAACACATAGTTAATCACGAGAACGCAACTCGGAGTCAGAAAATCGTAAGTAGGCATGTTAGCGCCCAAAGAAGCACTCCGTGTGCTTCGATACAGGAACGCAGTCTGTCGGTAGACTCAATACAGCTCACTGCATTCCAAGACGAAACTCAGCAAATACGACAGTACCTTTTAGCACGAAGAGCAAGCGCATCCAGGCTCGCTACACACACCACAATATCACAGTCTCCCATCGTACAAGCCCAACAGTCCGACATACAGTCTTCCAGAGCAGAAACTTATGGTTGCATTCCAGACCAGCTGCGGACGTCTGTTTATATGGAAAGCCGTCACAACCGTAGTCTTTCTCCTCCCGCTCCTTACTGTCCACTTCCTCTTTGCTGGCGCAGAGAGGAACACTTTTTTTCTGGCAGCGATCTTGTAAACCGCAGACGGTAGCAGTATAGCCAACTTAAGTTATACGTTGGAACAGTGCCAACCACGGCACAGGGTTCACCGATAGCAAATAATTTACTGTGCCCACGGTACAATCATCATAATCGAACGTCAATATGGTTCAAATAGCTCTGAGCACTATGGGACTTAATTTCTGAGGTCATCAGTCCCCTAGAACTTAGAACTACTTAAACCGAACTAACCTAAGAACATCACACACATCCATGCCCAAGGCAAGATTCGAACCTGCAACCGTAGCGGTCGCGCGGTTCCAGACTGAAGCGCCTAGAACCGCTCGGCCACCCCGGCCGGCGAACGTCAATAGATGCGCAGCTTTACTGTTCGGACTTAGACATGAAAGTCATTCGAATTTTATTTCATTCTTTTCTAGATGATTAAGCCCAGTGGTGGCCCTTTGCTTCCATAGTTAATGTATTTATATTGTATCCCTGTACTATCAGTTACTTTGCAGCGGAGCGGGGTCGGTCGTCGACGTTTTTGTTATCGCTATCGTTCAGTCCACCTATCTCGATATGCTTATCTTCATTGTCCCTTCACTCTGTAGAATCAGATACGTGTTAGGCAGTGTAAAGCAGCGTTGATGAAACCACCACCTAATACCTACCACACAGTGGCCGTGTAACTATAGTTGAAAGTCAGCTTCCTGAAAGTTCATGATTAAAAAATCGGGCGTTCGGTATCTTCAGTCTACTTGCACAAAAGTGTTTAAAATTAGATTAACTCCGCTTTTCGTTCTTACTGAAACACATGAAATGGCTATCAAGTCCGTATTTATTACGGAAAAACGTTATCATCCAAAGTCCACTGTCTGTATAACAAATATTCACTCGAAAAGCAGCCAAAATTTTAGTAATTCCGACCCGACTAATTTTCAAGTTCTACCACTCATAATCCCACAACTATTCGCGAATTAAACATTCGGTCGTTTCAGTGGTCTTCCTCCTAAGAGGTGCTCGCCAAAATATTTCGTATAGAGCATGAAACACGCCACGCGGAGTTGTTACTACGACCGGAAAGTTTACACGCTCATGTCTCTCGAACTATTTAACTTAGAAACGCCAAACTTTCATTAAAATGTTCGTAACTCCAGTCGCCTCATTCACGATATGTTCGAACCGAAATTAGCTCACTATTTCCTCATCTTAGAGAGTATGTTTAAGGAGAGATCTGACATCGTGTTATCCGTAGACCGGCTAGCAAGTGACTCTTCTCGAGGTACTCTCCTATATGCCCATTCCTCTTTTCTCGCGGGAACAGCGTAATTTTCATTGACTGTTGATCTAAACGACCAATCAGATCGTTCCTTCGAGATCATTCTCGCGGCAAATATTGCCTTATCCAATCACTAATTTGATAGTACTTAATGTCAGCAAAACTTCAAAGTCTTGCATTTTGTTTCATCAAAATAAACGAAGTGCGAAATATTCTTCAAATTGATAAATAAACTTATTCCGCCTCTAACCTCCATTCTGGCTGCTATTAAACACCGACATATGTCACCTGAATCGTGGTTGCAAAATAACTTTCCCACGGTTAGTTTGTACAAGACTTTACGAAAAATGAAATATTAAATTTTAACGTTTGTCCCACATACACTATCTCAATCAGTCTCACGCACTCACACGGCAAAATATAATCAAATAATAACTTTGACCGATTTTTGTGCTACATAATGCACAGTGAGTAAAGTTTTAAAGATAAAATTCTAATTAATTGATTTTTATGCACTGGTAACTTTGAAATGGCTTCAAATGATAATGAAAGTCAATCTGTTATTGTTCCTAACTTGGTAATTCTCTTTACCTTGAAAACTATAATAAATAAAAAACTGAAATTTTGTCAGCATCATTCCATTACTAACAAAAAGCTGTGTCCCAAATTTGAATCAAATCGGATAATAACTAATATGGATTATTTAGATTCGTAGAGGGCATGAATCTTCCTATCTACTGAATGTTAAGCTATGCAGTTCTCACGGCCGGCAGCTTCAGCTGTGCTGTGAGCAAAGCGGGAAAAAAACATAGCCATCCTGCAGACACCGTATTAGACGGCTGCTTGCCTTACTTCAACGAATGTCATCTCGTAATAACTTGCTGCGTTAAAGCCTTGTAAGAGAACCATAATTAATTCGCACACTGGCATGCTGTGGAGCAGCGTGTGGGGTAAATGAAGGAGCCCAGCCTGTGGAGAAGAGAACCTGACACAATCACGCAAGGAAAGTTACGAGGATGTATCAGGTATGAAATCGGGCGGCTGTTGTAGTAGATGGAAATGGGCGCAACCATGAGAGGATCTTGGAAGGGCTGTCTGGAGCAGCAGTGTGATGCCGCAGTTATTGTGACGCGACCTCTCCCGTCAGGCCAGCATGTGAGAAGAAGAGGTACACAGGTCTGTTGCGCTGCGCATAATCATCAAGATTTTCGCGAAAGAAGGTGCCAAAGCTGCGGAAATTTTAAGGAGGCTCCGTGCACAGTTTTGGGAAGAAAACATTTCGAATTTCCAAACTGTATGAATGTCCGCCCCCGGTAGGTGAGTGGTCAGCGCGACAGAATGTCAATCCTAAGGGCCCGGGTTCGATTCCTGGCTGGGTCGGACCTTTCCTCCGCTCAGGGACTGGGTGTTGTCCTAATTGTCATCATTTCATCCCCATCGACGTGGCGTCAAATCGAAAGACTTGCACCCGGCGAACGGTCGACCCGACGGGAACAGTATGAATGGCATAGAACGTTTGTGTCAGGACGGGTAGCTGCGGAAAACGTACCCCTCCAAAGACGACCACGGACAAGCATCACACCAGACAACATTCGTGCCGTACACGATCTTATTGCGGAATATTTGGCACATAAACCTTCCCGAAACTGCTTCGGTGGTGGGAATAAACTGCAGAAGTGCTCAATCCATCATCACTGATGATGAATCTCCTGCACGACAATGCAAGGCTGCACTCTGTTGCTTCAACGAGAGAGGAATTGGAAGTAATTCATTGGGCAAGTTTGGAACAATCTCATACAGTCCAGATTCATCATCCTGCGACGGCTACTCGTTTGGGCTACTGAAGGGAGAACTTGGACACCAGTTTGATAACACCGCAGCGGTAGGGGAGTTCTCGCGCAAGTGGCAGCGTACGTGCCCCTCATCTTTCTTCGAGCAATGCATCAAAAAGTTCCCAATTCGATGGGGAAAATACGTAGGAAAGGTAGCAAACTATATATAGAAATGAGGTGGGTGTGTTTTGGTATCGGTTTGACACAGTAAAGTTTACAAGAAAGAATTCCGGTTCACACTTAATCTCCCCTCGTAGTAACCCTCAGTGTCATCAAATTTTACGGTCACAACTTGATCTTTTCGAAGTGATTATTAAAATCTTATGACTACTCTTTGTAAACACAGTAGAAGATTATGGTTTTCATTATGGTGTTTTTTGGAAATAAAGGAAGTGTAGGATTTTCACGTAAAATACTGCTAAGATTAAATATTAGGTTGGTGCGTAAGTTCGTAGCGTTTTTCCGTAAGTTTAATAAACACAACAGATACACACAACAGAGATTTTAGTTATGAGAAATATATTATCCTTCACTATTTTCAACAGTCTGCCAACACTGCGGTAAATTTACGATTCGGCGACTGTAGAAATCACCTCGTTTTGAGGCGAAGAAATCGTCGAGCCACGTTCGGAGCGCATTTTCACCCGGAAACGATGTTCCTTGAAGGTCGTTCCGTGTAGAGTGGAAAAGTTTAAAATCTCAGGACGCAAGATCGGACAAATAAGAAGGGCACGGGATGGCTTCCCAGTCAACTCCTGCACAGCATCATTTCACGCAGTCCTCCTGGTCTTTGTCCTTGGACTGCACCTGCAAGACGTCTCAGTTGTTGACAATAAATGCCAGCAATGATGGGTACTCATTGGGGAAGCAATTATTAGTACACCACACAGTCGCTGTTCCACCAGATGCATAATACACTCCTGGAAATGGAAAAAAGAACACATTGACACCGGTGTGTCAGACCCACCATACTTGCTCCGGACACTGCGAGAGGGCTGTACAAGCAATGATCACACGCACGGCACAGCGGACACACCAGGAACCGCGGTGTTGGCCGTCGAATGGCGCTAGCTGCGCAGCATTTGTGCACCGCCGCCGTCAGTGTCAGCCAGTTTGCCGTGGCATACGGAGCTCCATCGCAGTCTTTAACACTGGTAGCATGCCGCGACAGCGTGGACGTGAACCGTATGTGCAGTTGACGGACTTTGAGCGAGGGCGTATAGTGGTCATGCGGGAGGCCGGGTGGACGTACCGCCGAATTGCTCAACACGTGGGGCGTGAGGTCTCCACAGTACATCGATGTTGTCGCCAGTGGTCGGCGGAAGGTGCACGTGCCCGTCGACCTGGGACCGGACCGCAGCGACGCACGGATGCACGCCAAGACCGTAGGATCCTACGCAGTGCCGTAGGGGACCGCACCGCCACTTCCCAGCAAATTAGGGACACTGTTGCTCCTGGGGTATCGGCGAGGACCATTCGCAACCGTCTCCATGAATCTGGGCTACGGTCCCGCACACCGTTAGGCCGTCTTCCGCTCACGCCCCAACATCGTGCAGCCCGCCTCCAGTGGTGTCGCGACAGGCGTGAATGGAGGGACGAATGGAGACGTGTCGTCTTCAGCGATGAGAGTCGCTTCTGCCTTGGTGCCAATGATGGTCGTATGCGTGTTTGGCGCCGTGCAGGTGAGCGCCACAATCAGGACTGCATACGACCGAGGCACACAGGGCCAACACCCGGCATCATGGTGTGGGGAGCGATCTCCTACACTGGCCGTACACCACGGGTGATCGTCGAGGGGACACTGAATAGTGCACGGTACATCCAAACCGTCATCGAACCCATCGTTCTACCATTCCGAGACCGGCAAGGGAACTTGCTGTTCGAACAGGACAATGCACGTCCGCATGTATCCCGTGCCACCCAACGTGCTCTAGAAGGTGTAAGTCAACTACCCTGGCCAGCAAGATCTCCGGATCTGTCCCCCATTGAGCATGTTTGGGACTGGATGAAGCGTCGTCTCACGCGGTCTGCACGTCCAGCACGAACGCTGGTCCAACTGAGGCGCCAGGTGGAAATGGCATGGCAAGCCGTTCCACAGGACTACATCCAGCATCTCTACGATCGTCTCCATGGGAGAATAGCAGCCTGCATTGCTGCAAAAGGTGGATATACACTGTACTAGTGCCGACATTGTGCATGCTCTGTGCCTGTGTCTATGTGCCTGTGGTTCTGTCAGTGTGATCATGTGATGTATCTGACCCCAGGAATGTGTCAATAAAGTTTCCCCTTCCTGGGACAATGAATTCACGGTGTTCTTATTTCAATTTCCAGGAGTGTATTATGTTTTGCTGATGCACACAGTTCTCCGTACGGGAAGTTGCTGCTTTGTTTGGGGTCAGCCATTGCTTTCTTTTCCTTATGTTAGCATCAAGACACCATTTCTCGTCACCAGTAACGGTGCAGGATAGGCATGGTCAGTGTTGTTCAATAGCCAGCTGATGACGAGCAAGCAGAGATACAACTATGGCAACTGGCGGATTTTTTTTATTTTGATTTAGACTATGCGCTACCCATGTGCCGTAGTTTTGAACCTCCCCCAATACATGCAAATGTCGCACTATGATGGAATGATCACAGTTCATCATCTCTACTAGTTCTCGAGTACACTGAATTGAATAATTGTGTATTAACGCGTTTAAACGATCTTCATCAAACCCCGAAGGTCTCCCTGATTGTGGATAGCCACTAATGTCAAAACGATCCTCCTTATAATGATAAAACCATTTCCTTGCCGAGCCGGCCGGAGAGGCCGTGCGGTTCTAGGCGCTACAGTCTGGAACCGAGCGACCGCTCCGTTCGCAGGTTCGAATCCTGCCTCGGGCATGGATGTGTGTGATGGCCTTAGGTTAGTTAGGTTTAATTAGTTCTAAGTTCTAGGCGACTGATTACCTCAGAAGATAAGTCGCATAGTGCTCAGAGCCATTTGAACCATTTCCTTGCCGTGCTCTGTACAGTTGCATTATCCCCATACATGCGCCATTGTTTCTGGCTGCCTAGCCCCTCTAGTCAAGCCAAACAGAAGAATATGTCGGAAATGTTCCGAGTTCTCCACTTGTCACTCCATTTTATAGCGTTCACAGCTCGATTCACTATCTGCAAATAACGAAATGACAATAAGTGATCTCAAATAGCAGCAGTGAACAACGAATAAAACCTGACAATCGATAAATAAAGCCACAGAACCGGAATCCCAACAAGCAAAACAAAAACGCCACGGACTTACGCACCAACCTAATACATTACTTGAAAAGAAAAAGAAAGGAAATTCCTTGCAGCTCTGTAATATGTAATGATCAGAAAACAAGCACCGGGGTAAAATTTCAGGCCACAAAACAAGTTTGTTACTTTGCGGACGAACTACAGCAAGTTAATTGCAAGGCCAAGGCATCTGAGAGTTACAATGCATCAACACAGCCAATGTTTCTGTGTTACCAATTTGCTGTAACATCTGTCCCATAAAACGCCGACCAGTGTGCACATCTGCAGGGCTCACTACAAAGACCTAATTTAATTCCAGTCGGTTGTGCACATAAAACTCCCAAGATCTTCTGATAAACAACTCAGCTGATGCTCAGTGCAGCGCAAAACAGATTTTAAACGAAAGGGCAGGGTATGAAAATTACTTCCGTTATCAACCTCCGGTTCATCGATCGTCCGCCTTTAAGTTGGTCATCAATTAGACAGCGCGCATTTGCCGAAGCCGCCGCGTCCAGCGCGAGCGCACTACTTTGCTCAGCACCTGCCACAGGTTCCCGCTTTGAAGATTACGCGTCGACAAACGAAGTGATCGTAACTTCGAAATGACAGAACTGCTTCAGTTTATTAACCGAGGTAAATGTACTTTGCGGACGGCATGAATGCTGTTCCGTGAGGGGATAATTGACATTTCGATGGAGACGTACGAGGTGATGCGCCCCATGGGGGGCGGGGGGGGGGGGGCGGAGGAGGAGATGGCCAGTTGATAATTACTGCTCGCGCTGCGTGGCCAGTACTTAACTTTATGCCTCTGACCTGTTGCTCGCTGCCAGCGGAGGAACATTTGCCGTGGCAATTAAAATGCATGGCCTCACTGCGGTGCAAGGTGCTCCGGAGCTTGCCCTCCCCTCCCTCCCGCCCCAACCTTCCCCCTTTCGCCCCCATCTCCCCTGCCGCAATCCCTCTCTTCCCCACTCCACAACCTACCCAGATCCATTGTAGCGAGGCTAATCTGTAACGACGGCTTTGCCACTGGGCTTGTAGCGACTGTAGAGCCAGACTGCACAGACGTGAAAGTCACGCTAATGGGTTAAGCAATTACTCGGAGTATCAAGCAGCCTACGAGGACAACGTACCGTAGCCTCCTTCATCCAGTTGCCTAAAAATGATAGGCCATGAATCTGTTCAATAGTCACCTTGTGGCGTTGCAGTTCTTTTTGTTATAGAAATTTTGGAAATTTGTGGTAAGATCTTATAGGACCAAACTGCTGAGGTCATCGGTCACCAAGCTTACACACTACTTAATCTAACGCACACTAAGGACAACACACACACTCATGCCGGAAGGAGGACTAGAACCACAGACGGTGGGACCCGCGCGAACGGTGACGGGACGCCCAGACCGTACGGCTACTCGCGCAGCTATTATGTCCGTGCTTGCTACGAAAATATGGAACGAGGAATTCCGCATTATGCAAGACACCTTTTTCTGTTTTGTTTCACCCAGACATGTTTCACTCCTTTTTGGGCTATCTTCAGTGGGTTGTTTATTACTTTCTAACTGTAAAATTTTTGTTAGATATTAACACTCAGCGAAGCTTTTGGTACGTAATATTTACAATTCTGAATGAATAATTGTTGTAAAATATTATACATCATTTCTTCATAGTTCACAATTGAGATATGTATTAACGACATGATGCACTGCTTGTTGTTTATAGCATTATTTCAAAGTTCTGTTTATAGCTTAATTGATGAAAAGAGTGGATGTATGCATACCTTACATTATGATATTGGACATTTATTTTGGTAGCTATTCGCTACACAGTCTACAACTTCTCATCTGCAAACGGCAAAACGTAATTTTTATTTTTCTGTTTATTGTGGTTGTTGTTGTGGTCTTCAGTCCTGAGACTGGTTTGATGCAGCTCTCCATGCTACTCTATCCTGTGCAAGCTTCTTCAACTCCCTATACCTACTGCAACCTACATCCTTCTGAATCTGCTCAGTGTATTCATCTCTTGGTCTTCCTCTACGATATTTACCCTCCACACTGCCCTCCAGTACTAAATTGGTGGTCCCTTGATGCCTCAGAACATGTCCCACCAACCGATCCCTTCTTCTAGTCAAGTTGTGCCACAAATTTCTCTTCTCCCCAATCCTATTCAATACCTCCTCATTAGTTATGTGATCTACCCATCTAATCTTCAGCATTCCCCTGAAGCGCCACATTTCGAAAGCTTCTATTCTCTTCTTGTCCAAACTATTTATCGTCCATGTTTCACTTCCATACATGGCTACACTCCATACAAATACTTTCAGAAACGACTTCCTGACACTTACATCTATACTCGATGTTAACAAATTTCTCTTCTTCTGAAACCCTTTCCTTGCCATTGCCAGTCTACATTTTATATCCTCTCTACTTCGACCATCGTCAGTTATTTTGCTCCCCAAATAGCAAAACTCCTTTACTACTTTAAGTGTCTCATTTCCTAATCTAATTCCCTCAGCATCACCCGACTATATTCGACTGCATTCCATTATCGTCGTTTTGCTTTTGTTGATGCTTATACGCTCCTTTCAAGACACTGTCCATATCGTTCAACTGATCTTCCAAGTCTTTTGCTGTCCCTGACAGAATTACAATGTCATCGGTGAACCTCAAAGTTTTTATTTCTTCTCCATGGATTTTCATACCTACTCCGAATTTTTCTTTTGTTTCCTTCACTGCTTGCTTAATCCACAGTTTGAATAACATTTCTGTTTATTATGCATTTACAAATGGAAATGAGCATATATCAGGTTTTTTGTGTGTAAATTACGATTTTGATATTGTGGTGCTTTCTCATATGTTGTTGGCGAAGTGAATAGGCTGCTTACGTGACCTATGGTCACTTGACACTGCACTTTCTCCGATTTTGCAAAACATAGGCAGAGTTTTCGGCGCCATTACGCGTTGTTGTGGCTGTGTGGTATTCGTTTGTTTGGCAGCGTGTTTGGCTGGGTGAGGCACGCGACGCGAATTTGATGTGTATTTGGCTACTGTGATGTTTGGTATTGAAATGAAACTGAATTGAAATGAAACTGAATTGAATTATCAGTTCTCTCTGGCACGGATCCAAGACTGTAGTGCAATATTCAAGTATTCGAGATTTAATATCTCGTCATCAGCTATTCCAGAAGTATATTTTTTTAAAATTTTTAAAATCTATTTATGCATTTATTTTACCTGGCAAGATTAGAGCTTTCAGGCCCTCTCTTACACCTAACCAAGCATACTCAAACTGAACGAATTTCAGATTGTACAGAACATTAAGGGCATATAACGTGTTATACAGTATTAATGTTAAAGAAGAAAAATAGAGATTATAACAGTAGTAAAATGATGATTATAACAATCAAAAAAATTATTATAACAATCAAGAATAATAATAATAATAGTAATGACTATGTATATGAAAGTAAACATATTTTTCTTTTATGAATGTCAGTCCTATTGCTAGTTGGGAATTTTCTCGTATGTTCTTGCAGCTTGTAAGTTATTCTCATCGAGCAGACATAAGACTATAGAATGGGGTGAAAGAGATATAGAAGAGGTAACTAGGTTAGAGGAAGAGAAATAGAATGGTATAATACGAAGCTATGATGGAGAGGAGGAAGAAAGAGATGAGAGGGGCACAACAAAGCTGGCTATGCCGTTCCTAATATGTAAGTTTTGAGTTCCCTCTTGAATGTTGAGTGGTTCTGGATAAGACACAGATCACAGGGGAGCGCGTTCCATAGTCGTATGGCTGAGATGGAGAATGACACGGAGAAAGATTTTGTGTTATGTAAAGGTACAGCCAAGATGCTAGACGTATCCGATCTGGTATTGCGGTTGTGGAATGATGATAGGTGTTTAATGTGAGAAGATAAGTATTGGGGGCACCAGTGGCTAAGAAATCGATGAAGTAAGCACATCGTATGTTTGTATGAGTGTGTTTTTTCTCAGAAAAGACAAATATTATACCACTGAAGAGAAAATCGTCCGTAGGACCTCAAATTATAATAAATAGTGTAAAACCGAAACAGGTAATCCACGTTCAGTATCTCGGCCGCGACAGTGGACGAAATGTATGGAGCAATTACAGATACGCTACTCACACACACACACTGTGTTTCTAAAGAACATTTGATGTTTTACTTCTAACGTTTGTAATGTTTCTTTATTTACGTGACCATTACGGCACTCCAACCCCAGTTCTCGATACCAGTAATATCGTACTACTTTTCTGCGAAGTAACAGACATATTTTTGTGACTATATTCACATTTGGTTTTATTAATGTATAGGTACTCCGATGTATCGATATATTACAGTCATATGGTTCTTGTGTGTATTCATTTCTGTGAGACTGTCATAATTTTTGACTTACTTGTAACCGTTTTGGCGCGAATGCGCACAGAGCAGTCTTTGTTTCACTTTGTAGAAGTTAAGTTGTTATTTCGCTTTGTAAAATAACAGTCAAGTCTTCTGTTTGGTTAAAGTGGAAATTAAATATATGAAGATTGATACAAAACTGTTTTCTTGATAATGTGACAATTAAGAAGAAGTATATGTGAATTTACAAGAAGTTTAATAAAAATGTGGATCGTGAACACCAAGTCAAAAAATTATTTCTACCATGCCTTTTTTCTGATGTGGGATTGTTTGATCATTAAGAATTTCCTGAAAAACGCATTTTTTAGATCTTCAAATATTGCTAAAATACAGATCTGGACCTTCTGGCAGTCAAAGTGGAATCACCATAGAATCAACAAGATGAGCCATAACAACATCGACGAAATCTACGTGGGAATCCATTCAAGATAAGTGCCAAAATTAATGACTTTTTTACAGTGACTTCATTATTTCCATTCTGACGATACCACCCACAGTCAATAACTTTGTTGTTGCCAGATAAAGCGAACATATGCTGCGTGAGCAACATTATTAATCTGATTTCTAACCTACTTTGTAAGTGGTGGTATTGTTAGACGTTGTTATGTTCATGAGAGAAACGCTGCCAAACAAATAGCCAAGATTTTCATCTAGCGATGGCGAAACGCGTCACGATTGATAAATTAGAATTTTAGTAACTACATGAAGAAAGAGAAGCAGATGTATGACCATCAAGAGCTCAGGTGACATGTCAGTCGCACACAAAGAAGAGAAAGCTAAAAGGTAGAAGGCATATATGGAAAGGGCTATATAAGGAAAAAATTGTAGCTACTGTTAGGGATATTACGAAAAATGAAAAGTAAGCGGATGAAGTTGCAATGGTGGAAGCGATACTGCGGAAGAACTTGCCAGAGCTCTGAAATATCTACGTCGAAACAAGCTACGTGGAATAGCCGACCTTCCCTACGGATTGTTATGATCGAACCGTGACAAAACAGTTTCACCTGCTACGCTCGACACATGAAACATTCGAAATACGCCGAATATTCTAGAAGAATGTATTAATTCCAATACCATAGAAGGCAACGGCTGACTGGGTTATTTCTACACCATTTGGTTGCAAAACACTAACAAGGTGAATGTACAGAAGAATGCATAGGCTGGTAGAAGGCCAACTGGGGGAAGAACAGTTCGGGTTCCGCGAAAACGTAGGAACACACGAGGCAATACTGACCTTACAACTTTTTTAGAAGATAGGTTGAAGAAAGACAATACATCTATGGTATTTAGGCAAAGTTTTAGACAGTAATGACTGGAAAATATTCGCTGAAGTTCTGAAATTCTGGAGTGTATAATACAGAGATAGAAAGGTTATCTGCAACTCTTCGTTGTTAAGATCTCCTTCTGTGGCTTAATCGCCCGATCCTTCCGCCCCCTTACGAGGTCTATCTAGTCTCTCTTTCCTGTCGGCCGATAATTCATTATCTTTGTTGGCAAACTATGTTTTATCATTGTATCGACATGGTTCTCCCACCTACAACTTGTACATAAAAATACTGCAGTAGTAAGAGTCAAAGAACATAAGACATAGGCAGTAATGGAGATGGGAGTGCTACAGGATATAGCTTATTAAATTTGTACATCGAGCAAACATTAAAAGAAACTGAGGAGAAATTTGTAAAACACATTAGCTGATGACATTGCGAATCTGTCAGAAACGTCAAAGGACTTGGAAGATTGGTTGAGTGAAATGCATAACGCCTTGAATATAGGTCATAAGATCAATGTCAGCAAAAGTGAAATAAGAATAATTGAGCGTAATCTAAACGGAACAAATGGTTCAGAGGGAATTTGGGTAGGAAATGCTAAACGTAGCAGGTGTGTTTTGTTATTTGGACAGCAAAATAGCTGATACAGGCCTAAGCAAAGAGGATGTAGAAGGTAGGCTGGCAATAGAATGAAAGTAATTCTCAAAAAGAGAAATTCATTAACATCGAATATACACTGAAGTGTGTGTAATTCTTTTTTTGATATATTTGTTTGGAAGTTTAGCATTATATGGAACTGAAACGTTGACGATAAACAATACAGACAAAAAGAGAACAACAGCTTCAGAAAAATCTCCCAGAGAAAAATACTGAAAGTTATTTTAGTTCATTAGTAATAGGGAGTATTGAGTCGCTTTGAGGAGATAACAACGTTGTGGTAGAATTTGGCTAAAAAAAAGTGATAGGTTTATGAGATACGTCCTCAGGCTTCAAGAAATAATTTGATAAAGAGGAATATGTTAGGGAGGGTTGGGGGGTAAAAATTGTTGAGGGAGACTAAAGCTCGCATACAGTATGCACGTTGTTGTAGTGACGCAAAGAGAAGAAGCTTGTACTGACTAACGTATAGAGATGCATAAAAACTGTTCTCGGAATGAAGACCACCAAACAACAACGACGACGACGACGACGGCGACAGCAACAACAGCAACAACAATACTCGATGGAGCGATATTCAACTCCCCGTCTGAACGTCATGAGTTTGATTTTCGATGGTACCCCCAAAATCAGCACAGAAAAATACCTAGAATAGTTTCTTCCACCATTGTTGTTATATTTAAGTCAGTGGTCTGGTTCTAATGACCACGATCTCGACTGGAGTTTAATCACCCCATTACCTTTTCATTGCGTGAACGCAGATGCCATAGTCCATAGCAGAAATTTTTCAAGAGTGTGTCTGGCTGCAGATTATGAAACAGGAAAAGTATGTTGGTAACGAGGATTTAATTGCGTTTTAAAATTAAATCGAAGATTATAAATCAAATGGCAAGAATCAGAGACGCTAAATGCAGGATTTGATAGTCGACAATCAACCTATCAGTACACGATCACTAATTAACCAAATGAGAGATGGTAATACCGATGAAGCATATTAAATAGATCTATAAATTAGGATGCAAAAGGTGAAGGTTTAGCACACGAAGAAGGAAGAACATGACACTAAAATTTAGCTTCCGTGATTTAAGACTCCGTTTATAGCAATTGACCCATATTCAAAAGGACACGTGGATGAACCACAACGTTTTCTGACACTACCGTAAATCAGCAGTAACGTTCCTCAGTTATTAACGAGACTTGTTCAGATTTATGGGAATGCAGGTGGGTGACGTCTTCGACAACCACCGGTATTTCGAAAGGTATTTATTTATTTTTATTTACTCTTGCCGATAATCTCGTCATCCGCCAATTGGAATATAATGCTGCTCGTATTTCCACAGAGCTACAAAAAATTGTATACAATTTCAACTAAACATTCGTTTCAAAGTTTGTAATGTAATTTAGGCATTTTCAATTAATAGTGAACGTTTAATAATAAATATGTAAAACCGTCGTGACTGTGTGTTTGTCTTTGAACACCTTAATCTCCAAAACTACTAGACGAATTTTCATGGGCCTTTCGCAGGTGACTTGGGCATAGTTATGGGAACCGTAAAGGAGTCTGGTAGAAAACAATAGACATCGTGATTTAAAATTTTACTAAAATTTTCTTGTCTGTCTGTCTGCACACACAAATCTCCAAAATTACTTAACGCTTTTTATGGTATTTTCACTGATAACTTCAGCGTGAATAGGGACACCGTATAAGCTATATTTCTTCAAAACTGGATCACGAAGAAACAATACATTTTTACACATTATAAAAACGTATATACACCTTCTCCGAAACCACTCAACCGATTTCAACCAAACTTGTTACATGTATCACTTAGTGTATGGAATGGAAAAGGGGTAAGAACCACCTGCCTGTCAAAGGGATAGGGACTGGGTGGGGGTGAAAAGGAAGTGTAGGCCACGACACGTGAATACTCAGATTGTATTCATCCTGTATTTGAGAATGAGCGCACTTACCAACTTGCAACAAATTTTACACATAATCTCAAGCCTTTACGAACCTTTTTTTCGTTGACCCCTCCCCCACAATGATGAAAGGAAGAAGTTTTATCGCTTGCTACATCTGCCCTGCTCATTTTCGTATCAGGCACGAAGTTTTAATTTATTATGCATTTTGCATACAGTATTCACCTATACCACTGTATTTACCTGCAGTATTATATCATTGTAGAACACGTAGTTCAGGATATATGACTTCATAAACACTAAAATGAGTGAATGCCGCATCATACATGACGTTTAAATTATTATTACTAACCAGCTGAACCGATTTCAATGAAATTTGGCAACGAGATAGCTTGAACTCTGAGGAAGAACATATGCTACTTTGGAAAGTGTGTTGTACAAGATACTTACTGATTTGAATTAGAGAAAATATTTATTTTTTGAAAAAGCTATTTACTTTTGAAGTTTATCATATTTGTGAAAATGCTTTTATTGGTTGATATGTGCTACAAGTGATAAGATTTAAAATAACGAAGACAATAGTTACAAAATCTTCAGTACGTTACTCCACACTTCAACACTATTTGTTGCATAACGTACACGTGGCCTAATGTACACGTTGTATAGTTGCTATGCGCACTATCCAGTATTTGAGAACGAGAGAGCTTAGTGATCGCAACAAATTTTACACATGATTTCAAACCTTTGCGAAAATTTCTCGCTGACAGCCACCACAAAATGATGAAAGGAAAAAGTTTATCTCTTACTAAGTTTTCGCTGTTCAAGCAGTAAAACAGTAGCATCAGGCATATTTATTGGTTCTTTGCTACTAACTCTATTCACAACACATTTAGCAGACGGTGTCCACAAATGTTGCCGAATGTACCTACAAAATTATATCATTGTACAACACTTAGTTCACGAGATATGAGAGAAGAAGGAGGTGGACACAGATAGGGGAAGGAGGAAATAGACAGAGAAAGAGGAAGAGAAGAAGATGGACAGGGAGAGGAGGGAAGAGGATATGGGCAGAGAGAGGGGGTAGCGCCGGCAGGGTGGCGTAGCTGTTCTAGGCGCTTCAGTCTGGAACCACGCGACCGCAACGGTCGCAGGTTCGAATCCTGCCTCGGGCATGGATGTGTGTGACGTCCTTAGGCTAGTTAGGTTTAAGTAGTTCTAAGTTCTAGGGGACTGATGACCTCAGCACTTAAGTCCCATAGTGCTCAGAGCCAACAGAGGGGGTAGCAGCAGACAGACAGAGAAAGTGGAAGGGGGAGTTGGATAGAGAGGGGGTGGGGCGGCGGGGACGAGGTGGACAAACGGAAGAGGGAGAAGGAAATGGACAGAGAGGGCAGAGGAAGGAGGAGATAGGCTAATAGAACTGGAATAAATACGTACCAGGGAAACGCCGTGTAGTCAGCTAAAATAACATAAATAAGGAAAATCATCCAAAATTCTTAAACTGTGGTGCTACATTTGTGATAATTTAGGTCGCTACTTCAACAAGTGGACACTCCCATCATCTTACACGATCATCGGTTACATGATAAATCAATCTAATCTAAAAGCCGTAAATTCAACTAAATACCTAGGTATCACAATTACGAACAACCTAAATTGGAAGGAACACATAAAAAATGCTGTGGGGAGGGCTAACCAACGACTGCGTTTTATTGGCAGGACACTTAGAAAATGTAACGAACCTACGAAGGAGACTGCCTACGCTACGCTTGTCCGTCCTCTTGTAGAATACTGCTGCGAGGTGTGGGATCCTTACCAGACAGGACTGACGGAGTACATCGAAAAAGTTCGAAGAAAGGCAGCACGTTTTGTATTATCGCGAAATATGGGAGAGAGTGTCACAGAAATGATACAGGATCTGGGCTGGAAATCATTAAAAGAAAGGCGTTCTTCGTTGCGACGGAATCTTCTCACGAATTTCCAATCACCAACTTTCTCCTCCGAATGCGAAAATATTTTGTTGACGCCGACCTACATAGGGAGGAACGTTCACCACGATAAAATAAGGGAACTCAGAGCTCATACGGAAAGATATAGGTGTTCATTCTTTCCGAGCGCTATACGAAATTGGAATAACAGAGAATTGTGAACGTGGTTCGATGAACCCTCTGCCAGGCACTTGAATGTGATTTGCAGAGTATCCATGTAGATGTAGATGTAGACCTTCAAGGCACAACTGTTCCAAGAGAGCACTGTACAAGGAAATTTAAACCCTCGGCAGATGTGGCTACACCAACCGAGAATCATAATAATGCATATGCAGAGACACACAAACACACACCATAAACACCTAGCACCACCACACATCCAAAGATGATCAACATCAGAACCTTTCGATAGTGAGTATTAATTAACAACAGGGGAACAAATAACATTAAATCTGTCCCTCATAAATTCCGGTTGAAATTCTGCTCTTTCCCTGGTCTTGCTCATCCACTGGTAATTAATGTACGACCTTGGTCATCCTTACTTCTGTTGTAGTTCTCGCTATTTACTGCGCGCCCGTCTGTGTTATAAATAGGCTGTTTAGCTTTTTATATTCATTATTTCTACAAGGACTGCAGTGGGACTGCACCTCTGGTGGCCCACCAATACCATAATCTCTACCAGGACTACAGTGGGTCTCCTCTGTGATGACCTACCTACCAATATTCTTCAAAACTTAGACTGACTCTGGTGTGGGTTTGTTCTGTTGTGACCCATTACCTGTCTGCATGTCAAGAGTCAGCACTGTCTTTCCTTTGGAAGGACAACACTAGTTCTTCAAGACTGCATGGAAATCCACTACTTCCGTGTGCATTTGATATCTTTGTTATTGTAATTACGAAAAATTTTATCAAATCATTATTGGCCACTGCCCAAAACAATTTGTAAAATTTTTTGTGGGGAGCATGGGGGCTATGTAAGTAGGCTGTTTAGGTTTTTATATTGGTAACGCCACGTAGCGATCGGTATGAAAACCACTAGCTGTGCTGTGTGCAGTCTGTGGCTGGTTTGCATTGTTGTTTGCTATTGTAGTGTTGGGCAGCTGGATGTTAACAGCGCGTGGCGTTGCGCAGTTGGAGGTGAGCCGCCAGCATTGGTGGATGTGGGGACAGAGATGGCGGAGTTTTGAGAGCGGATGATCTGGACAGAAACAGTAAATTTGTAACACTGGATGTCATGAACTGATACATATATTATGACTTTTGAACACTATTAAGGTAAATACATTGTTTGTTCTCTATCAGAATCTTTCATTTGCTATCTATGCCTATCAGAAGTTAGTGCCTTCAGTAGTTAGAACCTTTTACTTAGCTGGCAGTATTGGCGCTCGCTGTATTGCAGTAGTTCGAGTAACGAAGATTTTTGTGAGGAAAGAATTCATGAAAGGTATAGGTTATTGTTAGTCAGGGCCATTCTTTTGTAGGGATTACTGAAAGACGGATTGCGTTGCGCTAAAATATTGTGTGTCACTTTAGTGAATGTGTGAGTACGTTCAGTTTTGCTCAGCTGTTTGAAAATTAAATAACATAAGATGTTTATCAGCACAGTAACTCATTAATTTTTCTAAGGGGACGTTACAGTGTATGTGTGTTTGGGGGGGTGGGGCCCTCTGATTGGTCCTATCGCAGCCCTCTCTCATGGCATTTGTGAACTGATAATGACAGGTGTTCACTCGTCAAAATATCGGCGTCTGTCGAAGACATCAACCGGTTGCGCTCCTGTTAGCTGCCTGAACATTTTGTACAACACGAGAAACTCAAGTTTCACATTAACGAGGTTCCTGAGAAGCTGCTACTCATTTCTGACTGCTGTGCACATTACGTTTTCCGTCGATGAACATCGAACTTTAAGTGAATGAGCAACAAAGAGCACTTACTTCACTTTCAGAATGCGCTAATTACAGAACGTAGTTTTCCTATTCTTCTCCTGAAGAAGGACCGCCAGACTCAGTCCAATAGCATCCGCGCTGAGGCGGGCACAACTGGTAGGGCACGCCAGACCTTTCAGTCACCTCCAGCGAGGTTTTTCTTCCTTTTTTCGCCACACTTCTTTTGTTTCACGTCTCACCGGAATTGCGTGCTCTATTATAATACAAAAGGCACTTACAGTGACAGCGTTTTGAATGTTAAATAAAGTGCGTCTCGCTAAGCGGGCCATAACTATAAAAATATTTTGTGACGGGAGATTGACTTCATTACTTTCTTTTACATAATTCAGGGTCCCCTCAGTGGTCGCTGCGTATTAGGCGACACATAAACCAGCAGAGGGCCACACGCTGGCCGCTTACGTAATTCCGTCTGGTTCTGAAGACGTGAGTCCTCTACGAAACGTTCGCTTTGCGCGCACGTGACTATGATCTAATTCTTCTTCCTCTACAGGCAGACAGGGGTTGCAGAACCTCTGTTACATTACATTAAGTCATAAATGGTTAGACGGTCTTAGGCTGTAAACTAATTAACAAGCTCGCTCGGCATACGAAGTGTTACTAATAAGTAATAACCAAGGACCGATTAAATATAAACGAGAATTTCATAATGAGTGTTTATTTGTACTCCAAGTTCGTATGTGTGAGGACAGTAATAAAAAAGTTGATGGCTATGGCTTGATTCCCCATTCCTCGTAAGAGTACTTTTTTTTTTTAAGTCATCAGTCTTCTGAATGGTTTGACGTGGCCAGCCACGAATTCTTCTCTTGTGCCAACCTCTTCATCTCTGAATAGCACTTGCAATCTGCTTCCTCAACTATTTGTTGGATGTGAATCGATCTTTGTTTTCTTCTACTGTTTTAACCCTCTACAGAGGCCTTGTACCATAGAAGTCATTCCCTGATGTCTTAACAGCTGTTCAATCATCACGTCCCTTCTACGTATCAGTGTTTCTCATATACTCCATTCCTCGCCGATTCTTAATTTTCAACATTCGTCTGTAGCACCACACCTCAAATGCTTCGATTCTCTTCTGTTCCGGTTTTCCCACAGTCAGTGTTTCACTACCATAGAATTTTGTGCTGCAAACGTACATTCTTAGAAATTTCTTCCTCAAGTTAAGGCTGTGTTTGACACTAGTAGACTTCTATTTCCATTGATAGTCAGGCTCTTCGAAGTGCCACCCTCCCCCCACCACCTTTGAAAAATGTCAGTATGGAAAAGTTTGTAATCGTCGCGTGTGACGGATGAGCGTTAAGCAGTACGTAGGTTGCTCAACCTACTTGTCCCCCGCCACGTCACCTGATATAGAAGCAGTATTCAGTTCTTAGTCAGGGAACACGTAACTGCCACCTACTCTCTTCTCTTTCAACGCCCTAAGGGAGCTCCAGCGCTTCACAGGTACTACAACTATTTTACTGGTTATATATATATTATCAGGCCGGCGAATTGAAACGACTAATTTGAAAAATTTGAAGGTTTCTTTCCAATAACAACCACAGTCATCACAATAAAAGTTAGTTAGTTACATGTTCCATAGGTCATTTGAACCATTCTTTTATTGAAATGATGTATATAGTGAGTCAGTTTACGGGGTATTTATGTGTCATTACTGTTAACATTAATAAACACATTATTTTTTTTTATAATCCTACTCATGCAAATACACTTAACAAACTTCTTTTGCTGGATACCAGTTTATAAGAAGAAATGTATCAGTGGAATGGAAACTACCCATGTGAAATGATTTTAAGTTAGATTCAAAACTTTCGTGCTAACTGTCAGATATTTTATGTTGTTGGGCAATGGATCAAACATTTTTGTTGCTGTGTATTCGCTTCCCACGCCCGGGTTCCCGGGTTCGATTCCCGGCGGGGTCAGGGATTTTCTCTGCCTCGTGATGACTGGGTGTTGTGTGCTGTCCTTAGGTTAGTTAGGTTTAAGTAGTTCTAAGTTCTAGGGGACTGATGACCATAGATGTTAAGTCCCATAGTGCTCAGAGCCATTTGAACCATTTGCTGTGTATTGGATTCCTTTCTGAGGCACCAGCACCTTTAACGATGGTTAATGGAGGTCATTTTTCCCTCTAGTGTTATAGATATGGATCCTGGAGTTCTTTTTATTTTTCAGAATTTTGCAGGCAGGTCGTGAAGCCCTGGTGTGGGGTTTATATTGTTTAGAATCTTTGAATGCTCTTGTACAATGATGATGCTTGTGACTGGCCTAACATATGTCGTAATCAATAATTCTGCTTTCGGGCTGACTGGGTCGCAATGGTAGAATTCAGGTATCAGGTAAGGAATGACTTTATTGCTCATATGACGTGTTTCTAAATTTATCCATCATCAGTTACCTACAAAAAATCACATACAAAAATATTTTATAAAACGTAATAATGTATGGCTACAGCATTCCACTTTGATTGAAATCACCTGACACAAATTATGATGCACTTGCCGAGGAGCGTTTGCTGCAAGCAGATATGGCGTTTCCTGTTGTAGGGGAATGTTCGTTTCACATACAATTGGCAACGCCGTATCTAGGTGCAGCAATCGATCCTGGCTAGGTGTATTTTACTTTGTGGCAGGTGATTTCAATAAAAGTGGAATGCTGTAGCCATCCGTTACTATTTTTTATAAAATATATTTTGTGTCTGATCTTTCGTAAATATCTGATGGTGAATAAATTCAGAAACGCCAGAGGAATAACATCATTTCTTGCCAGATGTTTGACTTTTACCGTTGCAACTCAATCAGCCTATCGATTATTATTATAATAATGACCTGCCTCCTGCATGATTTTATCGTACGTCACATTTATACTAACACATGTCATTCCTCCTGAAATTGATGGATGTGGGCTTTTTATGTTTGATACTTTTCTACCATGATAGGTCATCCACAGTTACACCGTCGCTTAATGATATTGAATTTGTGGTATTTGAAGCGTTCTTTGGTGCCAAAACGTTTTACGAGGGTTGGAACTTTAATAATGGCAACTATTTATTTACAGCTTGTAGAAAGTACATACGTGTTTTAAAGTTTTACTGACCTTCAAAGTAGTCACTAGCATTGTGTATAACCCGTTGCCAGCGATGTGGAAGTCGTAGGATACTGATGAATTCTTCTCGGGTTATTAGCCGAGTAGTGGCGTCGTCTTGTCACAACGTTTCAACGAGTTTCGTACCCATCATCTTCGTCAGAAGATCTCCTGGCGAAGATGATGAGTACGAAGCGAGAACCGTATCAAAATCCCTACAGTAAAAATGTATACGTAGTGATGTGTAAAAGTCAAATCTAGCTCGCTAAATACAGTTTCAGGGGCATGAGACTAATCTTGAAGCGAATTGTTCGTTGTATGGGATAGAGATGTTGGCTATTTTATTGTTCCTTGCGGTCATAATCGTCCCCGTCTCCAATAATGTCGCCGTTGACTCGACGGGGCGTTAACCTCTAAGATTCCATCTTCCTTCTTCATAATCGTCAGATACGTCTTCGAGATGAGCAGATATTTCGACCATTGTGAAACTGATACAGAAATGGGCTATTAATGCGCAACCAGAGATTAAGGCAAAGCTTTGCTGTATTTTTCATCCGACATACAGAAGAGGAGGACGTGTAAAGAAAAAAAGTATGATGAACTTGGAGCCATAAACTTGAAGATCATAATATTTGAGGAAGTATGAAAGTCTTCGTCCAACAATCGGTGAAAAATTGCTGAGAATAATGATGACAGATATGAAAATTACCGCACTATCCGTCTGATAAGTGATTGTTGCAAAAATATTAACGACGAATTCCTTGCAAAAGAACGGAAAAACTGGTAGAAGACGACCTCAGGAAAGATCACTTTGGATTTTGGAAAAATGTAGAAATATACGAAGCGGTACTGACCCTACAACTTACGTTAGAGGGTAGGTTAAAGAAAGGCAAACCTACGGCTGTAGTATTTGTAGGTTTAGTGAAATGTTGGCTGAATACTTTCTTTGGAATTCTGAAAGTAGCAGGGGTAAAATACAGGAGGCGGAAGGCTATTTACAATTTGTACAGAAACCAGATGGCAGCTGTGAGAGTAGAGGGGCATGAAAGTGAAGCACTGAGATGGGAGTGAGACAAGGTTGTAGCCTATCCCTGATGTTATTTAATCTGTCTATTGAGCAAGCAGTAAAAGAAACCAAAGAAAAATTTGGAGTGGAAATTAAACTTCAGGGAGAAGAAATAAAAACTTTGAGGTTTACCGATGGCATTGTAATTCTGTCAGAGACAGCAAAGCGTTTCTGAAGGAGAGAAACATGGCAATATCGAATATGGATCTAAGGGTTAGGAACTCTTTCCTGAAGGCATTCGTCTGAAGCATAGCCAGGTATGGAAGTCAAACGTGAACGATAAACAATTTAGGCAAGAAGAGAATAGAAGCTTTTGAAATGTGGTACTACAAAAGAATGATGAAGATTAAATTGATAGACTACTAACTAATGAGGAAGTACTGAATAGAATCGATAAGAAAAGAAATTTATGGCGCAAGAAGGGATCGATTGATAGGACATATTCTGACCCATCAAGGGTTGGGTTGTTGGGTTCTTTGGGGGAGGAGACCAGACAGCGAGGTCATCGGTCTGATCGGATTAGGGAAGAAAGGGGAAGGAAGTCGGCCGTGCCCCTTCAAAGGGACCGTCCCGGCATTTGCCTGGAGCGATTTAGGGAAATCACGGAAAACCTAAATCAGGATGGCCGGACGCGGGATTGAACCGAAGTATTTGGGAGGGGGGGGGGGGGGGTAAAAATCATATTTATTTAATCGTGTGGTGATTTTATACAATGTATACTTGGTACAAGGCAAGAGATTTTATACAATATACATATGATATAAGACAAGATTAAATCTTAAAGTCCGTGTTTTTCAACCGATTGATTAAGCTGGGTGTGAGAGTGCACAAGTCGTCGGGAATTCCAGGGTATGAATGAAGTGGACAGCGTTGGTTCAAAATGGCTCTGAGCACTATGGGACTTAACTTCTGAGGTCATCAATCCTCTAGAACTTAGAACTACTTAAACCTAACTAACCTAAGGACATCACACATATCCATGCCCGAGGCAGGATTCGAACCTGCGACCGTAGCGGTCGCGCGGTTCCAGACTGTAGCGCCTAGAACCAATCGGCCACTGCGGCCGGCGGACAGCGTTGGGCTAAATGTTCAATTGTCTGCTCTTCTTGATTACATTCAGACATTGGTGAACTGATCCAGCCCCATTTGTACCTGAAGTAGCTACAACAACCATTTCCAGTCCGTAACCTGTTGAGGTGGCACCAGAGGTTCCTCACTAGGTCAAAACCTTTTGGTTTCTTTGTGGACTCAAGGTGATGAGCTTTTGTTCCCAATGTTCTTGTTGTCCATTCATGGGGGTCGATCGTTGCTCACGTCCGTAGGTATAACCTAAATTACCCTACACGTGACCCCTGGGTGGTGCTAAACAGTGTCATAGGTGACATACAATATGTCCAGTAAAAATCATAGAGACAGACCAACAGACGAATACAGTAAGCAGATACAGAAGGATAGGGGTTGCAGTAGTTATTTGGAGATGAAGGGTCTTGCTTAGGAAAGAGTAGCATGGAGAAATGCATAAAAAAATGTTCAAATGTGTGTGAATTCGTAAGGGACCAAACTGCTGAGGTCATCGGTCCCTAGGCTTATACATTACTTAAACTAACTTAAACTAACATATGATAAGAACAACACACATACCCATGCTCGAGGGAGGAGCCAAACGTCCGGCGGAAGGGGCCGCGCAAACCGTGACATGGCGTCTTTGACCACTCGGTCACTTCGCGCGGCAGAACTGCATCAAACCAGTTCTCGCAATGAAGACCAAAACAACGACAAACAATGATGATGTATGCAAATACACATTTTTGACGATGTCTTTGTAGAGCATCGTACGTTCATGCGAAAATTCATTTTCGTCATGATTAGGGCCAGATGGTTGTCGGTGGAGCAACAAGAAAAGAAAACGGGCGAGGATCGTCTCTGATAATAATAGTGTTGTCAGACGCAGCCATAAACGGAGCCACTGCAAGTAATGGGGCAGTCCATTCGCTCGGATGTCACCAGCGCACAAGCCACGCCTTCGCAGACGCAGTCGATGTTTTCAGCTCAGCCGTAGCGCGGATCGCGAGGGCCACCCACGGCTGCGGCCGACGTTCGCGGAGCGGCTAGTAGCGGCGCCGGTAATTACTGTGCAGGCTCCTGGAGAAGGGCGGGATGGGGGGGGGGGGGGAGGTGCTGTCTCGTGGGAGGCCGGCCAGCTCGTCTGCCCGCAACGCGACCTGCCTTCTGCCCGCTATTGTCTTAAACATTTCGTAATTTATTTCTCCACATTTCTCCGCGGCTCCTTCTGCGCCGCGCTATTTATCATGCTGTCCGCCAGTTTGTTGTTCGGACTGCCGGCCGGCTGGCCCGTTTCGCCTCTTTCTTTATTCGTGGCGGGTGGCGGCCCGGCGGCGCCAGCTCCTGGCGTGCGGCGGTCTCGGGTTCGGTGCCTGGGTGCGCCGTGACAGGACTGCTGGCGTATCTCTGACTGGCTTATAGAACGAACAGAAATTTTGTTAGCTTTTTTTGCATGTTTTACACGCATTCTGTCTTGTCCGTTTATTATTATTATATCACTTTTGACAAGAAGTCTTTTAGGAGATCTGCGCCCATATTTTGCACTGATGGTCACCAATATAATACCTATTAACATCTCATCATTATGCGTTTCAAGATACCCTCATCATCAGAACTGTGAAGTAAATGTAAAATATAAAACAAAAAAAGAAATTTAAGGATACATATTTCAACAAAGCAGTAAAGCTGACAACCATACCTGTCAAAAACTATGTATGGTGAAGCGAGGTGTATTTGTGACGTTTTTGTATTTACAGCAACTTTTTACTCTCTAACATGATACCATTTCATCCAGATGTACGAGTATATATCATGTTAACAGGATCAAATGCAAAAACAAATGTAACAGTTTTTGTGCTACAATTACAAATGGAATTTTAAATGATGATCAAGTACCACAGATCTTGGTGAATAATTTCGTGATGTGGTTAGATAATTTCGTGATAGGTGCAAGATAATTTCGTGATTGTTGTAAGATGATTAGCAGAGTGCAGCTAGGTCAACAATCTCTGCTGACAATGATGTCCCAAGAGCCGAACAGGTGTGCTCGCATATGCACGCTAGTCACCACTTCTCTGATATTTTTGATGTTTTGTCTTTTGTTTGGGCATACTCTGATCTGAAACAGGAAAAAAGTATTTTAAGGTAGGTAATTTCGTGATATACTGAAACGAAAAAATAATTACATGAACGTGACACTAATTATATGGCCAATCAATATTACTTGGTACACTACATTTATAAAATTAAAACAGTAACGGTATGCTTATGACGGCAGGCTAAACTGTTATGTAACTAGGTACACTGAAAATGGAATATTTAACTGACATATGCCTCAAATATTATTAATAAATGAATATAAAATTTTCAAAATAAAAGAATTACAGTGAAATAAAGCCATGGCTTTCATATTCCAAGCTACTAGATTTTAAATACTAAAGTGACGCAACTTTAAAAGCAGTATTACAGAGCCTAACAAAATTACAGCAGTTCCATTTATATAAATTGTATTCATAAAATGGTATGTAACACTCAGAATAATACAAGACCACAAATACAATTATAAAAGATGTGGACAAGAAGGGAGCAAGGGCGTTTCATCACAATAAAAGGAACTGTAAGAATTTATTTCTAGCAACACATTACATTCACAGCATTATAGTCATCAGTCATTACATTACAGACAAAAATACATCAGTCATCTGTCATTTTAAATTCATTGACTAAAAATACATAATGTCAACAAATAATAAGAAACACTTTTGTTTGAACATTTATACAGCAATCCGCGACAGTCAAACTTTAACAGTCTACCAAACAATCCATGCCATAAAATTACAGCTATATATATATATATATATATATATATATATATATATATATATATATATATATATATATATATATATTAGTTTCTGACAGATATGGTTGTCAGCTTTACTACATTACAAAATTGTTAAGGCTTTCGTGGCCACTTGTTGACAAACTGCCTATTGGCTTCTGTCTCGGGTTATTCGGCCGACGTTCATCTAATGATTTTTCTGACCTTTTGCCAGCACGAGTGGCTGGCATTGTCAAAGCTTCACCCTCCATTGCCAGTTCACCATCGGCAATGGAGGGTGAAGCTTTGACAATGCCAGCCACTCGTGCTGGCGAAACGTCAGAAAAATCATTAGATGAACGTCGGCCGAATAATCCGAGACAGAAGCCAATAGGCAGTTTACTACACTGTTGAAAATATATCTTTAAATTTTATTTCTTTTTTTTTTTGAAAGTACGTAAGGCCGCATTTGTTACGTTGCTTTTTAACTGCTTAGAAGTACTATGTAAAAATTTTAACGAACGACTCTGTCATCCAGCGTTCGGTTGAGAGCTTAATTGTATGATATTCTGAGGGTGGCAAATTAATTTGCCGAAACTAGTTAAGAAGTTAATTTCATAAAAATTTGTGCAGCTGACGACTGTACTACAGCTTTCATGATGGTGATGACCAAGACAAGTGTATTTCCATTCAGTATTACTATTATTATTATTATTATCCACATGTGGGCCATACTGGATCAAGCCATATACCACAAGTGTCATTTTCAGATTTCTGTTTTAGCTTTTTATATTACTTTCATTCTCTCGAAATGTCCCTGGTTCGATTCCCAGCAGGGTCTGAAGCTTTCTTCGCTCAGGGTGTTGTCCTTACGCTCGTACCATCACAACTGACATTCCGTTGTTGAGAAAGCTGTAGACTATTAGAGAAAAAATAAAACAGAAAAATGACTGAGACCGAAACAGGAGGCACGCTACATCACAAATTCTGCTGAACCAGTTGGCCAGTCGTGTATTTTCTGTCCACACATGTGTCTGTCTGGCATCTCAAGTAGTGTTATTCCTGCTCCCTTCGGGTGTTCGTTTGTATCATAAACCGATTTTATTGTTTCACACTGCTATAAATACGTCCACACGCAAATACATACATATATAATTGACTCTCATTATATTTCTACCTATAAACACGACGAATTTAGTAAGACGTGAGATACCTTTTATTTTGTGAACAGTTCCGTAGGGGAAACGTGATTTTTCAAAATGGTTCAAATGGCTCTGAGCACTATGGGACTTAACTTCTGAGGTCATCACTCCCCTAGAACTTAGAACTACTTAAACTTAACTAACCTAAGGACATCACACACATCCATGCCGGAGGCAGGATTCGAACCTGCGACCGTAGCGGTCACGCGGTTCCAAACTGAAGCGCTTAGAACCGCACGGCCACACCAGCCGGCACGTGATTTTTATCAAATAATATTACGCAGAGTAGCACGTAATTTTGTTTTATGAATAATGCTCTTAAGTCTTGTATCATTCGAGACATGAACCATTTTTTTAATGGAACAGTTTACTTTTTTAACAGCATTCTAAACCTTTTGAGAAGACGAGTATAGTATTACCAGCGGAAAAATGCTATTATTTGAGCACAAAAAAGGCTAATAGGTTTTCGTTTCAAAAGACTCTAGCTGGAAAGTGGGGGTACCAGCTTTTTCCTACTTCCCTCAAGACCTTTAAAAATTTTCCCAAAAATTTTCATGAGAACACATTTACGCTCTTTATACCATGCAACTCACATCGCACTCCCGCGAGCACCCCTAACGGTTATTCGCTCACTGTAAGCCACTCATACACATCCATTCTCACTCGCTCAACCTCACTTACTCAGCCCAGCTCATTGTCATTATCTCTTGGTGGCTCTCTGTCACTGTCTGCTGTCTGACAGTCACAGTGTCCTTCGTTCTGTCCTACTACTAACTGTCTCCTCTCTCTGTTACTGTTTCCCTCTTGTCCTCTCTGACTGCTACTACATTCTGCTACTGCATTCTTTCCAGATGCTGCTATCTATTCTCACCGTCACTGTCTCTCTCGTCCTCGTAGTCATTGTCATAGACTCTCAGCCATTTTCACTTTCTCCTTCTCTGTATTCCTCCCTTACTGTGTCCCCTTCACTCTTTTCCAAGCAGTGTTATGTCAGTGTCAACTAAGTTCCACTGTCGCCATGGCGCTTTCTTTCTCCCACACTGCCATTGTCTCCTAGGCTCTTTCTATACAATAACCATCCTTTATCTCCCAATATTTATTACTTTTCTGTCTCTTTCCCACTGCCACTGTCTCCTTCTTTCTCCAGCACAAAAAAGTGCAAATACGTTCGCATGTCAAAACTTCTGGGAAAATTTTTAAAGATGCTGAAGAACGTAGAATAAGGCAGCTGCTACCCCACTTTTTAGTCAAAGTCTTTTAAAAAAGGAGAATATTAACATTTTTTGTGCCCCGATAGGAACATTTTTCCTCTGGTTCCCTAATTATCCCTGCTGCAGCAGGACATCTCACTCCCACGAAAGAAAAACTTTGAAGGCCAGTAAAATTTTGGTAGTTTACTTATGCGAAATTAAAATGACTCAAGACTAATTTTACACCTCAGGCTGGATTTTACGTGCACATAAATTTTTCATGTGCTTCAATACTGGAACAGGGATCCCAGAACCCTCCTGATGATTCGGAGACGCTTCACACCATATTACTCCGTGCTACGTCACTATATGAACTACGTTTTCGCCTCACACCGTTTTTATGTGCGTATCTGACGCGTTCAAGTAGAGTAACTTCGAACCTCAGAAACGGACAAAGATGGAAAGAAAATTTTCAGTGTTGTTCGAGTTCGGGGTCTTAGGAATCTACGTTAAGCAGTTCAGCAATTTCCTGTCCATAGTCATCTTGGAACCCGCAGCTCAGTTTTGGTACCCAAACACCATGTTTTCGGGTATTCTCAGGAAATACCCGCGACCTAAATAATCCCTTCATGAGCCCCTTAAGGCACACCATAGGATACATATAATACAAAAAGGACCAACCGATTTTCTCCATTTGCCTAAATTGGAGGATGTATGTAATATTCAAACTTTGAACCTGTACTGCAGCATAGTTACAGTGAGACCACACTTCTGTTGGGTATGTAAATGGTCCCTAGGCCAAGCGCCGTCCAAAACACTTGATCACATACTTCTGTCACCAACTGAACAGGATGTATTAGCCCCGGAAAAATCTCGTTTTTATCCGCAATGTGAGAGAGCGCATGCTGTCGCATGCGACCCGATAATGCTTGTTAATGTTGGTGTTGAAACTTCCCATAAAAACATCACAAAGATTCGCTAAAACTGATAGGTGAGGCGACCAATACAGCCTAATATGGTGTAACACCGTCAATTGGAGCTGCTTTGCTAGACTGCGTCGTTATATGAAGCGTTCTTACTGTTTACTTTTCCCAGTTCCTGTGTCTAGTAGGGCCAAGAGGAAAAATATATATCAGTAGCCTCTCCCCATCGCCTTGATACACGGGGGGTGTACAAAAATATGGAAACGCCGCGAGAAATGCATGCTTGAACATACGCTATGTGATCAAAAGTATCTGGACACCCCCAAAAACATACGTTTTTCATATTAGTTGCATTGTGCTGCCTCCTACTGCCAGGTACTACGTATCAGCTACCTCAGCAGTCATTAGACATAGTGAGAGAGCAGAATGGGGCGCTCCGCGGAACTCACGGACTTCGAACGTGGTCAGGTAATTCGGTGTCGCTTGTGTCGTACGTCTGTACGCGAGATTTCCACACACCTAAACATCCCTAAGTTCACCGTTTCCGATGTGATAGTGAAGTGGAAACGTGAAAGGACACGTACAGCACAAAAGCGTACAGACCGACCTCGTCTGCTGGCTGACAGAGACCGTCGACAGTTGAAGAGGGTCGTGATGTGTAATAAGCAGACATCTATCCAGACCATCCTACAGGAATTCTAAACTGCATCAGGGTCCACTGCAAGTACTATAACAGTTAGGCGGAAGGTGAGAAAACTTGGATTTAATTTTCGAGCGGCTGCTCATAAGCCACACATCACGCCGGTAGATGCCAAACGACGCCTCGTTTGGTGTAAGGAGCGTAAACATTGGGCGATTGAACAGTGGAGAAACGTTGTGTGGAGTGAGGAGTCACGGTACACAATATGGAGGTCCGATGCAAAGGTGTGGGTATGGCGAATGCCCGGTGAACGTCATCTGCCAGCGTGTGTAGAGCCAACAGTAAAATTCGGAGGCGGTGGTGTTATGGTGTGGTCGTGCTTTTCATGGAGGGTGCTTGCCTTCGTTGTTTTGCGTGGCACTATCACAGCACAGGCCTACGTTGATGTTCCCACTGTTGAAGAGTAATTCATGGATGGCGATTGCATCTTTCAACATGATCGAGCACCTGTTCATAATGCACAGCCTGTGGCGGAGTGGTTACACGACAATAACATCTCTGTAATGGATTGGCCCGCATAGAGTCCTCACCTGAATCCTATAGAACACCGCTGGGATGTTTTGGAACGCCGACTTCGTGCCAGGCCTCACGAGCGACATCGATACCTCTCCTCGGTGCAGCACTCCGTGAAGAATGGGCTGCCATTCCCGAAGAAACCTTCCAGCACCTGACTGAACGTATGCCTGCGAGAGTGGAAGCTGTCATCAGGGCTAAGGGTGGGCCAGCACCATACTGAATTCCAGAATTACCGATGTAAGTCATTTTCAGCCAGGTGTCCGGATACTTTTGATCACATAGTGTAAATGCAGATGCTAGCCAAGTCTGCAGGTTGCACTGGTGTATTTAGCCGCAAACAGCACCAGTGCAATGTCCTCAAAGCTTTAAGGGTGTCAGTCGCGGACAAAAAAATTTTGTGTGTAGTTGTGAGTGCATTACGTCGGACCTCGGAGCATTCGAGCGCGGACAAATTGTTGGCTCTCGTATGTCCGGTGTTGCCGTAAACAAGGTAGCCGGAGTGTTTCACATTTCAGGAGGCATTATATCGAGTATTTATATCGTATATAGTGAAAGCGAAAAAACATCAGCCGCAAAGTCACAACACAGACGACTTGGTCTGTTGAGTGAGGGTGACGGACGGTCATTCAAGAGAGCTGTGACGAAAAATAAAAGGACGACAGGATGAAATTTTCATTCTGTAGCGCAGTGTTCGCTGATATGAAACTTGATGCTAGATTAAAACTATGTGGCGACCCGGGCCTCGAACGCGGGTATTTTGCCTTTTGTGGGCAAGTGTACTACTAACTGAGCTACCTAAGGACGACACACGACATCTCCACACAGCTTTGCTTTTAATAGTACCCCATTTGCTATGTTCCAAATGCTACAGAAGCTTGCAATTTTGGAAGGATAGAAGATGAGGTACGGTCGGAAGTAAAGCTGTGAGGAGCGGTCATGAGTAGTGCTCCGGCAGCTCAGTCGGTACAGCACTTTCCGCGAAAGGCAAACGTCCCGAGTTCGAGTCTCGGTCCCGCACACAGTTTTTATCTGCCAGGAAGTTTCTAGAGGACGACAGTTGCAAAAGTCACTGCAGAAGTAAATTTCGCACCCACTATAGGGTTGTAGCCTATCCCCGATGTTATTCAATCTGTATATTCAGCAAGCAGTAAAGGAAACAAAAGAAAAATTCGGAGTAGAAATAAAAGTCCATGGAGAAGAAATAAAAACTTTGAGGTTCGCCGGTGATATTGTAATTCTGTCAGAGACAGAAAAGGACCTGGAAGAGCAGCTGAACGGAATGGACAGTGTCTAAGGATATAAGATGAACATCAACAAAAGCAAAACGAGGATAATGGAATGTAGTCGAATTAAATCGGGTGATGCTGAGGATATTAGATTAAGAAATGAGATGCTTAAAGTAGTAAATGAGTTTTGCTATTTGGGGAGCAAAATAACTGATGATGGTTGAAAAAGACAGGATATAAAACGTAGATTGTCAATGGCAAGGAAAGCGTTTCTGAAGAAGAGAAATTTGTTAACATCGAGTGTAGATTTAAGTGTCAGGAAGTTGTTTCTGAAAGTATTTGTATGGAGTGTGGCCATGAATGGAAGTGAAACGTGGACGATAAATAGTTTAGACAAGAAGAGAATAGAAGCTTTCGAAATGTGGTGCTACAGAAGAATGCTGAAGATTAGATGGGTAGATTACATAACTAATGAGGAGGTATTGAATAGGATTTGGGAGAAGAGGAGTTTGTGGCACAACTTGACTAGAAGAAGGGATCGGTTGGTAGGACATGTTCTGAGGCATCAAGGGATCACCAATTTAGTACTGGAGGGCAGCGTGGAGGGTAAAAATTGTAGAGGAAGACCAAGAGATGAATACACTAAGCAGATTCAGAAGGATGTAGGTTGCAGTAGGTATAGGGAGATGAAGAAGCTTGCACAGGATAGAGTAGCATGGAGAGCTGCATCAAACCAGTTTCTGGACTGAAGACCACAACAACAACAACAAGAAGGTCCATCCTTGGTGATGCTGTGTTCCGTGTCGACAGGGCCCCTGTTGACACAACTCGCATCGTCCAGGACTGGTTTTGTGAGTGCGAAGACAAATTGTTGTATCTCTCCTGTCCACCATAGTCACCAGATCTGAATATTACTGAGCCTTTTTGGTCTGTTCTGGAAAGAAGGGCGCGAGATCGCTTCCATCATCGTTACCTGAGTGTGCCAGTGTTTTACAGGAATAATAGCACAACATTCCCTTGAAAACCACGCAGGACCTAAGCTTTTCCATTACGAGACGACTGCAAGCTGTTTTGAATGACAACGATTTTCCAACACATTATTAGGAGAAGTACTGTGTTGTGATTTTGCTGTTTCCATATTTTTTCCACCACTTGTATTGCTTGGCATGAGATCCCCTCTGACTGTTTACACAGCAACTGCCAGTTCTGACTGCCTTGCCTTTCAGCTCTAGCACATTTCTGGATACTCTGACAAAAAGTTTGCAGGTCAACTTTAGTAAGCCAAATATAACTACACTAGCATTTTTATGAGCGTTAGAATTCTGTTAAAAATTAAACTGCTTCACTAAAAAATACACGTGCTCCAATATTCTGTTATACCTATGCAACAGAATTACGTGCTACTCAGCGTACTGTTATTTGCGGACACCTCGTTTGAAAATCTTCAACTATTCACGAAATAAAAAGATTGTTAGTCTTACGCGAATCACTCTACCGCCAAATAAGCAATACCCCTTTCCAATTTTACTTGTGTGCCTATATAATATGCTAATAATTTCATTAAACGAAGGTTGGAACTCTAATAGTGGCAACTATTTATTTACAACTCATACAAAATAAATACGTACTTCAAAGTTTTACTGACCTTCAAAGTAGTCACCAGCATTGTGTATAACCCGTTCCCAGCGATGTGGAAGTTGTAGGATACTCTTAGCAGTGCCAGTTGCGTAGAAAGTTCGAGCGGCGCGGTCTATTGTCCTACAAATTTGTAGCAGTTCTGAAGCGAATGCCGTGAAGTGTTTCCTTCAGTTTAGAAATCGAGTTGAACTCAAGAGGGCTTAAGTCAGGGGAGTGCAGTAGTTGGTATAAGACTTAACAGCCCCATCAGTCAAACAAATCAGTAACAGCTTGCACTGTACGTGCTTGAGCATTGTGCTGCAAAGTGATGATCAGGTCCTGCAGAAAGTGTCATCACTTCTTTCTCTAAGCTGGTCGAAGGTTGTGTACCAAAAATGAACAGCATAGATACAGAAGTGCTGACACTTTCTGCAGGACCTGACCATCATATTGCTCATGCACTTACAATGCAAGCTGTTACTGATTTGTTTGACTGATGGGGCTGCTAAGTGCTATACCACCTACGGCACTCCCCTGACTTATGCCCTCGTGAGTTCAACTCGATTTCTAAACTGAAGGAAACACTTCACGGCATTCGATTCAGAACTGCTACAAATTCAACTCGATTTCTAAACTAAAGGAAACACTTCACGGCATTCGATTCAGAACTGCTACAAATTCGTCGGGCTTTAGCCCGCGCCGCTCGAACTGTCAACACAACTGGCACTGAAAAGAGTACTCTACGACTTCCACGTCGCAGGCAACGGGTTATACACAATGCTGGTGACTACTTCGAGGGTCACTAAAACTTTGAAACACGTATCTATTTTGTACGAGCTGTAAATAAATAGTTGCCACTATTAAAGTTCCAACCCTCGTATATACAAGGAGTCAGATTTATCTTGACCACCCCACGCGAGTTATTGTCCATAAACAAAATATAAATGTGTCAAGGAAATTTTGGTTAACTACCAGGGGTGTATTAACCAGCATGATTTCCTTCCTTGTAACGTTGTTAGTTACGGAGATGCAGAGAGCATACGTCCTTTTAAATAGCACGCTATATTTTTTATTTGTTACTCCACTTCCTCTCCTCAAGGCCTGTTCATAATGTATAACAATGCACCATTTACGTAACCCTGACGTTGTCAGAAACGAATCCCCAAAATTCACTTTGACCGTCCTGTGTTAGCACACTGTGCAGGTATCCGTGGTAACGTGACTCATCTACTTGCTGCAGCTGACAGTAAACATATGGAAACACGGGGAAAACACACACCACTCACGCAGTCAATCATCTTTAGTTGATTTTTTCTGTGAGTTAACCAACGAAGTGAACATATTTCAGGATACAACACTCTATTCTGCAATAGGGTTTTTATCTGTACTGTAAACAAAGTCTTGTGGAATCATCCAACAAACCGTATTCGCATGCTTATGTTACACTTAGCAGAACAATCTGCAACGCAATTTAGGTTTGCTAGTAAATGACAGAAGCAATCAAAGGATAATGACAAGATTGTCCAACAAACTGTATTCGCATGTTAGCAGAACCATCAGCAATACAGTTCACGGATATACTAGTAATGATGGGAACAGTAGCTATGTTTATCAGGCAAAATCGGGCATTACCCCCTTTAACATTTTCGTCAGCTGCCACCTGAGATCCTTTTGTGAATAAAAGCCCGTCTTTAGATTTTTCTGTGCATTATGACTTTCAACGAAATGCATTCATGCTGTGCCTGCATATATAGCAATATCATCTACACATTTCATTACCCTCTGGGTCTCTCTTAAATCGCCTTGAATCGGCAAAGTAATGTACTTGCTTCATCCATCGATCATTCACCTCCAGACTGAGAAACTTTGAATTTTTTTCGGATTTTCTGGCCAGTTAACGAAAACTTCGAGGGAGGCTCTCGACATATCGCGCAAAGTAGAAACAATATCGCAACTGCACTCGCGAAGTCCTGGAAACTATTTTTAATTTAATTCTGGGACAATAGGCGCCACACAAGTGTATGTGGATTTGTTTACAGTAACATCACGCTTCCACTAGTGGTCTAGGGGTAGCTTCTTTGATTAGTAATCAACACGTCCTCGGTCCTGGGTTCGAAACCCGCTGTAAATCGGGGCATGGACTGTCAGAAAGCTGAACGTGGTAGAGAAGCCAGAAAATCTCAAAAGAGTTGGGTTGGGTTGTTTGGGGAAGAGACCAAACAGCGAGGTCATCGGTCTCATCGGATTAGGGAAGGACGGGGGAGGAAGTCGGCCGTGCCCTTTCACAGGAACCATCCCGGCATTTGCCTGAAGCGATTTAGGGAAATCACTAAAACCTATATCAGGATGGCCGGACGCGGGATTAAACCGTCGTCCTCCCGAATGCGAGTCCAGTGTGCTAACCACTGCGCCACCTCGCTCGGTCTCTCAAAAGGGAAATGCAAAGGCTCAGTGTAGATATAGCAGGAGTTAGTGAAGTGAAATTGAAAGAAGACAAGGACTTCTGGTTGGATGAGTATAGGGTAATATCAACAGCATCTCTTCTAAATCCACTCCTGTTTCTTCTTCTATCACATCAGACGAATCCTCACCCTCATAGAGGCCTTCAATGTACTCTTTCCCCCTATGTGCTCTCTCCTCTGCATTTAACAGTGGAATTCCCGTTGCACACTTAATGTTACCACACTTGCTTTTAATTTCACCGAAAGTCGTTTTGCGTGTCCTATATGCTGAGTCAGTGCTTCCGACAATCATTCCCTTTTCGATTTCATCACATTTTTCACGCAGCCATTTCGTGTTGCTTCCCTGCACTTCCTTTTTATTTCATTCATCAGCGACTTGAATTTCTGTATTCCTTTTTCATCGATCAACTGGAATATTTCTTCTGTTACCCACGGTTTCTTTGAAGTTACCTTCTTTGTACCTATGTTTTTCTTTCCAACTTCTGTGATTGCCCTTTTGAGCTATGTCCATTCCCCTTCATCTGTGATGCCTACTGATCTATTCCTCATTGCTGTATCTATGGCCATAGAGAACTTAGAGCGTGTCTCGTCATTCCTTAGTACTTCCGTGTCCCACTTCTTTGTATATTGATTCTTCTTGACTAATCTCTTAAACTTTAACCTACTCTTCGTCACTACTAAATTGTGATCTGAGTCTATATCTGCTCCTGGGTAAGCCTTACAATCAAGTATCTGATTTCGGAATCTCTTCCTGGCCATGACGGAATCTAACTGAAATCTTCCTGTATCACCCGGCCTTTTCCAGGTGTACGTCCTTCTCTTGTGATTCTTGAACAGAGTCTTCGCTATTACTAAAACTAAAACTAAACTCCTCGCGAACAGGACATGAAGGCCCAACGGTACGGACCGGTCGCCATGATTCGCTATTACTAACTGAAATTTACTACAGAACTCAATTAGTCTTTCTCCTCTCTCAGCTGGCCGCGGTGGGCGTGCGGTTCTAGGCGCTGCAGTCCGGAACCGCGGGACTGCTACGGTCGCAGGTTCGAATCCTGCCTCGGGCATGGATGTGTGTGATGTCCTTAGGTTAGTTAGGTTTAAGTAGTTCTAAGTTCTAGGGGACTGATGACCTAAGATGTTAAGTTCCATAGTGCTCAGAGCCATTTGATTTTTTAAACCTAACTAACCTAAGGACATCACACACATCCATGCCCGAGGCAAGATTCGAACTTGCGACCGTAGCAGCAGCGCGGTTCCGGACTGATGCGCCTAGAAGCGCTTGGCCACAGCGGACGGCTACAATATTCCCATCGTAAAACACAGTAAAGCAGCTTGTGGAGCATAAATACAGATATAGGTGTGTATAAGCAATTATAAGCCATTAGTAACAACGCTGCTTCATAAGTACAATCAAAAAAATGAAGGAAAGTAGAGCTACGCGTCCAATCAATTAATATACGTATTAGAGACGGAGCAAAAGTTTGGGATGGTCAAACGAAATTATTCGTGACTTTATTTAAGAAACCTCCTGCAGATAGCTCGTTTAATTTAGGAAAACAATGGGGATACTAAAATAAAAATGTCCGACAAGGATTTGAACCACGCCCCAGCCTAGACAAATTCCTTAAACACTGCGCCAGCTCGCTTTAGGTACGCTATTTTCTCGTATTACAATGAGGTTGCGACCTCCTCTTTTCAGTTTATGACTTTTCTGTGACTACTAAAGCGAAGCGTCCTAATTACTTTCGTCTGCCACTGCTGATAGAAGTCGTTACAGATCATCAGACTGTATGTAATTCCGCGCATTTGCTCGTGCATTTTCAATTGCAGCATCGTAATACAGCTTTCATGATAGCAGCTGTAAATTATTAATGACCTAAAGTAGTTGCCAACAGTAAGCTAGCTTCAGAACGACCTGAAGCGATCGTAATGATGCGTACTGCATCGTTAGCATGGAATGCAAACGGTTAAGTCCGTTGACTATTCTTCTTTTATTGCAGTTTTTGTCACTTATTATACAGGTCGAAAGTAAAGCTCGATGAACTAATTCTTTTTCTGAAAACTACAGGGTCTTCAGATAAAGAGTGCCCATTTCTTAAAGGACAGAGTACCAGTCAAACTAGGCGAAAAGGGTGCATAAGTATATTCGTAAACAAATCCTTGTTCACATATAGATTATTCTGGCCTATGATAGCTATTTGTCAGGAGATTCTCAATATGATTATGACTCATTCTTAAACATTCTTCACACTTCCTCCAAGAATAATGGACTTATGTGAACACACTTGGCTGTGTCCGGGTTTGGTCACATGCAAGGGACACAAGCTCTGCAACGTATGAACACTGTCAATTTTTGTTGAAATACTAACGCCTCTAGATATCTCCATAGGCAGAAATCTGAGGAATTAAAGTCAAGTCACACACTGAACGTAAAATCTTTGGGTTCATAATAATTGCAATATATTAGAGAAATATGCTCCAACAGTAGGGAATTAAAAGTATTAAATAAATGCCTTTCGCACAATAACGCTCCATTAATGAATAAAAACATTATTAAAAATCTAATATGAGCACACAAGGAGCATGCACAAATGGTAAATTGAAGCACAATGAACAGAATGTCTTAGCCCATAATATAAACAACATTTTTATCAGAAATGTGGACCAGAAAAAATGCGCAGTAGGATGAATTATGGACATAGGATACTACGTGACATAAATAAGAAACTTTCAACCAATAATGACGTTGCTGTAGTAGCAGACAAGGGAAAATCAACTGTTATCATATATGACTAAGATTATATTATCAAAACCAATGAGTTTTTCGGAACTAACAACATAAAAGAAAGACGTAGCCCACGACCCTAATCCCAAATTACACTTAAAAAGTGCACATTTCTTTTGGTAACAATATAATCATAGCACTGTATAATGATGAATTCATCAGCACCAAAATTAAAATCACAGCCTAAAATCCACAAACCAAATTGTTCCATACATCTCACTGTAAGTTCCATCAATAGTCCACTCTATAAAATAACCAGAAAGTTTAATAAAGTTATCAAAAGCATATGTCTCTCAAAGACATTTATCAACTCATCATAACGTAAAATATATACTCATCCCAGTCACAGATAAATTAGCATCTCTTAACACAGTCAAAGAAACAATCAGTATAGCAAGAGACAACAAACTTGAACACCGAACAATGGGTAGATCTCAAATCTATGAACTCCAGTTGAACAATGAGTTTTACGTTCAGAGAGAGAGGTTGTCAATGGGGTGTATTCTTACAGGCTAGCTAGCAGACATATATATGGTATTAACAATCTTGAAAACAACTATTTTAGATCTCAGATGAAACTGAAAGATAAGTTGCTTTACAACAAAGGCTTTGTTGACGTGAAAAGCAGAAGAAATGAAAAATCTAACTGAAGAACTTAATAAAATACATCACAAAATTCTATTTACCGTAGAACATTGAAACACCAGATGGAATTCACTATCATGATTTTAAAAAACTCAAACAAAAATCCAAAGCACAAATCTCAAATTTCAAGAAACCAACGACTATCATTCTTACCATTCATAACTGTTCCTGTCATCCAGACCAACATAAAAAACGATTATAATAAATGAAAGCCACCAGTTTGCTTTTGTTCTACAATATTAGTTTTATTGTATTAACCTCTTTTCAGCTTACAAGGCCATCTTCAGATATTTACTGAGTATTGTCACCAAAGAAGTTACGATGTTTGTAAACAACATTGGTAGAGAAGTTACAGGTCTAGATTGAAGCAGAGACATACAGTAAGTAACATCTTTGACAATGTGGTGGTAATGTATTGAAAAAGTAAAAAATTGAATGGTAAATAAATAAAAATTGAGTAGAGAGGAAAAAACTTTAACACAAAATAGGAACAGCATGCCTACATAACAGTTTGTATTAATAACCAAAAAAAATAAAACAAAATAAAATTAGTGCTTGCCAAGGCTACTTCAGGAGGTATAAAGCATGGAGAGTGATACACAGACCTATTAAAAGAAGAAACAATTATCAATGTAACGACAGAATACATAATAAAACCTAAGAAATATCAAGAAGATAAACAGAAATAAATAAATAAATAATTGCAGGAAAATGGAGGAGTTTGAAAGAAAATACAGTGAACGCAATCTTTGAGAGTGTGGTGATACTGCACTTTTAAAGGTAAAAAGGCTGAACAATACTTCTCTTCCAGCACTGGAACTTCTTTGGTGTCAATAGTTAGTAAATGAAGATGGCCTTGTAAGCCGAAAACCGATTAACACAAAGAAGTAATACTGTAGAACAAAAGCAAACTGGTGCTTTTCATTTATATAATGTTGTTCTGCCAAAAACCGACGAAAGATTCAGTTAACATAAAGTAGCATTCTTTAGAACAGTGGGTAATCACACACTTAATATATCAACGGATAGAACAGGAAGACCAAATGAAACAAAAATTATAAGATCAGTTGTCTCCAGTAATGGGTAAAATCCCGCTATAATACACACATCAAAAAAAGGTTTGCAATACCCCGGTTCCTAGAACTCCTGAAGATAGTCGTTAACTGTGGATATTGTATCACAGACACAGTCCGTTTGACTGTTCAGAGATGTCACTAAACCCGCCCAAAGGTCTAAACAACCACACATGAGCAGCGCCTATTAGACGAAGGGGGTGCGACAGGCTGGACGGTCAATACCGCGGTTCGTTCGGGTCCGCATTGTCACCTTGTGCCAGGAAAGGCTCTCAACAAGAGAAGTGTCCAGGCGTCTCGGTGTGAACCAAAGCATGTTGTTCAGACATGGAGGAGATACAGAGAGACAGGAGCTGTCAATGACATGCCTCGCTCAGGCCGCCCAAGGGTTACTGCTACAATGGATGACAGCTAACTACGGATTATGGCTCAGAGGAACCCTGACAGCAACGTCACCATGTTCAATAATGCTTTTTGTCCAGCCATAGGACGATGTGTTACGACTCAAACTGTGGACAATAGGCTGCATGATGCGCAAATTCACTCTCGAAGTCCATGGCAAGGTCCATCTTTGCAACCACGACACCATGCAGCGCGGTACAGATGGGCCCAACAACATGCCAAATGGATTGGCATCACGTTCTCTTCACTGATGATTGTCGCACATGCCTTTAACTAGACAATCGTTGGTGACGTGTTTGGAGTCAACCCAGTCAGGCTGAGCGCCTAAGACACACTGTCCATCAAATGCTGCAGGGTGGAGGTTCCCCTCTGTTTCGGAGTGGCATTGTGTGGGGCCGACGTACGCCGCTGGTGGTCATGGAAGGCGCCGTAACGGCTGCACGATACATGAATGCCATCCTCTGATCGATAGTGCAACCATATCGACAGCATATTGTCGAGGCATTCGTCTTCATGGACGACTATTCACGCCCCCATCGGCACTTCTTGTGAATGACTTCCTCCAGGATAACGACATCGCTCGACTAGAGTGGCCAACATGTTCTCCAGACATGAACTCTATCGACCATGCCTGGGAGAGTTTGAAAAGGGCTGTTTGTGGACTACGTGAGTGACCAACCACTCTGAGGGATCTATGCCGAACCGACGTTGAGAAGTGGGACAGTCTGGACCAACAGTGCCTTGATGAACTTGTGAATAGTATACCACGACGAATACAGGCCTGCATCAATGCAAGAGTACGTGCTACTGGGTTTTAGAGGTATCGGTATGTACAGAAATCTGGACCACCACCTCTGATGGTCTGTCTGTATGGTGGTACATGAGCAGTAAAAAGGGCGGAAATGAAGTTTATGTTGATCTCTATTCCAATTTTCTGTACAGGTTCCGGAACTCTCGGAACCGAGGTATGCAAAACTTTTCTTTATGTGTAGATAAACTAACTATAAAACAAAAATAAAACAACCAATTTCTGAACAATGATCCTTAAACGGGAAGGACAGCTTTGTAAGCCTATCTTTCCTAGAGGAATATTAAGTCCAGCCTTGCCGTCAAATATGGGGTGTCTAGGAAGCCTGCATAAAACATTGAAACAAATCGTATATATTGAGAGGCACCCACATGCCTTGCTCATACTGTGGCATCAAGCAGTCAGGCCTGCAAGATGAGTGGTCTGCCATGCGAGTGGGCTCATTCTTATTTATCGAGTAACATGAACTCTAGTACTCACAATTAAGTTACAAGTTATTCTCCCGTTTGAATATTACGCAACGGAAACGCACATCTGACTATTAGTAATTTACACAACACTGACTGCTCACTACGCACTGGCAATACCACATTTTCTTTCGGATTTAACGGCTTTTATCAACACGTGGCCATCGCACTGAATATGAATGGCGCACACATTTTAAATTCTGGATATCATGACAACATACAATTCGAAGGAAAAGTCCACCAATCTTTTTCTTTTCACTATCTTATTTATTCCGATAAATTCTATAACCTAAACACACAAATTCTATAACCTACAACAGTAACACATGAGAAATTCCGCCCAGTGGGCATGGCTTTACATTGGTGATTCTCTATCTTATGGTCTCGTAATTATTTAATGCTACAGTGCACTTTCTGGATAGGATGGTGGATCTTTTGCTATATCTCACACTTCGACTCTCGCAACCATCATCACGAAACTTTCCTCCAGACCGAGCGGTACAAAAGGAACATGCATAACCCACTACCTCTGAAAATACCTTGCTACTCTCCCATGCAAACCACACATACTTAAATTACATGACATACACCACACTGCAACATGGAATACAACACAAGGAATAGTCACAACATTATAATCACATCACTTTCAGCTTTCCCACTTCAATTAGTATTTATCCCAGTTTCACACGACACTGCCCCACTTTCGTAACTTTTCTTTCCTACTATGAACTCTGGAGGATATATGCACGTATTCCTGTGCAATACAAGCCAAGTGGCGTTGCTGGATAGACGGCTGACTCACATTGCTTCTCTCTCAGAGTATTATAGTTTGAATCAAGCGTCACACGGAAACATAACACGCAAAGTAATATTAAGAACATATTCATCACACACGCGAGTCCTCAACTGATACCATGGATGAGTACTTCTCTTTATCCTTTGTCTCATACACAGATTGAGACTCACACAGTACTCACCATGTGGAAGTACTCGTCTCTAATTTCAAGTCCTGCACACGCCATTTCTTAAATATTTCCAACTTATAGTACACACACTAGTAATTCAGCTTAACTTAAGCACTCGGAAGTATTTCAGCTTATTGCTACACGTGGTTTCATTGTGACCGTTGGTCACTTCCGAAGATTACAACGATCCCCTTAATATTACCTGCCTGACATTTAATTCTCCCCACAAAAGTTCCTGAAATAGAGAAATTATTATTCCAAACTACTCTTAAGTATTTCACATGCATACCATGTCTCCACTCTTTTGTCTTTACGGAGCACACCTAAGACAGGTCTTACCAACACTAGATCCAGCGGCAGAGTGCTGAAACATGGCCATTCTTCAGGTCCTCTCGCACCTCTGCCGAAGTGGGGGAGCACCTTGCTACCGTATTGGTGAGCCACATTTCAGGCACTCAAAGCTCTGGTAAATTTCATCTCTTTGGTTCCACCAAAGGTGGCCAAAGGATCGTCTCAGAGATGATCATATATTCACATTCACTATCTGTGGTTAGCAGACGACCATACATTCATTCATTTCACAGATCTCACCAAACTGGATGTAGGGATTTATTTTGTGGGAGTGCACATGTGATCAATTAAATAAATAAATTGTCATTCTTTCCCACACTGGTATCCGGCTTCGCTGTATTAATCGAAATTGAGATATTTTTACAAAAAATATGTTGTTCTGACAAGAATAATGAAGTATGTTGTACCTATTTTCAATGTCGGGCGGTACTGTACCCTTTCAATATGAGTTTTATTATAAAATGAAAAGGCACAATACTTAACTTCGACAATTATACAGTTTTGTCCCAAGCAAAGAGCGACATTCCAAGTAATGATCCTTCTTTAGAATAAACAATCACAAGTCTGAGCTACATAGAATGTACAAGCAAAGTAACTAGTGTTGATGCTTATATCATAAGTGCCTAGTCTTGAAGCTACTAATTAACTGGGCTGTGACCAGTAGGACACGACGCTTTTGTCCTCTTCACTCAGGTCCCGCTGCTGTCGCGTTGTCATCCTGGAGAGGAGTCGGTCAGTGTGGGATTGGCTGACGTCTTCTCACAGCCATCTCTTCACTATCGTTCCCGATGGCGTGCCGGCGCTTGAATTTACGCCGTAACAGGAAGATTTAATACAAAATCGCCAACCTATTTAAGATGTATGTCATACAAATAAGCTTCTTCTCTAACAACAAAATACAAAATAAAATCGTCCACAGTACCAAAACCCCTATACAAAAATATCAGGAAACAGGTACGTACAGAAATGAAACACTAGAGATAAAAATATCGAACAAAACCCTTGATAAAGGCGGTTGACTGCAGCTGAGTACCGCCTGGGATCCTATGATCGGAGAGCTGAAGAGGTGTGGCGGTCGCGCCTCCGAAACTGGGCACCACGGCGGCGGCATTCAAACGACACTTCACAACACTTCACAATGGCAGAGGAGATCTCCGCCGAAAGCTCGTGGGCAGTCAACCGATTGACGTGGCTTGAAACCTGGGAAAATTTGATTTATATACAGACTCATTTGCAATTCATGTCCAAGATTCTAAATTTGACAAACTGGTACAAGTTACACAAAAACATTGAAAGAATACATGAATGCACTCTGTCTTAACAACCTGAATAAATCCATCTTTGCCACAGATCTTGGCCAAAGCTGTCATTCTGCAAACAGCATAGAAAAAAATCATCCAAACAAAGGCATGAAATTTGACGTTCTTGGAGAAACTGAAATCTTTGTCAACACAAATACGTCATGAGACTACCTATTCAGTGACGAAATTGAACTGAGAAACCTGTTTTTCCTTCAGGATTTTGATGACTTATTGGCTCAAAACGGTTAGTCAGTCATCCAATTGCCCCCCCCCCTCCCCATCCCATTCTCCCCCCCCTCTATTATCACTCTCATTACATGCTGCCTGCATTCATGTCAATGTCAATAACCTACCACAGAGCAAATCCTATATTATGTATCTAAATATCCAAGCCTTGTATTATTAAAACGAATTGACACTACGTATATATTATCATTCAGTTGCAATAAACAGAATCTGCTTTTTCTAATGTTCTAAACCATTTTGATGTAAAAATAGAAGTATTATAGCAGTTCCTTTTAAGTTTTTCACTGAATTTTTAAATACACTGCTGGCAAATAAAATTAATAAACTCTTTTAGAGGTTTCAACTTCAGTCTGCAGTGAAGTTGTTCCAACAGCGCATACGAAGTATAAGAAATGATTGCGTTTACAAATCTATAGCACAAACAGTTCATGAGGTACTAGGTATCGACCCATGGTTGTTGAAATGGTTCAAATAGCTCTAAGCGCTATGAGACTTAACATCTGAGGTCATCAGTCCACTAGACGTAGAACTACTTAAACCTAACTAAGAACATCACGCACATCCATGCCCGAGGCAGGATTCGAACCTGCGACCGTAGTAGCAGCGTGGTTCCGGACTGAGCGCCTAGGACTGCTCGGCTACAGCGGCCATATTAGTATGTGGTGTAACTTCCATGCGCGGCAACCCAGGCGCTGACTCTGGCGTCCATTCGATCGTACAGATGGCGAATTCTGTCCTGGGATACGTCATTCCACGTCTGCTCGATCTGTTCACGTATTTCTGTAATAGTTGTCGGTTGACGAGTCTCCCGGGTCACTTTCCATCCCGCCGTATCCCACATGTGCTAGGTCGGAGACAAGTCCGTCGACTGTGCTTGCCCGGGAAGTTTCTAAACATCTTGCAGATAGCGTTGAGTTACACGGGAAGTGTATGGGCGAGCGTTATCCTGTTGGAACAACACATCACCTTTCTGTTGCAAGAACGGCAAAAGAACGGGTGTTCTGCACTTACCGAGGACTGGTTAGCGTCTTCTTCAGAAACGCCAAAGGTGGACGAGTGTTGTATCTTATTGGACCCTAGACAAGGGCTGGGTGGGGTCAGTGGGTCTTGGACGAGTTCACTCTGTGAGACAGCGTACGCGCAAACGACCATCACTTTCGTTCAGGCAGAACCTGCCTTCATCGCTGAAGACCATAGCACGCCGTTCCATCTTACATGTCGTCCTCTGATGGCAACAGTCGACGCTTGCACATCGATGATGCGTGAGGGGGAGATAGGCTAGAGGTGTGCATGCCCGTAGTCCCACCGCTAGTAACCAGCTGGCAACCGTTCGTGTTGACACGTCTGGGCTCAGTAGCCCTCTTATCTGTGCTGTGGTAGCTTACGCCGATCCTGGCGGGCGTCTGTACGCCGTCGACGTCCGGAGCCTCGTCTACGGTTGTGAGAATGTTCACGTGACCATTGGTAGAATACTGAAGCGATGCAGTCCTTCAACAAAGGAAATTGCTTACAATACGTTAGTTCGTCCAGTTTTTGAGTACTGTTCGTCTGTACGGGACCCTTACCAGTTTCGTCTGATTCAAGAGATTGAGAAGGTCCAAAGAAGAGCGGCAAGATTCGTGACTGGTACATTTAGCCATCGCGAGAGCGTTACAAATCTCATAGAAAACTTGAAGTGGGACACACTTCCAGACAGACGACGCACTAAACGGAAGGAACTGCTCACAAAATTCCGAAATCTGATGTTCGCCGACCATATATTATAACGACCAACTTTCAAATAACGCAATGATCACCACTGAAAGATAAGGGAAATTAGAGCTCGTACTGAGCCGTTCAGACAGTCGTCTTTCCCTCGCGCGATCAGCGAGTGGAACAGAGGGGCGGTAGTATGTCTTGCACGAATTGTGCCCTCCGCCGCACACCGCTTAGTGACTTAGCGGAGTATATATGTAGATACACTACTGGCCATTAAAGCTGATACACCAAGATGAAATGCAGATGATAAACGGCTATTCATTGCACAAATACATTATACTAGAACTGAAATGTGATTACATTTTCAAGCAATTTGGGTGCATAGATCCTGAGAAATCAGTACCCAGATCAACCACCTCTGGTCGTAATAACGGCCTTGATGCGCCTGGGCATTGAGTCAAACAGAGCTTGGATGGCATGTACAGGTACAGCTGCCCATGCAGCTTCAACACGATACCACAGTTCATCAAGAATTGTGACTGGCGTGTTGTGACGAGCCAGTTGCCCAGCCATCACCGACCAGACCTTTTCAATTGGTGAGAGATCTGGATAATGTTCTGGCCAGGGCAGCAGTCGAACATTTTCTGTATCCAGAAAGGCCCGTACAGGACCTGCAACATGCGGTCGTGCTTTATCCTGCTGAAATGTAGTGTTTCACAGGGATCGAATGGCTCTGAGCACTATGCGACTTAACTTCTGAGGTCATCAGTCGCCTAGAACTTAGAACTAATTAAACCTAACTAATCTAAGGGCATCACACACATCCATGCCCGAGGCACGATTCGAACCTGCGACCGTAGCGGTCGCTCGGTTCCAGACTGCAGCGCCTAGAACCGCCGGCACTCCGGCCGGCCCACAGGGATCGAATGAAGGGTAGAGTCACGGGTCGTAACACATCTGAAATGTAACGTCCATTGTTCAAAGTGCCGTCAATGCGAACAAGAGGTGACCGAGATGTGTAACCAATGGCACCCCATACCATCACGCCGGGTGATACGCCAGTATGGCGATGACGAATACACGCTTCCAACGCGCGTTCACCGCGATGTCCCCGAACACGGATGCGACCATCATGATGCCGTAAACAGAACCTGGATTCATCCGAAAAATGAAGTTTTGCCCTAGAGCACCCAGGTTCGTCGTTGACTACATCATCGCAGGCGCTCCTGTCTGTGATGCAGTGTCAAGGGTAACCGCAGCCATGGTCTCCGAGCTGAAAGTCCATGCTGCTGCAAACGTCGTCGAACTGTTCGTGCAGATGGTTGTTGTCTTGCAAGCGTCCCCATCTGTTGACTCAGGGATCGAGACGTGGCTGCACGATCCGTTACAGCAGTGCGGATAAGATGCCTGTCATCTCGACTGCTAGTGATACGAGGCCGTTGGGATCGAGCACGGCGTTCCTTATTACCCTCCTGAACACACCGATCTCATATTCTGCTAAAAGTCATTGGATCTCGGCCAACGCGAGCAGCAATGTCGCGGTACGATAAACCGCAATCGCGATAGGCTACAATCCGACCTTTATCAAAGTCGGAAACGTGATGGTACGCATTTCTCCTCCTTACACGAGGCATCACAACAACGTTACACCAGGCAACGCCGGTCAACTGTTTTTTTGTATATGAGAAATCGGCTGGAAACTTTCCTCATGTCAGCACGTTGTAGGTGTCGCCACCGGCGCCAACCTTGTGTGAATGCTCTGAAAAGCTAACATTTGCATATCACAGCATCTTCTTCCTGTTGGTTAAATTTCGCGTCTGTAGCACGTCATCTTCGTGGTGTAGCAATTTTAATGGCCGGTAGTGTATTTAGATGTAGATACCAGTATCGTTGCATAGCTGACGCAGCACGTCGCACTTGTGTTGCAACTCTCCGAAAGGATCATCCCGCCACTCGGAAGGCCAAAATTTGATCCCTTCCAAACTTGCTCAGTTGGCTGTAGGAGGTACGAGTGAGTCTCCGTGGCATGGTTGCTTGCTTGCTTCGCACGTTTGCACCACACTGACCTCTGGCTGTGAGCATTCCCTATTAAATTGTAGACACAGATTGCGCTCTTTTAGCTATACCACTACCTATCTGATGGCGGACGAAATTGAAACCAGTATCAGCACATCTACTATCCTGCGGGTGGCATATGCCGTCATCGCATCAAAATCGACGTTCTCTCTCCAGGGGTATTAATATTTTATCCGGCATTGTATAAAGTACAATTTACTTATAACGTGCTGCAATTCTCTGCAAATATTGCAACTTAATTTTATTTTTGTGGATTCATTTTAACACCAGTTCTGATAAAAGTATTTTTACATACATAAACATTATTATAAGCAATGAAAAAACAAACATTGTCTTTAAGCAAACTGCATATACCTTTTTTCGCAAATGTTTCTAACAAAGCATCGCCGGCCTGTGTGGCCGAGCGGTCCTAGGCGCTCAGTCCAGAACCGCGCTGCTGCTACGGTCGCAGGTTCGAATCAATTCTCGGGCATGGATGTGTGATGTCCTTAGGTTATGCAGGTCTGATAGAAAACGATTTCTTATTCTCTTTGAATTTTTTCTCTTTATTGGGATAAGTCGTTCAACATGTTTTTGTTTTCGATGGAATTTTATTATTCCACAGTTATTTATAGAAAAACTTATGCTTATACGCATTGCGTCTGTGACACATATATTTGAATTTCCTAGTCAGATTAAATTTGTTTGCTGAACATGGACTCCAGATGGGATGTGTCTTTCACAGAAAGTGCTGTTCAGTCAAGCTGTCTAAACACCTGTCACTTGAGCACTGAGCAAAACGTTTCTCCACCATTTTTTCTGTACCAAAACCTGTAATGGTTTCTTTTGCAGACTCCATGCTGTGTGCTGCAGTTTGCTGGACGTTAGTTACTTAGTGATCCTCCTGTCATATCAGCAATTATAACGATTGCTAGGTCCAGACTGTTGAAGATAAGTGAACAATGATCTGTTCTGGGAGCGATTACATTAAGGAAAAGTGGTCAACAAGTACTCACATGTATTGAGGTAAACAAATGCATTATTAATCTGTATTGTGAAAGAACCAAAGAAATTGAACAACTTTCTGGTATATTTCAGAGTGGTTTGCCTGGTGTAACATCAGTATAGCATTAATTATTCTGTGTAGGCTCCCGAAATGCTGTTGTGTGGGAATATTACAAATTTCCATCGAGCAACTGAGAGACACGTTGCAATTAGTGAAAATCGGGAGCTCATCCCTTATGGTACTTACCTGTAACTTCCGTTCTTTGCCTCATGGCTTCAGCTAGGAAGTCATTATGTCTACTCAGTGACTCAACCTCTGGTAGTAAGCCAGCTGACGAATTGTTATTAGCAAGTGATGATTCAAGTGGGCTTCTCAGATGATTGTGCAGATGGCTTGGCAGGCAAGTGATGAGCAACAGCAGTCAGATTGTAATCTTGTGCGTTGTTCAGGCCCCCCTGTTCTGTATATTATGAGACGCCAGTTACTGTCTATTTTGTGTCATTGCTCGGAACTGATATGTTGTTCTGAGAATGATGGTGTCTGTTGTTCGCTGTTCACACTTTTTTACTCGTCCTAGCTTATTGGCGGTGAAATCCCTGAACTAACAGGACTGAGTGGGTGAGGATTTATTTGTGTAAAGGGGCCAAAATATGTCGCTGTCAATTACACTCAAAATATAAATTTTATTAGTTAAAACACACAATAACATAAGCAAGAATTAAAAACGCTTAAGGTTTTAACGAAAGAGCTCCTCTGATTTGATTTTAATCGGCTGAAAGCCACATACGAAAATCCAGGGCCCAAGGCCTACGCAAGGAATTGGGGTACAGGAGTTGTTCCGGAAGTTTCACTTCTCTCAAAAAAAATTTTTTTTACTTCAATAAAAATAAGCTAAGTGCACACATTAAGCAAGAACAGTGTTGGCTTAAGGCCAAAACAAAGATTTTCAATGTTAATTCTAAATAGGCCGAAACCCAGCTGAAGGCCGCATATCAACCAAACAATTTAACGGCTTAAAGCCCAGGAAGAAGGGCTTTTAGTTTAACAGGCTGAGGGCCGCACCTTAAAACATTTCATGCGAACTCGGCTGAAGGCCTCATACTAAAGAATAACATTGTTAGTACACAAGGCAAGGCCAAGATTTTAAATTTTTAGTTTAAGAGAGATTGAACTCAGCTGAAGGCCACATACTAAAGAATACCAATCTTATGAACTAAGGGCAAGACAAAAATTTTTGAAATTTTAATTTAGGAGAGATTAAAACTCGGCTGAAAGCCCCACACCATGTCAAAACAATTTTACGGTTTAAGGCCTAAGAAGAATAGCTTTCAATTTGAAGAGGCTGAGGGCCTTAGCTTGAAACATTTCATGAAAACTGGACTGAAGGCCTCATACCCAAAAAAATAACAATTTTATGACTTAACGGCAAAAGCAAGATTTTGAATTTTCAGTTTAAGAGAGTTTAAAACTAGGCTGAAGGCCTAACACCAGGGAGAAAACAATTTCATGGCTTAAGGCCTAAAGAGAAAAAAAGCTTACAATTTTAATAAGCTAAAACTCGGCTGAAGGGCACACAAAATACTTAAGACTAAAAGGAAATCACTATGTAAAACCCAAGGAGCGGCGCTGAGAAGGTTCCGAGAGTCGGCCTGGGAAGTAACGCTAATGCACGTTTAGGTGAGGCAGGCAGCCAGACCGACAACCTCTTAACCGGATGGCAGCCCAATCGAAGGCCAGCTGACAAACCGACCAACAAAATCAGTTCTCCTCCACCCGACGAGCAAAACGACAAGACGTCAGTAGTTCAACGTTCTGGATACTGGTGCCCAATCCAGCCAAGTCAGAATAAACGTCCAAAACTACCAACACACCTCAGCTGTCGAACTACACGCCGTGCTGGGCAGCAACAACACAATGAGGAAAATACACTACCAAAAACTATGCCAATGCCCAGGGCAGGTGACCGGAACGTTAACGGCCACAAGGCAGCAGATACTGCTGGTGCACTTCATTAGTGAAGGAGTGAATTAAATTAAGTTAAAACCCATCCAAGAAAACGGCTGCAATTCTAGCCGACTTCAATGCGCACACGTTGCTGCTCGTGGGAATCTCGCAGCAAGCAACAACCAGGATCAAACGAGGAGAAATGCTAGTAGTTGAGACTTGATAGTAGGTTAAGTGAGTCCAAGATCGGTGGGCGACGAACTTCGCAATCCTCGCTAGAAGCGCCTCACAACTCCAACCACGCGTGCACGCCGCCAGCGGCTCCGGCCCGACTCCGCGCGGCGGGGACTTCCTCACTGCTCTGCGCCAACCGACCGACAGCCACACACACGAAAACTGTCAAAAGACCAAATACACGTCGCACGATGAGACGACCGACCGAACGACCGACTAACGGTCGTTCCCGCTCCAGTCTTCTTTCGTCGTACAATGCGTGTGTGTCCCCAGCAGTCGGCAAGCACTGTCAGTCAGCAACTCACCGGCGCTCCGTGCCCGACTGCACTCCTGGTCCGGCTCCATCTCACTTCGAGACACACGACGACCCGGAAATACTATCTGTCGCTCCAGAGATGGTACGACTGTGCACTTACCGATAAGCACTGCTGCTGCCACTCATGGGCAAGTAAGGCAGGAGTTGTGACGCCAGTGGCAATAGTCAGTGACTGACCCTGTATAGTCAACTGTTTGTCCGATCAGTTGGTAAGATGCCCTAACATCCTTCGTGCCAATTATTAGACTTTTACAAAGTCCGAAAGATGTCGATAATGTTCAAGTGTGCATCCTCTAGAGTAACTGCATTGTGGCGATCATCCGAGTAGTCGCCATGTACTCAAACTAAAACTATTAATAAATTTTATACACCGTGGACTGTCTGGTTTGGTAGACTGATTGCTTAAACACTGGGTTTATACAGACAAAGTGCCTAAATAACCATGGAATACGGCTTTCGTATTCTTGATTACCACTGACATGTGCTACCACTCTCAGTGACAAACACTTTAAATGTTACCACCAAAATAATTACTCTTTCACCAAAACAATTAAAAGTGCTTTCACCCCACCTACGGGTCCCTACGATATTGCAGTGCCTGCGTTACTCTAATTACGATGCAATGTTCCTTCGGACATGCGTACATCATAGTTATAACATAAGTACTGCAGTATCGTACTTAACCGCCGACACCGGGCAAGCACTTTCATGTTAAATGTCCCTCCCCCACCGGAATATACATAATCTACTTCATCTACATCTACATACATACTCCGCAATCCACCATACGGTGCGTGGTGGAGGGTAGCTCGTACCACAACTAGCATCTTCTCTCCCTGTTCCACTCCCAAACAGAACGAGGGAAAAATGACTGCCTATATGCCTCTTTACAAGCCCTAATCTCTCTTACCTTATCTTTGTGGTCTTTCCGCGAAATATAAATTGGCGGCAGTAAAATTGTACTGCAGTCAGCCTCAAATGCTGGTTCTCTAAATTTCCTCAGTAGCGATTCACGAAAAGAACTCCTCCTTTCCTCTAGAGACTCCCACCCGTTCCTGAAGCATTTCCGTAACAGTCGCGTGATGATCACACATACCAGTAACAAATCTAGCAGCCCGCCTCTGATTGGTTCAAATGGCTCTGAGCACTATGGGACTTAACATCTGAGGTCATCAGTCCCCTAGAACTTGGAACTACTTAAACCTAACTAACCAAGGACATCACACACATCCATGCCGTAGCGGTCGCGCGCTTTCAGACTGAAGCGCCTTTAACCGCGTGGCCACACTGGCCGGCGCCCGCCTCTGAATTGCTTCTATGTCTTCCCTCAATCCGACCTGATAGGGATCCCAAACGCTCGAGCAGTACTCAAGAATAGGTCATATTCGCGTTTAATAAGCGGTCTCCTTTACAGATGAACCACATCTTCCCAAAATTCTACCAATGAACCGAAGACGACTATCCGCCTTCCCCACAACTGCCATTACATGCTTGTCCCACTTCATATCGCTCTGTAATGTTACGCCCAAATATTTAATCGACGTGACTGTGTCAAGCGCTACACTACTAATGGAGTATTCAAACATTACGGGATTCTTTTTCCTATTCATCTGCATTAATTTACGTTTATCTATATTTAGAGTTAGGTCCCATTCTTTACACCAATCACAAATCCTGTCCTAGTCATCTTGTATCCTCCTACAGTCACTCAACGACGACACCTTCCCGTACACCACAGCATCATCAGCAAACAGACGCACATTGCTATCCACCCTATCCAAAAGATCGTTTATGTTGATATCAAACAACATCGGGCCTACCACACTTTCGTGGGGCACTCCAGATGATACCCTCACCTCCAATGAACACTCACCATAGAGGACAACGTACTGGGTTCTATTACTTAAGAAGTCTTCGAGCCACTCACACATTTGGGAACCAATCCCATATGCTCGTACCTTAGTTAGGAGTCTGCAGTATAATCGATATTACTAATACAAGTTGTAGACGCATGGTTGCCGGCATATGTAAGTTTGGGTCTGGTTGTGATTCGTGGTCGGGTAGGCCACTTGTGAAAAGCGGGAAATCCGGTTTCGAATCCCGGCCAACCGCAAATTTTCATTGACGTCATTCCATTATACAGCTGATGGTTGTCCATATTCACAACAGCGAATGCATTTCATGTATGGGTCCCTAGTCTCACTTCAGCCTTGCACTGCCGACTTGCACTTCGTTTGATACAAATATATTCACGTTACACTTATATAAATAGGTCAAATAAGAAACCACACCAAAATTTATAAAACTATAGAGAGCGATATGTTGCTTCTCGGTTTTATTGAATTGTTGTACGTCAGTGTGAGTATAGAGAATTTTCTTGTGAAAAATGACAGATTTACGAATGTTACTAATTATTAAATCTGTTGGTTCAAATGGCTCTGAGCACTATGCGACTTAACTTCTGAGGTCATCAGTCGCCTAGAACTTAGAACTACTTAAACCTAACTAACCTAAGGACATCACACACATCCATGCCCAAGGCAGGATTCGAACCTGCGACCGTAGCAGCAGCGCGGTTCAACTGCAATGTTATTAACTGCAGTTAACATACAAAATAATACTCCCCTTGGAGGGGAGACTGAATGCTTATGCCCATCTGATGAACGAATATGTTCCATTTTCTATCTAAAAACAAGGTAAAGCAGCAGAAATTTCCCATTCAATTATTGCAAACAGCGTTATTATGATTCATGAAACTGGTACTGGTTCGAACAGCCTCCCCATTGGGCTGCACCACCCACACTTTGTCTGGTGGCGGGGGCGATACTTTGGATTGGACCATCTGTAATTTTCGAGGGATGCAATGAAATTTCTCATGACATGGAAGAGCTGGTGGGTGGTTTCTCCTTGATGTGTGGACATAAACCCAAATTTAACCTTCAAGCACCCGCAGCCTAAGATGTGGCGACTGGCGGTGCCATGCCTGTAGCAAGCGGGTTAGTGCCAGCAACTGTACACAGCAAGCACTTCGGGAAACACGATCAATGCTCTGAAAATTAGCTGCCTGCTTTTGAGACATAGTAGGAAGCCTTCTACGAACCTTACTGGACTGTCGAGCCCTCCATATCCACTCCCTAGTGGCAAGAAATTGAATAATTTCCACTCCCATCAAAATACACACAATTAGTCATTGTAAAAGAATTGAAACAAAATCACAAATCCACATCTGACAGTTATATTATAACTGTATGTGTTAAAAATATTGTTTCAGGCAAACGTTTAGCTTTTGACACCCTGTAGGTATTTCATGCATGTGTGCACCAATTAAACAATCAAAATATCCACGGGTGTACTGCCGGTCTTCAGTGTCCAACGGGCACAATATTTCGGCGATCATACATGTCGCCTTCATCAGGTGAACTGAAAGACTGAGCTCCTGTGAACGTGCTGGCACGGAGATCCGTACGCTATGGCTGCTCAGAGGGAACTGGGTTCGGTCGCGGCGGCGGCCGATTTAAGTACCCTCCGCCCGCGGCGCGCTCCTTCTGCCGTCCGCGCCACGCCCCACGATCGCGCGGTGGAACAGATTACGGAGGCGTCTGAGGTGGCGTCGGTGTGATGGCTCTGTCCGCCGTGGTCGTCAAAACTATACGTTTGCTCGATTTACTCTTGATTAACCCAATCGCTGGTTCCCAAGCCTTGCTAAGATTATAGCCACAGTCACGGTTTATGAAGTCGTCATTGGTGCGAATTTCGATGGCCTCTCTAACAGCGCTGTCCTAGTATCTCGACGTCTGTACCAGAATCCTCGTGCGGTCATACTCCATAGCGTGATTTCCGGCAAACAATGTTCAGCGACCGCCGACTTGCTCCGATACATTATCAAATACGCCGGGAGAAACTCAAGAATCACACCAATTAAACACATTTCTTTCACAGAAGCACTGAACTGCTAACTCTCAAGCTCCGGAATTACCTATGTTAGTACACTCCTGGAAATTGAAATAAGAACACCGTGAATTCATTGTCCCAGGAAGAGGAAACTTTATTGACACATTCCTAGGGTCAGATACATCACATGATCACACTGACAGAACCACAGGCACATAGACACAGGCAACAGAGCATGCACAATGTCGGCACTAGTACAGTGTATATCCACCTTTCGCAGCAATGCAGGCTGCTATTCTCCCATGGAGACGATCGTAGAGATGCTGGATGTAGTCCTGTGGAACGGCTTGCCATGCCATTTCCACCTGGCGCCTCAGTTGGACCAGCGTTCGTGCTGGACGTGCAGACCGCGTGAGACGACGCTTCATCCAGTTCCAAACATGCTCAATGGGGGACAGATCCGGAGATCTTGCTGGCCAGGGTAGTTGACTTACACCTTCTAGAGCACGTTGGGTGGCACGGGATACATGCGGACGTGCATTGTCCTGTTGGAACAGCAAGTTCCCTTGCCGGTCTAGGAATGGTAGAACGATGGGTTCGATGACGGTTTGGATGTACCGTGCACTATTCAGTGTCCCCTCGACGATCACCAGTGGTGTACGGCCAGTGTAGGAGATCGCTCCCCACACCATGATGCCGGGTGTTGGCCCTGTGTGCCTCGGTCGTATGCAGTCCTGATTGTGGCGCTCACCTGCACGGCGCCAAACACGCATACGACCATCATTGGCACCAAGGCAGAAGCGACTCTCATCGCTGAAGACGACTCGTCTCCATTCGTCCCTCCATTCACGCCTGTCGCGACACCACTGGAGGCGGGCTGCACGATGTTGGGGCGTGAGCGGAAGACGGCCTAACGGTGTGCGGGACCGTAGCCCAGCTTCATGGAGACGGTTGCGAATGGTCCTCGCCGATACCCCAGGAGCAACAGTGTCCCTAATTTGCTGGGAAGTGGCGGTGCGGTCCCCTACGGCACTGCGTAGGATCCTACGGTCTTGGCGTGCATCCGAGCGTCGCTGCGGTCCGGTCCCAGGTCGACGGGCACGTGCACCTTCCGCCGACCACTGGCGACAACATCGATGTACTGTGGAGACCTCACGCCCCACGTGTTGAGCAATTCGGCGGTACGTCCACCCGGCCTCCCGCATGCCCACTATACGCCCTCGCTCAAAGTCCGTCAACTGCACATACGGTTCACGTCCAGGCTGTCGCGGCATGCTACCAGTGTTAAAGACTGCGATGGAGCTCCGTATGCCACGGCAAACTGGCTGACACTGACGGCGGCGGTGCACAAATGCTGCGCAGCTAGCGCCATTCGACGGCCAACACCGCGGTTCCTGGTGTGTCCGCTGTGCCGTGCGTGTGATCATTGCTTGTACAGCCCTCTCGCAGTGTCCGGAGCAAGTATGGTGGGTCTGACACACCGGTGTCAATGTGTTTTTTCCATTTCCAGGAGTGTAGTTATAAAAATTTCTGAAACTACCAGACTCTAATTTTCGTCATTGTAATTAATATCAAATTTGAAGTGATGGAAGTTGGTATTCGCCATTACTGGACGTACGCCTGGACCTTATATAATCTCTGTCTTATTTCTGGTTGGTCAAGTCCACCGGCATTGTAGTAAACAAACCGGACAGCTGATTAACACGTGCGTTTCTATTTGTAGCGATTTTATCCCGCTTGTTCATGCTTACATTGGAATATGAGATCAAATGCCATTTAACTTTCGGATGTTTAAACTTTATTTTCTGAGTAGACGTGTTAAAAGTTAATCAGCTACTAATTTTACTGTCACTGAAGTTATGTTCTTCTTCTGTTGCTCCTCAAAGTTTAGGCATCTCTGCTTGTTCCATCTTCACTTTTAACTGTAACCACGTTCTGTGTTTCCTACGACCCTCGTTCTCCTTGGCTGGTAAAGCACAGCCTGCTGTGAGATTCTCTTTCCACTCGTTCTCTGCATATGGTGGTTTTTCCATAAAGTTTTATTTTTATCGATCTTTCCATTAATAGTGTAAATATCTAGCTGATTCCTAAGTTTTTCATTGCTTATATGGTCTTCCCTGGCAACACCTCCCATGTTCTTGAGAAATCTCATTTCTGTTGCTTGTAGTTTACTTTTATCACGTTTTTTAGGGATACATAACTCACTCCCATGTAGCAATACAGTTGTGGCCTTGGTTTTATATAATTTTTATTTTGTTTTCTTCCATGTTTTGTTTTTTCGAGTGTTTTGTTTATAATTCCACATATTGACTGATATTTGTTAATCTTATTTTGTATATCCTTGTCCGTATACAAAATTATATCACATGCTAAAAAATTAAAGCTGTGACCTGCTCAATTTATAAATGTGTTTCTCATGATGAGCAATAATTTTAGTTTTATTTATTGATATGAACATGTCATGTTCTCTTTTCCCTAATTTATGTAATTTATACACTGTTTTTTTGCAATTGATCTTCACATTCTTACAAATCTGTTGCACAATTGAATACATATTGATATTAAAACATTTATTTTTATTAATATGTATAACATGAGTAGCTTCCTGTATCCAGTTCTTAATCAAATCATTTCCATATACATTAAATAAGGTTGAGGACAGGCTACAGACAGCCTTGATTGAGTCCCTTATTGGTAGGAATTTTTACAGTTTTATTTTTCCAACTTTTACTATCATTTTTATGTTCTTGTATAAGCTTTTTATAAAACTTCCTGGTAGATTAAAACTGTGTGCCGGACCGAGACTCGAACTCGGGACCTTTACCTTTCGCGGTAGAGCACTTGCCCTCGAAAGGCAAAGGTCCCGAGTTCGAGCCTCGGTCCGGCACACAGTTTTAATCTGCCAGGAAGTTCCGTATTAGCGCACACTTCGCTGCAGAGTGAAAATCTCATTCTGTAAGCTTTTTATAGTTTTAATAAAATGTGTAGGACATCTTGTTTTATGTGACACTGTTTCTTTCTGTTCACACCGTCAAAAGCATTTTCGAAGTCACATCTCTAAAATACTTTTTTGGATAAATGTGTTATCACAGCCTTTCCGAAATTCGCTTTATTCTTCTAATACAGGAGTCTATGTTATAATTTTCTAATTTTGAGTTTTCTATTTCCGTGAGTAATGAAGTACTTAGGGAAATAATAGATGGTCAAAATATGAGTCGAACAGTCAATGAAATTTATTCTATTGTTTATGTTGCAAGGGCAATTTAAATCCAAAAGTTTATTCATCGGACATCTACAGCTAAAAAATTTCATGCTGCAGCTCTATGCTTACCTTATTTAAAAGGCACGACCAGTTTCATAATGTTAGTTACATCATCAGGTGAACTCCTGAATAGAAAGAAACCGCGATATACGAGTAATATCAACAGTGAAAACCTAGAATAAAAAGAACGTCAGATCACTACCAAAAGTGGCTGAATGCAAGTAATGAATAATATGACAATGACCAATAGTTACAGTTATAAGATGATATTGGAGTACAACTGATGTTAAACATTACCCTCATTCTCAGAATTTTAAACCATTCTAAACATCACATGACAGCTCAATGTAGAAAGGGGGCCAATGTAGAAAGGGGGCCAATAGCCAGAACCGAAAAAGGAAAATGACTAATCTATTAAAATACGGTGCTGCGGGGGAAGCAAAGAAAACCGGCGGAAACCATATCACGTACTAGTGGATCAGCGAGTGGAGTACAGGCCATCGGCCAACGCGGAAACATATGACGAGCCGCTAGACAGGTGGCGCATGCGCAGTAGAGCTAAGGCTGACTCTTGGATGTGAGTAAACTGCTAGGAATAGTATAATGTCAAATATTTGCTATAGAAAATATAAACGCGATACCGTTGGATACATAAATAGCGTAATTTGGGAAGCTATTGAAAATGTTAAAAAACTCTTTAAAAAAGCTAAAAGGAGAGGAACACATGAAGTACCTAACCTTAAAAAGACCCAAAGATGGAAGGGAAACGAAGAAGGAACAGTGCACAAACAGATAGAAGGGACTGGTTATCCTTTGAGATAGTCAAATGGTTCAAATGTCTCCAAGCACTATGGGACTTAACATCTGAGGTAATCAGTCTTCTAGACTTAAAACTACTTAAACCTAACTAAGGACATCACACACATCCATGCCCGAGGCAGGATTCGAACCTACGACCGCAGCAGCAGCGCAATTCTGGACTGAAGCGCCTAGAACCGCTCGCCTACAGCGGCCGGCTTTGAGATATTCAGAAGTAACTAAGGCCGATTTATGCTTCAATTCAACTTGGGTGTAGAGAGTGTGACTAGGAGATTGCTTTAATGCACGTTAAGTCTCTAGTTCTTCTAGAAGATTAAGAACACTGCCATTTAGTTCCCCATACAACACTGTAAGATTGGATGAAATACTGTTAACGGAGTGACCCGTCTTTGAAAAATGGGTGTCTAAATCTGAGTTTGAGTCCGAGACAGATAAATGTTCCCTGAACCCGACAGCAAATGTTCTACCCGGCTGGCCGGTTTATTTGTACGGACAGTCATCACATGTAATTCTGTAATCTCCTGGAGACTTAAAAGGCTCACCCTTCATTTTTTTCGCCATGTCCTCTGGCCATCACTCCTGCGAATGAAATAAGGTGGGATAATCTTGCGAGTCGAAAGCTGTTTGCCAGCTCAACATGAAATCCGACCGTAGTATGAAACTCTATGACACGAAACCTTCTTATGGGCACGTTTACAAATGGAACTAATGTTATTACGTCCTCTTCCTGGTCTAAGGCTGGAGCTGAGGAATCTTTAAGTTTCTTAAGAATGCCGCTATTAATAACACAAACCAACGAAAAATATTTTGGAAAACCTTTTTTACTTTGATAGCTGATATTTATAGATTTTTATGAGCTGAATCCAAATCTAGCCTTAGTATTTTTGTATCACCCATAGTTTTCGAGCAATATGCCTTTTTACTATAAAGTGTAAAAATCCTATGCTGTACGGTAGACGGGGAAATTAATGAAAAGTTTTGTTAAAACATAAGCATGGTTTGTATTTACTGTAAGCTACTTAAAACAATGATAAGTGTTAATAGAGGTTTTACTTGTCAGCTGTAATTGGTTTGTATTTTCTTTCTGTTTTTCCTTTGAAGCTACTTGTGTAGCTTTTTCTACTATGTGTCGCTTGTTGAAATTCTCGGTGAAGTGACTAACAGAAGTCCCCCTGTAAGTAGGCTGTTTAGGTTTTTATATTGGCAACGTTACGTAGCGCTCTACATGAAAATCACTGGCTGTGCTGTGTGCAGTCTGTGGATAGTTTGCATTGTTGTCTGCCATTGTAGTGTTGGGCAGCTGGATGTGAACAGCGCGTAGCGTTGCGCAGTTGGAGGTGAGCCACCAGCAGTGGTGGATGTGGGGAGAGAGATGGCAGAGTTTTGAAATTTGTAAGACTGGATGTCATGAACTGCTATATACATTATGACTTTTGAACACTATTGAGGTAAATACATTGTTTGTTCTCTATCAAAATCTTTCATTTGCTAACTATGCCTATCAGTAGTCAGTGCCTTTCGTAGTTTGAATCTTTTATTTAGCTGGCAGTAGTGGCGCTCGCTGTATTGCAGTAGTTCGAGTAACGAAGATTTTTGGTGAGGTAAGTGATTTGTGAAAGGTATAGGTTAATGTTAGTCAGGGGCATTCTTTTGTAGAGATTTTTGAAAGTCAGATTGCGTTGCGCTAAAAATATTGTGTGTCAGTTTAAGCACAGTCTTGTACAATTATTCTAAGGGGACGTTTCACCCCATCATGTTGGTGTTCCAGCGGTCTTGGTAGCGTTTTTCCATAACTTTAATGTCCTGGTGAAAACGCTCTCCTTGCTCCTCACTAGCATCTCCCATATTGTCCGGGAAGTAATGAAGGTGACTGTTCAAAAAGTGAACTTTTAGGCTCGTTAAACATCCTAAAGTTTTGAAGTTCTTTAACATTGTAGGTATAATAGAAACATATTACGCATCTTTTTCGTGTCATAAGAACTTTGTAACAACTTGCTTGAATGATGCCCATGCTTCTTTCTCGTTTAACGTCATTGTAGATCCAAAGTTAACGTCAAACATCAATTTTATAATGTCAGGTCCGACAAAGACGCCTTCTTTTAGTTTAACTCCTGAAAGGCGTGGAAACTTAACGTTTGGCAGAGATACTTAAAAGATGGTCCATCTTTAGCTGAAGCCTTTACAAACTGTTTCATTAGGTCTAACTTTATATGTTGGGGTGGTAGGAGTACGTTTTTTGGATATACAAGGTTTTTGCGTAGAATGTTCTTCTCAGCAAGTTGTAAAGACTCTCTCACAGGCCAGTTCTTTCTGAATCAGTGCTACCAACGTCATCTGCATTCATTACACCTCCTTTTTAAATTATTTTAACTATATAAAAGCTGTTAAATTCTTTTTAAAAAACGCTTAATTTATTAAATTTAACTGTAAAATGTGAATAAATGGTGGGTGATACAGTTTTTAAGTATCATATTTGGATTTCCCACCCTAAAAACATAAGAATAAGGTATTTTCAGCATAAAAGTTTTTCCTCAGTAGTAAGTCACGGTGGCACCTATCAGATAATGCTACAAACTATATCACCCTGTATTCCCGAAGGAACACTTTCACCGACAGTGGGGTGTTATGCAACCTCAAGAGCATGGCACGAAAAGCAGTCTGTTTGAAATGGGGAGATGACTGGAAGAACTACGTATCACTAAATCCGCCGTGGCAGGCTTCTGTTAAATATAAAAAGTAAAAGAATCATCCTACAATGTGGTCAAAAGGTCCAAAACAGCTGAAGTATTGTAAGTGCTATGTTCAGTACTCACTGAGTCCATTAAGGTGTTGATTAAAACAGTTACATTCAGAAATAGGTCCATTATAGTAAAGGAAAATAAAATCAACATACCGTGACATCAGTACCACTTTCTCTGAAAAACATATAGTCAACTCAGTTTAGGTTGACACACACATATGCGGTCAGTTCTCTTTTTGCAAGTAGTCCGAACAACCCGTTTTGTTGAAAAGTCTACGTTTTGCAGCTGTCTTACCTCTGTTTCAGTTTTATTCATAATAACTAATATTGGTGATACTGCAGATTTCTTTTAATCCTCTGGTATTCGACGCTAAATAAAAATATCTGATTCTCAAATCCAAAAATATCACTGAAGCCTTTCACCTCTCTGCTCTTACCCCACCCACAAAAAAATATTATCAAGTACCTCCATCTGAACAAAATTTCCCGTTATCGATACGATATCTCAGCTAGGTCGAAGCGTTACAGCGCCTGTCGATATGGGCCATCGCGACTATTAGCGTAATGAAGGGGCAATTAGGACCCCCGAAGTCGTTGCGATATGCTCCACTAATGGCTCCAGGCCAACACAGCACGGATTAGCTTGGGATTTTTTTTTCCACTATACGCGAGCCAGTTAGGGCGTACGCCAAAGTAAACAATGAGATGAACCGGGCCCTATACTTAGCAACCTAGCAGCGTGGATAACAGTATTATTTACGACGGACGATGGAACGAAGCGAGCATAGCGGAGCAAGGGAGGTGGCGCCTGCGAGAGATAAGAGATTCAGGGCTGGGAGGCGGGCCTGGGGGCGAAATTAGGTGCCACGGCCGGCTGCCGAAGAGTTATTTATGGCGGCGCTGTTGGCTGCACTGTGGGAGTCTCGACGGGGCCGATAGCCGCTGCTGGCTTCTGGCTGTAACTTCATCTTAATTGTCTGAGACTCAGTCTAAGGAATGTTCTGAACCTCGTTGGCATTCCTTCTTGTTGTTGTTGAAAAATATGCCGGATGTACCTCAACGACCTTATACGGATTCGACCAACCACACGAAGTTACACTGAAGCGCCAAAGAAACTGGTATAGGCATGCATATTCAAATACAGAGATATGTAAACAGGCAGAAAACGGCGCTATGGTCGGTAACGCCTATATAAGACAACAAGTGTGTGGCGCAGTTGTTACATCGCTTACTGCTGCTACAGTGGCAGGTAATCAAGATTTAAGTGAGTTTGAGCGTGATGTTATAGTCGGCGCGCGAGCGATGGGGCACAGCGTCTCCGAGGTAGTGATAAAAGTGGGGATTTTCGTACATATACATCTACATGGATACTCTGCACATCACAGTTAAGAGCCTGGCAGAGGATTCATCGAACCACCTTCACAATTCTCTATTATTCCGATCTCGTATAGCTCTCGTAAAGAACGAACACCTATATCTTTCCGCACGAGCTCTGATTTCCCTTATTTTATTATGGCAATCGTTTCTCCCTATTGAGGTCGGCTTCAACAAAATATTTTCGCATTCAGAGGAGAAAGATGGTGATGGGATTTCGTAAGAAGATTGCTCCGCAGCGAAAAAAGCCATTTTTTAATGGTGTCCATCCCAAATCCTGTATCATTTGAGAGACACTTTCTCCCCTATTTCGCGATAACACACACCGTACTGCCCTTCTTTTAACTTTATCGATGTACTCCGTCAATCCTGTCTCATAAGGATCCCACAGCGCGCTGCAGTATTTTAAAAGAGGACGTCCAAGCGTACTGCATATCTACTCCTTAGTAGATATGCTACATTTTCTAAGTGTCCTGCCAGTAAAACGCAGTCTTTGGTCAGCCTTCCCCACAACATTTTCTAAGGGTTCCTTCCAATTTAAGCTGTTCGTAACTGTAACTCCTAAGTATTAATTGAATTTATGGCCTTTAGATTTGACTGATTTTTAGCGTAAACAAAGTTTAACGGATTTCTTTTATAACGGATGAACTCACACTTTTCGTAATTTAGGGTCAATTGCCAATTTTCGCTGCCGGCCGCGGTGGTCTCGCTGTTCTAGGCGCGCAGTCCGAAACCGCGCGACTGCTACGGTCGCAGGTTCGAATCCTGCCTCGGGCATGGATGTGTGTGATGTCCTTAGGTTAGTTAGGTTTAAGTAGTTCTAAGTTCTAGGGGACTGATGACCTCAGAAGTTAAGTCCCATAGTGCTCAGAGCCATTTGAACCATTTTGCAAAATCACGTTTCCCCTACGGAACTGTTCACAAAATAAAAGGTATCTCACGTCTTACTAAATTCGTCGTGTTTATAGGTGGAAATATAATGAGAGTCCATTATATATGTATGTATTTGCGTGTGGACGTATTTATAGCAGTGTGAAACAATAAAATCGGTTTATGATACAAAAGAACACCCGAAGGGAGCAGGAATAACACTACTTGAGATGCAAGACAGACACATGTGTGGACAGGAAATACACGACTGGCCAACTGGTTCAGCAGAATTTGTGATGTAGCGTGCCTCCTGTTCCGGTCAGTCATTTTTCTGTTTTATTTTTTCTCTAATAGTCTACAGCTTTCTCAACAACGGAATGACAGTTGTGATGGTACGAGCGTAAGGACAACACCCTGAGCGGAGAAAGCTTCAGACCCTGCTGGGAATCGAACCAGGGCCATTTCGAGAGAATGAAAGTAATATAAAAAGCTAAAACAGAAATCTGAAAATGACGCTTGTGGTATATGGCTTGATCCAGTATGGCCCACATGTGGATAATAATAATAATAATAGTAATACTGAATGGAAATACACTTGTCTTGGTCATCACCATCATGAGAGCTGCAGTACAGTCGCCAGCTGCACAAATTTTTATGAAATTAACTTCTTAACTAGTTTCGGCAAATTAATTTGCCACTCTCAGAATATCATACAATTAAGCTCTCAACCGAACGCTGGATGACAGAGTCGTTCGTTAAAATTTTTACATAGTACTTCTGAGCAGTTAAAAAGCAACGTAACAAATGCGGCATTACGCACTCTCAAAAAAAAAAAAAAATATATATATATATATATATATTTTCAACAATGTAGTAAACTGCCTATTGGCTTCTGTCTCGGGTTATTCGGCCGACGTTCATCTAATGATTTTTCTGACGTTTCGCCAGCACGAGTGGCAATGGAGGATGAAGCTTTGACAATGCCAGCCACTCGTGCTGGCGAAACGTCAGAAAAATCATTAGATGAACGTCGGCCGAATAACCCGAGACAGAAGCCAATAGGCAGTTTGTCAACAAGTGGCCACGAAAGCCTTAACAATTTTGTAATGTAGTAAAGCTGACAACCATATCTGTCAGAAACTATATATATATATATTCCTACGTCGCCTATTACTACATTCCGGCATACCATCATTGCCCAAACTGACACATGGAGTACAACATGGCCCATTTCTTCAAATATTATTTCTGAGCTTTTATTGTTTCGACACCACAATTTTCTATGGATCCTCTTAACTGGTAACTCTAATTTGAAGCTGTAATTTGATGGCATGGATTGTTTGGTAGACTGTTAAAGTTTGACTGTCGCAGATTGCTGTATAAATGTTTAAACAAAAGTGTTTCTTATTATTTGTTGACATTATGTATTTTTAGTCAATGAATTTAAAATGACAGATGACTGATGTATTTTTGTCTGTAATGTAATGACTGATGACTATAATGCTATGAATGTAATGTGTTGCTAGAAATAAATTCTTACGGTTCCTTTTATTGTGATGAAACGCCCTTGCTCCCTTCTTGTCCACATCTTTTATAATTGTATTTGTGGTCTTGTATTATTCTGAGTGTTACATACCATTTTATGAATACAATTTATATAAATGGAACTGCTGTAATTTTGTTAGGCTCTGTAATGCTGCTTTTAAAGTTGCGTCACTTTAGTATTTAAAATCTAGTAGCTTGGAATATGATAGCCATGGCTTTATTTCACTGTAATTCATTTATTTTGAAAATTTTATATTCATTTATTAATAATATTGCCTCGGGCATTGATGTGTGTGATGTCCTTAGGTTAGTTAGGTTTAAGTAGTTCTAAGTTCTAGGGGACTGATGACCACAGCTGTTAAGTCCCATAGTGCTCAGAGCTATTTGAACCATTTGAACCAATTTTCGCACCATAAAAATATATTTTCTAAATCGGTTTGCAAATTGTTTTGATATTCTGATGACTTTACTGACGATAAGTAACAGAATCATCAACAAGCAACCTAAGACTGCTGCTCAGATTGCCTCCCAAATCGTTTATATAGATCTCTCTCTCTCTCTCTCTCTCTCTCTCTCTATTCGTTTAGTGGGTTCCGGCTCTTCGTGACGCCATGAACCAAATCACGCCACTTTTTCCTGTCTTGGACTTTCTCCGGTAGACCTTCCAGGTTGGAACACATTGCTTCTGTGATGCCATCGATCAATCTCATCCTCTGACGTCCTCTTCTTCTAGTTCCTTCAATCTTCCCTAACATTAATGTTTTTTCCAGCGAGGCATGCCTTCGCATTGTGTGCCCAAAGTAGGTCAGCTTTTGTTTTAACATTAGACCTTCCAGGGAGAAACCTGGTTTTATTTGCTCCAATATTGATCTGTTGGTTCTCTTTGCAGTCCATGGAACTCTAAGATGTTTCCTTCAACACCACAATTCGAAGGAGTCAATTCTTCGCCGTTCAGCCTTTCTATATAGATAAGGAACAGCAAAGGAGCTATAACACTGCCTTGGGGAACGCCAGAAATCACTTCTATTTTACTCGATGACTTTCCGTCAATAACTACGAATGGTGATCTCTCTGACAGGAAATCACGAATCGAGTCACATAACTGAAATGATATCCTATGAGCACGAAATTTTACTACAAGCCGCTTGTGTGGTACAGTGTCAAAAGCCTTCTGGAAATCCAGAAATACGGAATCAATCTGAAATCCCTCGTAAATAGCACTCAACACTTCATGCGCGTAAAGAGCTAGTTGTGTTTCACAGGCACGCCGTTTTCTAAATCCAGATTGACTGTGTGTCATTAGACCGTTTTCTTCGAGGTAATTCATAATGTTCGAAGACAATATATGTTCCAAAATCCTGCTGCATGTCGAAGTTTATGACATGGGCCTATAATGTAGTACATTGCTCCTATAACCTTTCTTGAGTATTGGTGTGACATGTCCAACTTTCCAGTCATGGGGTATGGATCTTTCGTCGAGCGAACGGTTTTATACGATCATTAAGTATGGGGCTAATGCATCTTCATACTCGGAAAGGAACCTAATTGGTATACAGTGTGGACCAGAAAATTTGCATTTATTAAGTGAGCTAAGTTTCTTCACTACTCCGAGGATATCTACTTCTACGTTACTCATGTTGGCAGCTGGTGTTGATTCGAATACTGGAATATTTACTTCGTCTTCTTTTGTGAAGGCATTTCGGAAGGCTGTGTTTAGTAACTCTGCGACCATTTCACGAGTGTACCGTGAATATCAGGATTACGGTAAAGCCAGCCGGTGTGGCCGTGCGGTTCTAAGCGCTTCAGTTTGGAACCGCGTGACCGCTACGGTCGCAGGTTCGAATCCTGCCTCGGGCATGGATGTGTGTGATGTCCTTAGGTTAGTTAGGTTTAAGTAGTTCTAAGTTCTAGGGGACTGATGACCTCAGCAGTTAAGTCCCATAGTGCTCAGAGCCATTTGAACCATTTTTTGATTACGGTAAAACAACAAATCTCCGACATCGTTGCGGCCGGAAAACGTTCCTGCAAGAACGGGACCAACGACGACTGAAGAGAAATGTTCAGCATGACAGAATGCAACCCTTCCGCAAATTGCAGCAGATTTAAATGCTGGGCCATAAACAAGTGTGAGAGTGCGAAACATTCAACGAACATCATCGATGCCCTTGATGATTGCACGACACGTAGCCTGGACCTGTCAACACCGACATTGGACTGTTGATGACTGAAAATATGTTGCCTGGTCGGACGAGTCTTGTTTCAAATTGTATCGTGCGGATGGACGTGTGCGGGTATGGAGACAACCTCATGAATCCATGGACCTGCAAATCAGCAAGGGACTGTTTAAGTTGGTAGAGGATCTGCAATGCTGTGGGGCGTGTGCAGTACGACTGATATGAGACGCCTGATACGTCTAGATACGACTCTGACAGGTGACACATACGTAAGCATCCTGTCTGAATACCTGCATCCACTCACGTCCTTTGCGCATTCCGACAGACTTGGGCAATTCCAGCAGGACAATGCGACACCCTACACGTCCAGAATTGCTACAGAGTGGCTTCAGGAACAATCTTCTGAGTTCAAACACTTTCGCTGGCCACCATACTCCCCAGACATGAACATTATTGAGGATTTCTGGGGTGTCTTGCAATGTGCTGATCAGACGAGATCTCCACCCCGTCGTACTCTTACGAATTTATGGACAGTCCTGCACGATTCATGGTGCCACTTCCCTCCACTACTACTGTATTGTTGATGCATTAAGTTGTTCTTAAAGCGGTGCTGATATTCAAGATAATAAAAGCGGGTTAAAAGTTGTGAGCTATCTGGGGAAGTTAACCTTGCATTACTGAGCAACTGTTTCACCAGGTATCCAGTCTAGCTTACCAAATTCCCAACCAGACTATCATTAACTATAGTCTTTTAATAGTCATCTTACGATAACTGGTGATATATATATATATATATATATATATATATATATATATATATATATATATAAAGAGAATTTAAATAAAAAGAAATAAATCAGTTTATATTTGGACATTTATTTTAACATTGATCATTGTTCCGTTAAAATTTCAGCATATTAAACTTGATTCATAACTAAACTGGTGCCTTATTTAGGATTGTGAAAATGTGAGTTTGTAATCTTACGGAACACATCAAATATGGAGCCAAGATTGGGAGACTGCATACAACACTGCATTCATAAAATAACACACGAAGAACGTTGAAACATATGCAAGAGGAAATTAACCGCAACCAACCGATTCAATTTTCACCCAAAGAAGTTACGTTCGTAGCGCAATCCCGTCCGTCATGAAATTACCACACATTGGTATACTAAATTGAGGGCTACTTTGATGACTACTACATGCTTCACGTGGTCAACTTGGTTTACACAAAGAGCGTAACTCCACAATAATTTTGATAATTAAAATAAGTTACATCGAAACGCAATTTACAAAAGAAAAACCTCGAACTGGTTACTATCGTCTTACTATTAACCTGATGGGTCAAACAATTGTATAAGCACGTGGTTCTAGTCTCACAAAGTACACCCCACATGGGTTGAACATAAAGAAATGTTGCTATATTGAGAAATATTGTCAAGACGAGACGTTATAATCTCACGCACATTCGCATTTAAGATTGATGATCTTAGAGTTATGGATCATCCACATGTGGTTCCACTTTACTCACAAAGTTGTGACAAAGCAACTACTGGGAAATATTCTGAACTTCACACTCGAATTACACTGCGTTGCAATTTAAGATAACATCAGATGTTTTAGATCTAGACCTGAAATAAAGGTGATTAAATTTTTAGTTAGGCTGAACTTAAGAAATCCATTGTCCTACGGACTTAGCAGAGACTCGCTTAGCTGGAGATCTTACCACTTCAGACGCTCGCCGCGGACCGATTGCCGTGGGTCCCTACCGAGGGTGCTTCACAGATACAAAAGGAAGTGACCAGAGAGGCAGCTTCCTATACCAACATGACAAGGACGGACACGGTCATACTAAGAATAGAAACCTCTTTGCTTTTAAGCGTAGCTACGTGTTCCGTCGTTGGTCCTACTGTTCTCTAGCAGACAGGCTTGTCTGCTACCATCGAGCATGCAACTAGAAAAACATTTGCTCATTCATTCTTTCACACAGAAGGGAAGGGGGATGACAGTATCTTATCATATACAGTATATAAAAGAAAGCGGATGTAGGTTCTGTATGAGACTGTGTGACATGAATTACATATAAACTGTGTTTTAAAGTATAGTAGTGTGACAGATCGTTCTCGTTTATGTGTAAAATTAACACGTTCCACTGCTCAGTCTCCTCCCAGATGGAGTCAGAAACATCACAGTAAATTCAGAAGTGGAATGTATGCCGTAAATGACAACAGATTTAAGACATTAACATGAAAGGAATACAACAGAGACCTTTCACTACTTCAACACTAGTCGAGTCCATGCCACGTCGTGTTGCGGCACTTCTGCGTGTTTGCGGGGGCCTTCCACTATATTAGATAGGTGTACCAGTTTCATTGGCTTTTCATTGTAGACGAAGAGTCAAATATGACACCATGGTATTGTCGCATGGGAAGTAACAAGTGAAGACGCAGGATGGTCGTGATGTACCCTTGCACCTTCAGTGTTCGCTCAGTGACTAAGAGCAGTGCCCTGAAGTCATACTCGGTGACTCTCCACACCAAGACGCCAGGAGTAACACCAATGCGGCTGTGCAAGGCAATGGAAAAATGGGACCTCTCCCGACGCCGCCTCCAAATTCGCGGACGACTGTCATCTGGGTTTGCTGAAGACAATGCGACGATATATATCAGCGGTCAATGGTCCCTGGTGACAGGACCACTGCAAACGGTCCCACATGTACTGTGGTTTTAACAGCGGCCTACTCGCGGGATGGAAATTCCCTAGTGGGCTGCTGCTAGTCTCTGGCAAATGGTGCGGGATGCCAAATCTTGTTGCAGGAAATTCATTATTTATTCTCAGACGACATGCACAGGTGTGCCTGGTGCACGATACGGCGGTCCTCCCTTGTAGTGGTCACATCTGGTCGACAGGAGCCTGGACTATGAGGATGCCTGTCCTCACGTTCCCTTTCAGTCCAACATCGGATATTTCACGATTCCACCAGCCGACCAAATGCAGACCGACAATGTTGCCCCTTTCAAACTTTTTCAAGCGCTGGTAATGCTGTATCTCCATGCCTTCACGCTGATCCCTGGGCCGGCCGCTGTGGCCGAGCGGCTCTAGACGCTTCATTCCGGACCCTCGTTGCTGCTACAGGAGCTACTCGACAGAACAGTAGCGGCTCCGGTCAAAGAAAACCATCATAACGACTGGGAGAACGGTGTGCTGACCACACGCCCCTCCTACCCGTATCCTCCATTGAGGATGACCCGGCGGTCGGATGGTCCCGATGGGCCACTTGTGGCCTGAAGACGGGGTGCTTTTTTTCATTCCCCTCATACACCCTACCAAGCCCGATAACTACACTAACACACTCTGTTGGCCATTCTAATTGTCACACAGAATTGCAACTCTTAATCATTTACATAGCCGCTGACGGCGTGTGCGTGTTCAGAGTTACACTGACATGTGACTATGTCTTCTGGGTGCTTCACATTTTTTGTCATGCAGCGTAAATTTCGCACCCTGAATAACCTAATTAAATGATTTTATTTTTTTCCCTACTATATTGTACACGCAGAGTAAGTAAAATTTCTTTTTTTAATGTCGTTCCTGTTACAGTTTTAATGGCGAGCAGCGTACGTGATTTAAGAGGTCACGTTGTACAGGGTGAAGAAAAAATGCCGCTCTTGGCGGGCGGCTTGCGATTCGTCATCCCATTTCAAGACAGAAGTGTATCTAGCAAAACACAACCCCACCAGTAGGTTTAATGCGATTTAAAAAAAGAGACTCTGGCAATGCTGTAACTGCGTGCAGCGTGGCCGTGAACATGTAGTGTAAAGTGCGAGCTATGCCGGAACTGCCCCATTAGCTCAGTGAGACGCTGGAACGGTAGCTCAGCGTGTTCGATCAGAGAGCTGGGTGGTGTCTGTAATAATAATAATAATAATAATAAACCAAAATGAACGGATCGAGAACGAACTTCAATAGATACCATGTGACGTGTGCTACGAATAAATACAAGGGAAAAAAAGCAAACGAATGAGACGACGCGATGTCGTGCAGAACTGATATACAGACTCGCCACTTTTCGAGTCTCGTTCGCGCCAAACACTTTTTTCAGTTAAAGCATCAAACTGCATCCAATTTACACCTCCACAATGCGGTATCTTGTTTATTTCTTTCTGTTATTGGAAACCTGTGGTATGATCTTATAGGACCAAACTGCTGAGGTCATTGGTCCCTAAGCTTAAGCACTACTTAATCTAACTTAAACTAACTGACGCTATGGACAACACACACACATGCCCTAGGGAGGACTCGAACCTCCGCCTGGGGCAGCCGCGAGGACCGTGACAACGCGCCCCAAGACCGCACGGGTATCCCGCGCGGCCTTTCTGTTATTTTTGCCTTTATTTAAAATTTAACACATAACATGAACTTCTTATAGACATAAACGATCACTTTAGTTAGTGCATGACACAAATAAAGTCAATGGAAATAGTAGTGGATACAGCAACAGCGTCTGCATCCAATGAGGTACAAAAAACACAACAGGTAGGCTACACAAGATTGCACATTATGCTAAAACTAAACTTAACTCCGCCTGAACAGGCCTCGGAGGATCCAAAGGTACTGACCGACCGCCGTGCCATCCTCTGCCGAAAGGAGTCACTGGATGCGAATATGGAGCGGCATGTGATCAGCACACCTGTCTCCCGGCCGTTGTCAGTTTTCGTGACTGGAACCGCTACTTCTGGATCAAGTAAGTTCTCAATTTGCCTCACAAGGGATGAGTGAACGTCGCCTGCCAACAGCACTCGGCTGACCGGACTGTCACGCATGCAAGTGCTAGCCCAGCCCGACAGCGCTTAATTTCAATGATCTAACTGGAACCGGTGTCACCACTGCGGCAAGGTCGTTGGCTACGCACAATAATTCCTTTCTGTATTTTTGACGTCCACCTTATCTTCATTGTGCCTGTGCGTACACGAGCACTGTTAACTTTGGAGAAAATGTTCCAGAGTGCCCGAGCGGTTCTAGGCGCTGCAGTATGGAACCGCGCGACCGCTATGGTCGCAGGTTCGAATCCTGCCTCGTGCATGGATGTGTGTGATGTCCTTAGGTTAGTTAGGTTTAAGTAGTTCTAAGTTCTAGGGGACTGATGACCTCAGAAGTTAAGTCCCATAGTGCTCAGAGCCATTTGAACCATTTGAAGAAAATGTTCAAACCGTTCATCTTGCATTTGCAAACACTTCGCCATTCGTTGGATTATACTTTGGTGGGTCCTACGCAACGCACGTGCATAGGCCGTTACCGAAGCGGCACGCACGCAAGCTGTTAGGTCGTGTACATCCATGGATGGAGTACTTGTTCCTGTAATTGTCCCCACAAATAAAAACTTTGTGGGTTAAGGTCTTGGGAACGTGGCTGCCAGAACATTGGAGCTCCACAACCAATACATTTCCCTGGAAACGCTTCCATTCATTCCAAAATGTGGCCATGCATCATCATGCTGAAACCATAGCTGTCGCCCAACACCAAGGCGAACGTTTTTTAATGTCAGGCAAAGTACTGCAGAGAAACGTTCGACACAGGGGCGCATTCAACTTGTTCGGCAATAAGAAAGGGCTCTAAAGCACTCCTCCGACGATTTCAGCCCACAGGTTTATGCCAATGCGTGCCTGAAAACCCCGTTCATGGGTGACATGTGGATTGCGTTCTGACCAATAATATCTGTTGTGGAGGTTGAAAATACCTCCACGAGCAAAGCTACATTCGTCCATATCATGTTATTTATAAAGTTTTCATCTTCCAGTTGGTGCAAAAGCGATTCAGGAAACTGTACTCGTCGAATACGGTCTTCTGGGGCGGGTGTTGAGTTAGCGTTTAATGATGTGGACGAAGTTCTTCATCGTGCAACACTGCAGCAGCCACTTTTTGAGATATATGGACTTCCTTGCACTGTCACGGGTGCTTTGCCGAGGTGGTTGGAGAATGGTTTCAAGAATCGCGTCCTTTGTTTTAGTTCTTGGACGACCTCTGTCGCTTACTTAAGGACTAAGATCACTTGTTCTAGAAGTCACTGCTCCAGGCGACACATTCTTAGCGGGATGGCACCTTTGAAGGTATCGTGCAGTATACGCTCGAGCAGCAGCAGTTTGGTTATGGGATGCACACAACTCCGGAAACATATCGACGTAGTTATCTTTTGTGTATTCCTTCAGGAAACCGCCCTAAGTCAACTTCACAGGACGAGCTGTAGTTGTGCACTGAGCGCTTAGTAGACAAATGTATGCAGTTTAATGGATCCGACTGTCATCTACATCTACATCTACATCTACATTTAAACTCCACAAGGCACCCAACGGTGTGTGGCGGAGGGCACTTTACGTGCCACTGTCATTACCTCCCTTTCCTGTTCCAGTCGCGTATGCTTCGCAGGAAGAACGACTGCCGGAAAGCCTCCTTGCGCGCTCGAATCTCTCTAATTTTACATTCGTGATCTCCTCTGGAGGTAGAACTAGGGGGAAGCAATATATTCGATACCTCATCCAGAAACGCACCCTCTCGGAACCTGGACAGCAAGCTACACCGCGATGCAGAGCGCCTCTCTTGCAGATTCTGCCACCTGAGTTTGCTAAACATCTCCGTAACGCTATCACGCTTACCAAATAATCCTGTGACGAAACTCGCCGCTGTTCTTGGATCTTCTCTATCTCCTCTGTCAACCCGACCTGGTACAGATCCCACACTGATGAGCAATACTCAAGTATAGGTCTAACGAGTGTTTTGTAAGCCACCTCCTTTGTTGATGGACTACATTTTCTAAGGACACTCCCAATGGATCTCAACCTGGCGCCCGCCTTACCAACAATTAATTTTTGATGATCATTCCACTTCAAATCGTTCCGTACGCATACTCCCAGATATTTTACAGAAGTAACTGCTACCAGTGTTTGCTCCGCTATCATATAATCGTACAAATAAAGGATCCTAATTTCTATGTATTCGCAATACATGGCATTTGTATGTGAGAGGCACATGTCTTGTGAAAAAGTGATTTGCTCCTTATAAACGACGAGAACTAGGGGAAGGACGTATAAAAAGTAGATAAACTTTTGTCTAGAATCTGGATGAGGAATTGCATTCCGACCCTGTCTAGGGCGAATCACCGTGCAGGGCAGGAAATACAGGTCCAGAAAGTGCCTGTGGTGAAAAAAAAAGCACTCCGTCTTCAGGCCACAAGTGGCCCATCGGGACCATCCGACCGCCGTGTCATCCTCAGGTGAGGATGCGGATAGGAGGGGCGTGTGGTCAGCACACCGCTCTCCCGATCGTTATGATGGTTTTCTTTGACCGGAGCCGCTACTATTCGGTCGAGTAGCTCCTCAATTGGCATCACGAGGCTGAGTGCATCCCGAAAAATGGCAACAGCGCATGGCGGCTGGATGGTCAGCCATCCAAGCGCCGGCCACGCCCGACAATGCTTAACTTCGATGGTCTCAGGAACCGGTGTATCCACTGCGGCAAGGCCGTTGCCCGCCTGTGGTGAAAGAGATGCCCAAATCAAAGAAATGAAGTTAGAGACAGGGGGACGTGTGGATGTTTAGAGAGGAGTGGAGGGAGATGCCCAAATCAAAGAAATGAACGTAGAGACAGGGGGAAGAGTGGATGTTTAGAGAGGAGTGGAGGCACGGGAAGCGAGGAAGTTTATCTACAAAATCTAATAATTATGACTCTTAAAGTAGAGCGTGGGAGGCCAGTCTGTTAAACTGGGGTGAAAGGGCGACCGCGTAAGCTGGTGGCCGGTGGCTGGGGAGACGGCAGGGGCGGCAGGCGGCGCCCGCCAGCTGCCGCGGCGCCGGCTGAGTGAGACGTCGGCGGTGCCGGGTGCGCCGCGGCCGCGGCCGCGCCCCAGCCCGGCTCTCGGACAAATTAAAATCCCCGCCCCGCGGCAGATTTATTGGCCCCGGCCAGTAAATCAAAGTCCTCAGCACGGGGCGCGGGGGCGGCCGGCGCGGCAGGTAGCCAGCCGCCCGTACCGGGCCGGCCTGCCCGCCAGCACCGTTACTACCGGTACCAGCCAGAGCGCAAGTGCAAAAGCGTCAAGGGTAGGCGGCGCGTCCTAAGGAATACGACGGACTGATAGTGTTGCTTGCATCGGGATGCAAGACACATAATAAAATTCAAATGACCAAGTCTCAGACGTCTATGATATACATCTATGTTATACATATGCAGGCGGAAGCGGTGAAAGAAAGTGTGTACCGAGGTCGAGATTCGAACCTGGGTCTCCTGCTCAGTAAGCAGATGCACTAACTGTGGTGTCACCGCCAGACACCACACTTGCTAGGTGGTAGCCTTTAAATCGGTCGCGGTCCGTTAGTATACGTCGGACCCGCGTGTCGCCACTATCAGTGATTGCAGACCGAGCGTCGCCACACGGCAGGTCTAGAGAGACTTCCTAGCACTCGCCCCAGTTGTACAACCGACTTTGCTAGCGATGGTTCACTGACAAAATACGCTCTCATTTGCCGAGACGATAGTTAGCATAGCCTTCAGCTACGTCATTTGCTACGACCTAGCAAGGCGCCATTACCAGTTACTATTGATACTGTAAAACATGTACCGTCAAGAGCGACGTTCACCATTTATGGATTAAAGTTAAGTATTCCACCAGCTACGTCCATTTTTCTAAAGTCTAATTCCCTTGTCCTGTTCCAGACCTCACGCCAGCCTGCGTGAGCTAAAACGCGTGCCTTTCGGCTTCCTCTAGTATCACGGTGTTGGCTCTCCTGCCAACCCACAACACTAACCACTACGCACCCTGGCACAGTGGCTTTGCCTCTGCACGGAAAACCTAGAAAGCATTCCTCCTGAACCCAAATTCCCATTCACGGATGAGGAGATTGAACTTTCAGCCGTGGTAAAAATTGCTGTTTTGAAGAGAGCGCCGCAGCTCATTGTGTGAAGCAGTCGCCCTCCGTTTCTGGTGGTGGCGCCGCTGTGGCAATCGCAGCTTTGGTGTCTCCCTCTGGTGGGAAAGGGGAAAGGTTGCCTGTACGTGCATTTAAGGGGAACTATGAGCTCGCCAGTTGGTCAGGCTGGATGAGTCTGGAGTCAGTCTGGGGTCTTTCTCTCGTCCGAATTTGTGGCGCAGTGAGAGAACTCAACGAGTTCCTGCATCTGAGTCTGCGCGTTAGGCCGCCAGTCTGCTCGAGTTGCTCAGGCAACTGTCATTGGCGGTTGGATTGATCGGGTTGGTCGGTCGCGCACTGAGACACAAGATGACTTGTCCGCCTTGAGCGTCGGCGCATGTGAGGTCGCCACGTTGTAGTGTAACGACGTATAGGTTTGTTGATAAATGACTTTCTTTTGATATATGACCATGTGCAGACTTCGTCACCTACGTCAGTTACAACCCACTTCAAAATGATTTACATTCTTTTAAATTGTCACAGAATGGTTCTTGAACGAAACTGTAAAACATCAGTTGAGTCGTAAGCAAAGAATTTCGTCACTTGAGCCAATTGGTTTGCGTAAACTCTTTCAATTTAAATTTCGTTTGTTTCTCCTCAGAACTTATATTGATACACGTTATCTTGATTTAATCGAAATTAGAACCACACATTAAATAAACCTTTTTAGGTTCAAAGTTGCGATGACCACTGTCAAAATTCAATAATCTTGTCAAATATACTATTAATCAATTCACATAATTCTTCATAAATAAATCCTCAGAACACGTTTTCAACTTTAATAGCATCCACCAGTTTATTAACTTCCTACATACAGACGTTCTGACCCTGAACGTTGATACGACAGGACTGACTTTTCAACAAGATTAAGCTCTATATGACGTCATTGTTGTACAAAAAAAGTATACAAATTCATTTTGAATTTCTAGAAGCACGACGCAACAACTCGGTTCCAGGATCTTCTGTTGCTCCTCGGCTGTCGACCCGCGACGTATAGCGGCCAGCAATTTCCTCTCTGGTCGCGGCAACGAAGATGCTGTCTCCGTTCGTTGCGCCGCCCTCTCCGTACATGAAACACATTAAAAAAAATACAAAACTTTTAGATAATTCACATCTATTACCAATAATAAGAGAAATATATAAACAAACTAAATTAAACTTATAGTCACCTGCAAACTTGGCTGACACTGGTGGATGGGTGACGCTTCAATTTCGCGTCCCACTACAATGTGAGTCCAGTGGGCCGCCCCATATAGCGAGTGGTAGTGGCTTCGCGGCGGACACGAGAGCAACTGGAGTCAACACACGACATCGGGCTGGCCGGTGCGAGATGCGACGTCGTGAGACGGGAAGCAGCTGGCAGCGGACGGTTCAGGAGAGCGTTTTTGGGGTGCTGCGCCAGGTCTTCGCCAGAAATCGCAGTTTATTAGAAGTTAAGTGATTGGTGATATGTTGTTTCATTTACTTGTTACATTCTACTTGTTTTCTTGGTGAGGTCACCACCCACTTTGATTTAGGGTCGTCCCACCATTCTTCTCCGTTTGCCCACCCGCGGGAAGGTGGTTATTTATTAATTGGGTGCTCCGTTTTTCCCTTGTGGAGCAGGGGCTGGTTAGAGCAGCCTGCGTTTCGGGTTGTTCGGTAATCGCCCTATCAATCTGCCGTACGTTAATAGCTGCCTCTGTCATGTTTGTCGGATTCGGTGTGTTAACGAATTTATTGCTTGAAGTGTGACGGCCTAATTCGTGAAATATGTTTTTATCTTGCCTACCATCTTGAGAGGCGGTATATGTGTACTGTAGAGCATGTTTGGCTAACCGTATAGTTTTATGTAAGATTGCATTTCATGAGCTTTTATTTAAATGGTCATTTTAGTATATAAAGTTGCCACACTTCCACCGTAAGACTTTTCTTAGAAGTTAAAATCAATTTGCACCTTCGGTGGCAAGTTAATCTTTTAATTTTAGTGTTTTGTACCATTTCCATCCCTCCTACGGGGTGCATAGTTTGTGTGCTTGTGTGAATTGTTAAAACTTTTACTTTAAGGTTATCTGGTGTGTTGCAGATTGGCACCTGTGTAGTCTTTCAGAAGTTGTTGAGAACTGTCGTGACTACGGCCGTGTCAAAAGGGAGCGGCAAGTTTCTCAGCCTGAAAGCTCATACACTCAAAAATTTCTTTCTTTCTGCCTCTGAATAAATTTTAACTTGATATTTAGAGGGTGCTTTCTGCTTATAATTTTAAATCTGTTTCTTAAAAAAAAGGCTTTTAGGAATAAAATTCCCATTTGTTAAAAGCAATTTCATTTTGATTTCATCAGTTACTCGCTGGAACTACTTCCACGCTCACATAGTGTGATTAAATGTGTTAATGTTCTTGATGAATCGCTAGTAAATAAAGTAAATTCTTAAGAAAAGGTTTTGAAAGTAAATTCACGGTTCAATGTTTAACATCCCGTCGACAACGACGTCATTAGAGGCGGAGCATGACCTCAGATTAGGGAATGATGGACAAAGAATGTCCTTTCATACGAACCATCCCGGCTTTTGCCTGTAGCGATTTAGTGAAATCACGGTAAACCTAAATCAGGATGGCCGGACGCAGGTTTGAACCGTCGTCCTCCCAAATGCGAGTCCAGTGTGTTAACCACTGTGCCACCTCGCTCGGTTCCCATTCAGGCCTCAACGCACTTGGTTTTCCTCCTAAATGCGAAGCAGCACTGAATAAGTTAAAGCCTGAAACGTTTAGGTGTCTTTGCTTAGCGTCCTATTAATAATTAGCATTCCATCTGGAAATTCAGGATTTCTCGGCGAATTTCATTGATGATATGTTCTCGATCGTGGGGCAGTGTAGTCGCAACGTTTCGACGAGTTTACAACTCGTCATCTTCAGGGCAAACCTCGTTTATTGCCCAATTTCCTTTACAGGCATTGGACCACAGACTTCTCTGCTGATGTCCCAAATGTTGGTCAGTTGCGTGTCTCAATAGGAGATGTCGCGACTAGTGGTGTTCCTGTTCACCTGCCCCTTCCCCCCTCCCGTCTTCCCACCTCCCGACAGGGTGGAAGAAGGTCCGAGTGTAGAGTCCTGGTGCTGATGGTCTAACAGATAAATTTGCAGGTGCAGAGCACAGCATCAACGGAGGGACACGTTTTTGTCTTTGAGTAGATAAAGGTACATTGCCGCGCCAACGGGTTCTGGAGCTTGTACATCAAATGGAAAGTTCCACGAGACTGGAAGTAGGCCCAGATCGTAGCAATCTATAAAAAGGGTAGAAAATCGGATGTAGAAAATTACCGGTCAATTTCATTGACATCGATTTGTTGTGGAATCATTGAACATTTTTGTGTTCAGACATAATGACCTTTCTAGACTGTGAGTTGCTCATCTGCAGAAACCAGCACGTTTTTAGGAAACAGCGGTCATGCGAGACACAGCTGGCTCTCTTTGTGCATGATATACAACAGGCTGTAGATACCGGGTCCCAGATTGATGCCATATTTCTCGACTTTCGAAAGGCGCTCGACTCAGTTCCACACTGTCGCTTGCTCCAAAAAGTGAGAGCTTACGGTCAGTCCGATGACATATGCAGTTAGATAGAAAATTTTCTAACAGACAGGGAGCAGTATGTCGTCCAGAACGGGGTGGCTTCAATAGAAACAAGCGTAACTTCAGGTGTGCCCCAGGGCAGCGTAAAAGGTCCGCTGCTTTTTACGATTTACATAAACGATCTGGTTGGTGGTATTGACAGCCGCATTAGACTGTTTGCCCATGATGGTGCAGTCTACAGGAAAGTAGTATCACACGAAAGTTGTGAACAAATCAATGAGGATTTGCAGAAAATTATTGCGTGGTGTAATGACTGGCAGCTATCTCTCAATATTAGTAAGTGTAACCTATTGCGTATAACAAGGCGAAAATCCCCATTAATGTACGAGTACAAAATAAATGCCCAGTCTTTGGAAGCGGTAACATTCGTCAAGTATCTGGGTGTGACTATTCGAAATGATCTCAAATGTAATGATCAGATTACACAAGTAACTGGTAAGGCAAACTCTAGATTGCGGTTTATTGGTAGCGATGCAGTCCTTCAACAACGGAAATAGCTTGCAATACGTTACTTTGTCCAGTCTTAGAGTATTGTTCGTCTGTATGGGACCCTTACCAGTTGGGTCTGATTCAAGAGATTGAGAAGGTCCAAGGAAGAGCGGCAAGATTCGTGACTGGTACATTAAATCTCATAGAGAGTTTTAATGGGACACACTTGCAGATAGACGGAGCGCTAAACGGAAGGGGCTGCTCACTAAATTCCGAAATCTGATCTTCACTGACGATGTAGAGCGTATATTATTACCACCAACTTTCAAACCGCGCAATGATCACCATTCAAAGATAAGGGAAATTAGAGCTCGTACTGAGGCGTTCAGTCGTTTTTCCCTCGCGAGTGGCACAGAAGGGGGGGGGGGGGGGGGAGGGGAAATATGCCTTTGGCGCGAATTGTGCCCTCCGCCACAAACCGCTTGGTGGCTAGCGGAGTATAGATGTAGAGTACAACCTTTTTTCGAAGGCAGTTATTACACTGATGTAACCGCGTTTCATGGTGGTCCCCTCGACAATACAAAAGGCGAGACATGGTTGTTAATAGGGCGTCTGGACCTGCTGAAATACGTGTCCACAACACATCCCACATGTCCTCTATGGGATTTATGTTGGGGGAACGGGTATTTCAGGCCACTTCCCGAAAAAAGCCTCGTTTCAAGAGCTCATCCAGTCGCGCAGTTCGATGCAGTCTTTCATAGTCATCCATAAAAATCAAGTCAGGGTCGAAAGCACCCCTGAAAAGACGCTGACGGGGAAGGGCACAATGTGAGAGTAAATTCGACCGATGAGTATGCTGCGCTCAGAGACACGGAGGCCAGTGTGCCCATGCAACATGATGCCTCCCCACACTATAACACCTGGTCACCCAAAACGATCATGTTTGACAATGTTCTTGGTTGCAGTACGTTCTCTCACCTCCCGCTTCCCGCTGTATGAAGGTACGTCAGCTTTACCGAACCTGGTGGTTTTAGTGGGCCGGGTATTATGGCGTGGGGAGATATTACCTATCATGGGAATATTGACCTCCAGATCTTTGAACACGGTACACCCACCGGCCGACGTTATGTGACACTGTACTTCTTCCCTATGTGTGTCTTTTCACGGGTTCATTTGGCCCTGACTTCATTTTTATGGATGACAACGCGCGACCGCATCAAACAGCACTGGTGGAGGAGGTATTTGAAAGAGAAGGTATTCGGCGAATAGACTGGCCTGCCCGTTTCCCCGACCTAAATCCCATCAAGCGCATGTGGGATACATATCCCATCAAATTCACATGCACCAACGATGATCCAGGAGCCATCATCCGCGCTAGTGTAGCAATGGTACGATCTGCCACAAGAACTCCTTAACTACCATGTGGCCAGCATGGGAGGGCGTTGCAGAGCATGCATTGCCGCCGGGAGACCAATCATGAATCGTGTTGACTTCGGTGTAATTGATGTCTGCGAATAAAAATGTTATTTCTATTCGTCTCATTGCAAATTTCTTTCAGTTACCTTCCTCTACAATACTGTAACAGTTCTTTTAATGTTTGGTGCAAGTTTCATTGAGCTATGTTACTCGGCAGTGCCACATCATGTGAAAGTTAATTTCGTCCTTAAATTTCCACACTGCTGTACGTAAGAGACACTCTGGTGTGAAAGTGGGGGAGGCAGCGGGTGGAATAGATCTGCAACTTGACCCAACTACTGCATCCCTTGTCATGCCGCTGCCCCCGCCCCTCCCCTTCCGACTATAACCAATAGCTCCGACATATCTGAAGTCGTCAACCCTTTGCGTCTTCGGCAGATGAATCTGCGTACCAGCGGACGTATAGGAAAGAACTGGGGATCAACTGTCACCTTGCCTGAATAACTCGTCGAAACGTTGTGACAACGCGACGCTACGACGCGGCCGATAACCGGAGAAGATAACAGCAATCTATCGAATCGGAAATACACTACTGGCCATTAAAATTGCTACACCACGAAGATGACGTACTACAGACGTGAAATTTAACCGACAGGAAGAAGATGCTGTGATATGCAAATGGTTAGCTTTTCAGAGGTTGGCGCCGAAGGCGACACCTACAACGTGCTGACATGAGGAAAGTTTCCGACCGATTTCTCATACACAATTGACCGGCGTTGCCTGGTGAAACTTCGTTGTGATGCCTCGTGTAAGGAGGAGAAATGCGTACCATAACGTTTCCGACTTTGATAAAGGACGGATTGTAGCCTGTTACGATTGATGTTTATCGCATCGCGACATTGCTGCTCGCGTTGGTCGAGATCCAATGACTGTTAGCAGAATATGGAATCGGTGGGTTCAGGAGGGTAATACGGAACGCCGTGCTGGATCCCAACGGCCTCGTATCACTAGCAGTCGAGATGACAGGCATCTTTCCGCATGGCTGTAACGGATCGTGCAGCCACGTCTCGATCCCTGAGTCAACAAATGGGGACGTTTGCAAGACAACAACCATCTGCACGAACAGTTCGACGACGTTTGCAGCAGCATGGACCATCAGCTCGGAGACCATGGCGGCGGTTACCCTTGACGCTGCATCACAGACAGGAGCGCCTGCGATGGTGTAGTCAACGACGAACCTGGGTGCACGAATGGCAAAACGTCATTTTTTCGGATGAATCCAGGTTCTGTTTTCGGCATCATGATGGTCGCATCCGTGTTTGGCGACATCGCGGTGAACGCACATTGAAAGCGTGTATTCGTCATCGCCATACTGGCGTATCACCCGGCGTGATGATATGGGGTGCCATTGGTTACACGTCTCGGTCACGTCTTGTTCGCATCGACGGCACTTTGAACAGTGGACGTTACATTTCAGATGTGTTACGACCCGTGGCTCTACCCTTCATTCGATCCCTGCGAAAGCCTACATTTCAGCAGGATAATGCCTGACAGCTTGTTGCAGGTCCTGTACGGGCCTTTCTGGACACAGAAAATGTTCGACTGCTGCCCTGGCCAGCACATTCTCCAGATCTCTCACCAACTGAAAACGTCTGGTCAATGGTGGCAGAGCAACTGGCTCGTCACAATATGCCAGTCACTACTCTTGATGAACTATGGAATCGTGTTGAAGCTGCATGGGTAGCTGTATCTGTACACGCCATCCAAGCTCTGTTTGACTCAATGCCCAAGCGTATCAACGCCGTTATTACGGCCAGAGGTGGTTGTTCTGGGTACTGATTTCTCAGGATCTATGCACCCAAACTGCATGAAAGTGTAATCACATGTCAGTTCTAGTATAATACACTCCTGGAAATGGAAAAAAGAACACATTGACACCGGTGTGTCAGACCCACCATACTTGCTCCGGACACTGCGAGAGGGCTGTACAAGCAATGATCACACGCACAGCACAGCGGACACACCAGGAACCGCGGTGTTGGCCGTCGAATGGCGCTAGCTGCGCAGCATTTGTGCACCGCCGCCGTCAGTGTCAGCCAGTTTGCCGTGGCATACGGAGCTCCATCGCAGTCTTTAACACTGGTAGCATGCCGCGACAGCGTGGACGTGAACCGTATGTGCAGTTGACGGACTTTGAGCGAGGGCGTATAGTGGGCATGCGGGAGGCCGGGTGGACGTACCGCCGAATTGCTCAACACGTGGGGCGTGAGGTCTCCACAGTACATCGATGTTGTCGCCAGTGGTCGGCGGAAGGTGCACGTGCCCGTCGACCTGGGACCGGACCGCAGCGACGCACAGATGCACGCCAAGACCGTAGGATCCTACGCAGTGCCGTAGGGGACCGCACCGCCACTTCCCAGCAAATTAGGGACACTGTTGCTCCTGGGGTATCGGCGAGGACCATTCGCAACCGTCTCCATGAAGCTGGGCTACGGTCCCGCACACCGTTAGGCCGTCTTCCGCTCACGCCCCAACATGGTGCAGCCCGCCTCCAGTGGTGTCGCGACAGGCGTGAATGGAGGGACGAATGGAGACGTGTCGTCTTCAGCGATGAGAGTCGCTTCTGCCTTGGTGCCAATGATGGTCGTATGCGTGTTTGGCGCCGTGCAGGTGAGCGCCACAATCAGGACTGCATACGACCGAGGCACACAGAGCCAACACCCGGCATCATGGTGTGGGGAGCGATCTCCTACACTGGCCGTACACCACTGGTGATCGTCGAGGGGACACTGAATAGTGCACGGTACATCCAAACCGTCATCGAACCCATCGTTCTACCATTCCTAGACCGGCAAGGGAACTTGCTGTTCCAACAGGACAATGCACGTCCGCATGTATCCCGTGCCACCCAACGTGCTCTAGAAGGTGTAAGTCAACTACCCTGGCCAGCAAGATCTCCGGATCTGTCCCCCATTGAGCATGTTTGGGACTGGATGAAGCGTCGTCTCACGCGGTCTGCACGTCCAGCACGAACGCTGGTCCAACTGAGGCGCCAGGTGGAAATGGCATGGCAAGCCGTTCCACAGGACTACATCCAGCATCTCTACGATCGTCTCCATGGGAGAATAGCAGCCTGCATTGCTGTGAAAGGTGGATATACACTGTACTAGTGCCGACATTGTGCATGCTCTGTTGCCTGTGTCTATGTGCCTGTGGTTCTGTCAGTGTGATCATGTGATGTATCTGACCCCAGGAATGTGTCAATAAAGTTTCCCCTTCCTGGGACAATGAATTCACGGTGTTCTTATTTCAATTTCCAGGAGTGTATATTTGTCCAATGAATACCCGTTTATCATCTGCATTTCTTCTTGTTGTAGTAATTTTAATGACCAGTAGTGTAGTTACGACATCTGCTAGTGGGCGAGGCCCATAAGTAACAAGCATTATTAATCCATATAACTGAAATGTAGCACCGAAATGATTAATCGATAACAGTTTGCCAGACAGTCCTCTGTGCAGCTGTCCTGCATATTGTAGACTCGTACAGCGACGAACGCACCTCACGTGCTGAAAGGGAAAATATATGTACCTGGCGCACAACTTACGAGGTAGCTCAGTCTGTTATAAAAAAATGAGATTGTTAACACGGGAAAGATACGTCGAGAATCACGGAGGGTATTGGTACCTTCCCCAAGTCAGTAACAGTTCCCAGGTCCATATCATTTTGGCTTAACTATTTATCTCAAGAAGTTACTGCCTCAGTCATATTTGATTTATTTAAAATGTATGCTAAGCAACAGCCGTGCACAATAGCTGTTTGCTAACTATATAATTTAAAGTTACAACAGAGAGCAGTGTGAAGAGCGTTACCATTGCGCAGGTAAAGGTAAGAAATTTTATTATTTCAGAGATAGCATTCATTAAGCACAGGGACCATCATTCTCAAATTTATCAAGTTTTGTCTTATTACCAGAGCCAATTTCAAATCAATGGAGCTGCATCAGTTTCAGTTTCGTGTTACGTAAATTCATGCAGTTTTGGATTGGTTTAATGTTATTGACAGTTTACATTCTCGTGGCTAAACTAAATTTACATTCTCGCACTCGAAAAGTTCAGTACAGGGCAAAGCGCATAAGCGACTAGATAAATACACGTTCGCATGCGATTCCCATTGTAACAGTTGTGTTTCAGACTACTGTCAGTTACGTAATTTCAATCATATTTCAAACGTACATGTTTCATAGATAGTGATTTCTTCAGTCTTATTACTGCCAACTATTATTATTTTTGTATCCTTATGTAAGCTTTAAAAAGCTACTTAAGAAATCCAGCTTTTACCATTATATCCGACAGTTTTTTTCTGTTCACGTTGTCAAAAGCTTTTTCGAAGTCGAAAAAGCTATATGTCTCTAAATTAGTTTCCCGTTGTTTCTCTAATTTTTTTTGTATGGGTATATTTTAACACTGCATGGAAGGCCGTTCCCGAATCCAGTTTGTTCTTTTAACCGGATAGTCTCTGTAATGGTTCTTGTAGGTTCCTTAATTATTTTTGCAATTTTTTTTATCCAGAATGAAATTTTCACTGTGCAGCGGAGTGTGCCCTGATATTAAACTTCCTGGCAGATAAAAACCGTGTGTCGCCCCGAGACTCGAAATCAGAACTTCTGTTTCGCAGGAACGTTCTCTACCAAATGAGGTGCCCTTTTCGCAGCGTGTGGTCTAGTGGCCAGCGTTGCTGCCTCCGGATCACGGGGTCCCGGACTCGATTCCCGGCCGTGTTGGTGATTCTCTCTGCCTGGGGCTGAGTGTTTGTGTTGTCCTAATTATTTCATCACCACCAGCCTTCTTGACAGTGGCTAGATTCGACTAAGTAAAAATTGGACTGTGTCAAAACTGGGACTTCGTACGGGCGCTGATGGCCGCGCAGTTGAGTGCTCCACAAACCAAACATCATCATCAAATGAGCTATCCAAGCACGAGCCACGGCACGTTCTCACGGCTTAACTTCCAAGGACACCTCGTCTACTACCTCCCAAGTTCTCCTGCGAAACTTTCGGGACTAGCATTCCCCGGAAGCAAGGATATTGCGGAGATATGGCTTAGTCACAGCCTGGGGGATGTTTCCAGAATGCAATTTTCACTCTGCAGCGGAGTGTACGCTGATATGAACCTTCTTGGCAGATTAAAAATGTGTGCTGCACCGAGGCTCGAACTCGGGACATGTGGCTTTCGCGGGCAAGTGCTCTATCAAATGAGCTCACCAAGCACGACTCACGACCCGTCGAGATATGATAACGGGTTCTGAATTGTGCTCGTGTAGTTCAGTCGGTAGAGCACTTGCACGCAAAAGGCAATGGTCCCGATTTCACGACTCTGTCCGACTCACAGTTTCAATATGCCAAGAAGTTTCAATGTTTTATATGCTCAGTTTAGGTAGGTAACTACTCTGCAGATTAAAACTGTATGCTGGAGCAAGGCTCGAACTTGAGACCTTTGCCTTTCATGTGCAAGTGCTCCAGCAACAGAGCTACCCAAGCACAACTCACGACCACTCCTCACAGCTTTACTTCCTGTAGTACCTCGTCCCCTACCTTCCAAATTTCACAGAAGCTCTCTTGCGAAACTTGCAGAACTAGCACTCCTGGAAGAAAGGATATTACTGATACATGGCTTTGCCACAGACTGGGTGATGTTTCCCGAATGAGATTTTCACTCTGCAGCGGAGTGTGCGCTGATATGAAACTTCCTGGCAGATTAAAACTGTGTTGGTAGAGCACTTGCCCGCGAAAGGCAAAGGTCCCGAGTTCGAGTCTCGGTCCGGCACATAGTTTTAATCTGCCAAGAAGTTTCAGTACAGTTGCTATTTACAATATGTATAAATGATCTACTAGAAAGCGTCGGATGCTCTTTAAGGCTATCCGCAGATTAAAACTGTGTGCCAGAAGAGAGTTTCTGTGAAATTTGGAAGGTGGGAGACGAGGTACTGGCGGAAGTATAGCTGGGAGGACGGCTTGTGAGTCGTGCTTGAGTAGTTCAGTTGGCTGTCGGCACGGTAGCTCAACGTGTTCGGTCAGAGGGCTGGCTGCTCTCTGTAATAAAAAAAAACTGAGCTAAAGGCTAAACGATGAACTTGGTTCAAATGGTTCAAATGGCACTGAGCGCTATGGGACTTAACTGCTCTGGTCATCAGTCCCCTAGAACTTAGAACTAATTAAACCTAATTAACCTAAGGACATCACACACATCCATGCCCGAAGCAGGATTCGAACCTGCGACCGTAGCGGTCACGCGGTTCCAGACTAGCCCCCAGAACCGCTCGGTTACTCCAGCCGGCTAAACGATGAACTTGAACGGGTGTTTTGTGATGTCAGCCGCACCCGAACGACAACGAACAAAATGATCAATTAAAATAAAGTTGGTAGAGCACTTGCATGTGAAAGGAAAAACTTAAAGAACAGAGCTTCGAGGACTTCACTTCGGTAGCGTCGAAGCGGTGAAAGCAGAGATGAGATTGTGGCTCTGTCAACAATGTGAAACGTCCAGAATGAGATTTTCACTCTGCAGCGGAGTGTGTGCTGATATGAAACTTCCTGGCAGATTAAAACTGTTTGCCGGATCGAAACTCGAACTCAGGACCTTTGCTTTTCGCGGGCAAGTGCTCTACCGTCTGAGCTACCCAAGCAGGACTCACGCCCCGTCCTACAGCTTTACTTATGCCAGTATCTCGTCTCCTACCTTCCAAACTTTACAGAAGCTCTCCTGCGAATCAGGTTGCCCACGAAAGGCAAAGGTCCCGAGTTCGAGTCACGGTTTTAATCTGCCACTAAGTTTCATATCAACGCACACACTGCTGCAGAGTGGAAATCTCATTCTGGAAATTCCTTTACAGTTTTCACAGCTGTTTGTTTGACCTTTGTTAACAACTGATATCACTTCTGAAATTTTCGAAGAGTTCCTTTTGAAAGGTATTTTCGCAAAAACAAAGCTAAGAGGGTGACAAACCCAGACTGAATAAATCGTAATTTCGTTATTACTCCACCGGAGACCATGGGTCACTCAAATTAAAATGCTTGAAAGTATAGGTGAACAGCCTGCGACATCGGCTTCTCATGGTATAAAGCAGCGTGACAAAACACGCTTACCTCTTACGCATGGCCACGGTGCTGACCTGCTTGGGCAGTGAGTACTTTGCGCCTCAGTCACGGCCGAATGTGCGGCCGCACCCTCGGTGTATGCTGGCCGTATGTAAACTAGCGATGGCAAAGGGGATGAGGAGAGTGGGGGAGGGAGGGAGGGAGGGAGGGAGAGGGGGGCGAGTGTGTGGCGCCAGGCAGCCCAGCGAGACTGGGCCCGCTTTAATTTCATTAACTTTTATGGCTTGATGCCGGACGATGAGCCGAGGGGAAAAATTACAAGTGGCCACGGGAACACACGGCTCTCCTCCTGCCCCTCTCATTCCCTCGTAATCCGGCCCTCTGCGCGTCTTCCTCTCTCGCCTGCTCTTCCTTTTACACGCGTTACCCCTTTCCTCGCCATTCCCACGTCCTTCCGCCCGCGTGCCAGACACACACTCGCCGCCCGCCCTAATCCTTTTACTGCGGACTGGGCGGCCAGCACACCACAGTGGAGGTAATTATATGAATGGAGACGGAGGGAGGGACCGCGACGCAGCGTCGTCCTCTGCCCTCCCATCTCTGCCACTGCGGACACCTCGGGGCCAGCGAGCCGGAGATCCTGTCCGATACCCCAGGCCTTGTCCGGCCGCGGACGTGCGCAGACACGACGCCACGACAGTCTCAGTTGTCCTGATACTCTGTCGTGTATCGTGAAGAGCAAAGATCGTGTCCTGTAGAGCGGGCACTGCTACTCTCAGGCGCCTAGCACCAGACAAGACGTCTAGGTGACAAGTCATGCATACAGGGTGAGTCAGGAGCAATGTACACGCTTTCAGAGGCGATAGTATTAGTGATAATGAACAAAAAGAACGTCATATGAACATATGTGCTGTTTCCTAGGAAACTAATGAAAACAATGGGGAACAGGACAAATACAGCTAACAGTAAATGAAACATTGCGATCTAAATGTTTTGTTTGTGTGTAATTCCTCACAAAACACGTTCAAAACGTCTATCGTCAAGCGCAATGCATTTTGCAGCTCTAGTAAATAGCTGCTGTGGTGCTGGTCGGTGCTCATTCGTACGGCCCTGCATGTAAAATACGAGCAGAAGTTCCTCCTTTGTGTCCGGTGTGCGCTTGTAGACTTCGCTTGTAAACCAACCCCAGAAACAGTTTTCTAATTGAGTAAGATCGGGTGACCTCAGTGGCCAAGAAATGACTCCAAGGCGACCGATCCAACGCCAGGACACATTTCAATGAGTCACTGTGTCACTGGCCATGCAGAATGTGCAGGAAGTCCGTCATGCTGAAAGTACACACGACGTCATGTTGCCAAAGGAATATCCTCCAAGTATTCTCCCTGAGGGACCCGGGGGGGGGGGGGGGGGCGCCTCTCTAATGAGATTCACTGACTACTCTCTCTGCTTTCTGACGGAGCATGTAGAGCCAAGCATGAAGGTCCAGTATGTATGTTGTATGGTAACCGGAGACCTAGAAACGACGGGGAGTCTCCGTCCCCGCCGCACCCGCAGTGGTCCGCAACCCCACGACGACTACCGCAGTCCACTTCACACTTCACCCCTCCGCCTCCCCACACCTAACCCAGGGTTATTGTGCAGTTCGGGCCCCGGTGGACCCCCCCAGGGAACGTCTCACACCAGACGAGTGTAACCCCTATGTTTGCGTGGTAGAGTAATGGAGATGTACACGTACGTGGAGAACTTGTTTGCGCAGCAATGTGACAGTAATGCCACTATATAAAAACAGTCATATTCACAAGTTGATACCTCGTCTCTAGAAATTTGTAGCTGGAAATAGTTTTGTATCGAGGGAAGAGGTTTTGAGCAGTAGGAGATCGATATTTGACAGATGTTCAAAAAGTGCACTTCAGGGATGAAGTCTACCTCTAGGAAAAACATGAGACAAAGTGAACTAAACTGAAACAAAAGACAATATTTTGGGAAAAAATAACATTACCAATCCAAGAACCTGTCGTTTTTCCTTCTTGTGGTCAAAGGTCCATGCATGATTGAATCAGGCTGTTGCACATATACATCTCACTGTGTGCTATGCAAACTGTTGCAATGTGCATGGTGGAGGGTACTGACAATTGTATCACATATTATGGTTTCTTCTCATTCCATACAGAGGTGGACCACTGGAAACAGGATTGCTTAAATGGCATCATGCTGTTCCGTGAAACTTCTAAAGTAAGTTTTTGAGAAATAGCTGGCATCTATCATCAAATATTTGCCATTTTAGGTTTGCCAGTATCTGAATGACGCTGTCCGATGGTTCAAACAAACCTGTGACCATTTGTGCTGCTACTATTTGTAGAACATCCCTGAGAGTTACAACCTGTATTTGTCCCACACACCTGAACAGTTACCTAGGATGGGTGGCTCCAGTGTTTTGTACGGAATCTCCTTTGCAGACTGATTATGTTTTTTTCCCTATTATCCTACCAGTGAACCGAAATCTCCCGCCTGCTTTATATACAACTAAGGCTATTTAATCAAACCATTTCACACCTCCTACAAATTTGTTAAAAGCAGATATTTGTGTGAGTTGAGTGATGTGCACAGTTTTACCTTCTGAACATTCAATGCGAGTTGCCAATGTTTACACCACTATGAAATCTTATCAAAATCAAACTGAATAGTTGTGCAGGTTTGTTTGAAACAGTACTCCGTTACAGATGATTGCATCATCGGTACAAAGTCTAAGGTTTCTGTTTTCATGGTCTGCCAAATCATTAATGTGCAACACGAACAACAATACTTCCACCACACTTCCCTGGAGCATGCCTGAAGTCTGTCGATGACTATATTCAACATAAGACGCTGCGCATTCAATAGAAAGAAAATCTCAATCCACTCAAAAATTTTCTGGTACCCCTTACGATCATATTCTCATTAGCAAGCATTGGTGAGCCATAAAGTTGAATTCTTTTCGGATTTCAAGAAATTCTGTATCTACCTGATTGTCTTGATGAATGGCTTTCAGGCTCTAATGTGAGAGGTAAATGTGCTGGATTTGATGATTTGATACAGAATTATTTCAGAGGGTGGATGGATAGGGCGTATGAGAAATGACAATTTTATGTAGTGCGACATACGGAAGTGGTACCTGACAAGAAGACTTTGTCAAGACAATGATGATCACAGTCCTCAAGAAACCAAGAAGCGCACAGAATTCAGAACAATAGGTACAGTCTCTGTCAAAATGATGTTGGGGGATATGAATCGTAGATCAGCACACTTAACGGAAAAGAACGTAGGGGAACAACAATTTGGTTTTAAAAAAGGGAATAATTATAATTATTGCTGAAAAATCAACAGAAAGAGGTAAAGGAATGACCGATTGAAATGAGACAAGATGATGGATTTCTATTACTGAAGAAGATGAAATATACGGAGAAAGAAGCCATGAAGTTAAGAAGTAGTATCACGAACTAGCTGAAAATCAGGAAAGGAGTAAGACAACCTTGTTGTATTTGATCAACTCTAGTTATTGAATATGTCGAAGATTTGATAATAAAGATGGTAGGACCAAAGAAGGAAGTAATAAGCACTGGTTGGCGGATTATCAGTTGCATCTGATGCGGTGATGACATGTACTACTTGGAGATAAAGCAATGTCTCTTCAACGAAGACTATACATACTTGAGAAGGATTTCGAGAGTACAGAATGAAAATCGACACAAAGAAAACTAGGGTGAAAAGTGAAAACAAAGAATGATCAAACTGAACAAACTGTATATTTCGGGAGGGGGGGGGGGGCATGATACTGGGCGAGTAAAAAGAACTAATTTGAATAACAGCAATGGCAAAGCAGTCTTTTCAGGAAAAGAAAGGTTTATTACGCAGCAAACTGGGGTTTAAGTTAAGAGAAAAGTTGATGAAATCACCCATGTGGAGTTGTGGAGCTTTTTTATGTTTGACTGTGAAAGTGGGACAGTAAAGAAGAAAGAAAGAGACAAAACAGAAGCAATCACGAAGTGGGTTTGGAGGAGAATGGAGAAAATGAAATGTGAGGATAAAGTGAAGAGCAGTGAAGTACTGTAAAGGAACTAAGAACTCTTCTAAATTACTCAGGAAAAAGAATCAAGACTGGATGGGACGTACTGTAGGAATACTAAGAACAGCTTCCGAAGGTACGGTGTGAGAGCTGCCTGTTAGTTGGCTCTTACATTTTCTCTCAAAATATTTTACTTTTTTTCCTGATTTGTAATATTTATTCTACCATTATCTTTGATGTCCTGCAATGACCACTTTTGCTTTATCGATTCAGATAATTTTGTAAACTCTTTTCTGCCCAGCTGTATCGGTAGTAGGTCCTGGGAGAGTAGTTTGGCCATTAGCCAATAGCGTTCGTTGACGACTAGCAAGCAATGTGGGTGCCTCGTTTTAAAGGTGGTCAATCATTCTTCTAGTTGCTTCTGCTTGGCTGTACGGTACTAGGAAGGGTTAAGACCTGTCTGCCTCAGAAGCTTTTTGAGTATACGTGCGTGCTGTTCTTATGAAATCACTTTCGTTTGATGGAGAGCCATATTACTGAACAGTCTGCAAGAAGTCTGGTAAGATCAGTGCAATTTACGAGGGTTGTCCAGAAAGTAAGTTCCCATCGCTCGCGAAATGGAAACGACTGGGAAAATCCGGTAAGGATTTGCAGAGATGTGTTGGGCAGTGTCTCTAGTATGCCCGTCGATCGTGTCGCGTCGCTCTTTTCAGTTTTGAGTGAACAGTGAGCAAGTACAGATACGTAGGGAATAGCGTCTCCCGCCAAGTATGAGGGCCTGGTTAGAGATTTCGCCTGTGTCATGCAGCCCACATAACACAACTGTCGAGCAGTTCCTTCTTCATGCCAAATCTCGGCCACACACTGCAGGGGCAATAAGCCGCTCCTGCAGCGTTTCCGATGAGAAATGTTTGATCACCCACAATACAGTCGGTAATTGGCTGCCCCTGAGTCTCAGCTCTGCTCACAGGAACCGCTGGCTATGAAGACAAAATTTTTCCACAGACAACGAGCTGCAGACCAGTGCAGACAACTGGCCGAAAGCACAGGCGGCTGCTTTCTATGACGAGGATATTGGAAAGTTGATACAACACTACGACAAAACTCGAAGTTGGTGCGGCAACTATGTAGAGAAGTAGGTGGAAGGTGTCCCTAACTGTTGCAAAGAAAACGTTTCTGATTTTCACTGTGGTTTCCATTTCGCGACCGATCGGAACTTATTTTCTGGACAAAACTCGTATATTCTCTAATGGAAAGCAATTTACCGCGTCACGTTAACCAGGTGGGATAGGTTCGGAGAGTTTGCGATTTATTAAGTCATTGGAGACTGGGTACTACATCATTTATAACGTCATTTCATTCCGTAAACTCGTAAATTCTATAATGTTACCTGTTCGGGGAGTGTAATGTTACTTTTGTACTGGTGATTTTCGATTACGTGTTCAACATGATTGTCTTGGTTTTGCATCTAGAAACGTGGATTACATAATTGTTACGAGTTTTTAATTGTATTCATTGCTTGTCAAGTCCAGTAAATAAGTATTAACATCAGGTTTTGCGAATTCATTTGTTAGAAGCGTATGCTCCTGCTGCATACAAACTCTACATATTGTATTCTATCGTATGTTAACCGAGGACCTAGAAACGACGGAGAGGCTCCGTCCCCGCCGAAGCCGCAGTGGTTCACAACCCCACGACGACTACCGCAGTCCACTTCACCCCTCCACCGCCCCACACCGAACCCAGGGTTATTGTGCTGTTCAGCCCCCGGTGGGCCCCCCAGGGAACGTCTCATACCAGTCGAGTGTAACCCCTATGTTTGCGTGGTAGAGTAATGGTGGTGTACGCGTACGTGGAGAACTTGTTTGCGCAGCAATCGCCGACATAGTATAACTGAGGCGGTATAAGATGAACCAGCCCGCATTCGCCGAGGCAGATGGAAAACCGCCTAAAAACCATCCACTGACTGGCCGGCTCACAGGACCTCGACACAAATCCGCCGGGCGGATTCGTGCCGGGGACCAGGCGCTCCTTCCCGCCCGGAAAGCCGTGCGTTAGACCGCACGCCCAACCGGGCGGGCTAACTCTACATAAATGTTCGACATTGGAAAGCTGCTATCTTGTCTTATTGTGGAACTCAAGGAGGGTATCGCCGCCCTCACCATTTACTTTCATGAAACAGCATTCAGTCACAGTGAGGACACTTATTATTATTACTACTACTATTATTATTAACATTAGCAAATATTACGATCCCTTTGCATGGCTTTTAGTTTTCAGGAACCGTGTGAGATAAGGCTACGTATGATCCAGTGCTGCTGCACGCTTTTAACGGTTCCTAATCCTTCCTAACTAATTAATTAATTATTCTGAGATAAGAAGTATGCTTGCCGTGACAGTTTAGTGTGTCGGACGCGCTAACAGCGCAAGCTGTCCCTTATGAATTGTTGAATGTGGAGGTCTACGTTGACCAATTCGCAAGCGCGAAGTACAAGGACTGAGTTGAAGAACTCGAGAAAGAAAGTGAGCGGCTGCGCAAGCAGCCGACGAAAGCGTGGGCGGAAGTGGCTGCGCAAGTGGCCGCGAAGCCTCAGACAACCAAAGATAAAATAGCTAAAGTGTCACAGAGACCGGTCACGACGGTCGTTCTGAGACCCCTGCCCGGTCAAGATACAAAGGAGATATTCACCACAATGCTGAACCCCGCAAAAGGCAAAATAAAAATTAATAAAATCAGGGCAACAAAGAATGTGGTTATCGTAGATGTTACCACAGAAGAAGACAGAAATAAGATTCTTAACAACTAGAAACTGAGCAATGCTGTGACGTGTGAGCCGCCAAAGAAGCGGAATCCACTAGTGATTATGTGTAATGTGCCTGTCACATTAAAGGATAATGAGATATACGAAGCAATATGTCAACAAAACTTTTTGATGGAATGGATATAGAAACTTTCAGAAATGAATTCAATTGTGCTTTAGGACTGGGCCTCGGGAACGTTACGTGGTGGAGGGTTTCTGGCAAAATGTGGAGAAAACTAACCAATCTGTGTAGAATTTACGTGGGATTTCATACAATAAATGTCCGAGATTACTTGGTGGTACCTCGTTGCTACAATTGTGGTGATTTGGGCCACGTACATAAGCACTGTGACCGTAGGCCGGCTTGCTCCAGATGTGGGGTTAAGGATCATGTACACAAGAATTGCAATAGAATAGGGGTTTGCATTCCTTGCACCCGAAGAGGCAAAAAGACCTGCAACGCCACTAGGAGGAGCTGCCCTACCTACAGGAGTCTAGAACAGCACCTCGTTTCTAGAACTGACCATGGCTGAGGCCGTGTCTGAATACAGGAAGCCTAAGAAGAAGTTCCCGAGCAAGAGGAGAAGGGATGTGGCGAGGGCCAGTAGATTTAAAAAAAATCTTCAGAAGATAGCTGTCTAACTCAGAGAGTAATGATGGCAGACGTTCAAACTGACCCTTGTGATCAGGAAGGAGCTCCCTCTAAGCCGGGAACATAAGTCGTCAGAAGACCTGAAGCGACCAGGAGGGCATTCTGTGGTAGGGGATCGACCGGTGGTAATGAAGAATGGTATGATTCAGAGAGAACAGGTGCAGGTAAATGTAATAAGTAGTACGAATTGCTCAACAACAGACCCACCTCCTTTCAGAAGGCTGGGGATAGACCCTGTTGGGGTATATCCTAACCTGGAATATGCAATGCAGCTCGCGCTAGTAGGAGCCGGCCGTCCTAGCCACAGCTCTGCGGCATGAGGCGCATGCCGGCCACGAGGGAAGTCACCTTCTCGATAATGAAGGTTGTGAACGGGATACAGCACAAGGCAATGAATCCCCCCTCTGACTTCGGGCCTTGCGGGACTTGGTCAAAAAAGTCTTTGAGAGAAGGAATGAAGAGTTTGACCTAGAAGAGCTTTATAATCAATGTCCTAACCTATGGACGAATAGCGCTTGATTGGAGGAAAAACTGACCAGAGTCACATATTCATACATATTTACCATGACCAGTTTTACTATGAAACAGATCAATGCGCACAACAGCAGACTGGTGACGCAGGAGCTTCGGAGGGTGGTGGAAGAGAGGAGTCTGGATGTGCTCTGTCTGCTGGAGCCATATTCCCTCACTAGGCAAATCCCATTTATGGCAGGAAATTGGCATCTGCAGTGGAGCCGATTCAAAATCGGCAATTGCGGTGATAAATAAGGCAGTGACAGGTACGGTGCTCTCACAGCTTTCTGGCGACCACTGTAACGCTGTGGAGCTTCCGTCACCTAATGGGGTACTATACCTTGTTAATACGTGTTTTCAGTATAGTAGAGGAATTGATGAGTTCTTAGACCAGCTAGTCGAGGGGGCCACGGCGTTGCGGGGGCGCAGATTTATTACAATGGCGGACATGGACATAAATGTCAAGTTCCCTCTACTGTTCACTGGCACTTGGGATGACAGAAGGGAGAACACGGAAGAGGCTGTCACGGCATTACAAGTGACGGTCGCTAATAGACAAAGCCCCCCCCCCCCCCAAACACACACACTGGCAGGGGATGTGAAAGCCACCCATGCGATCAACGAGACAGCTCAAATTGATGATGCTGTCGAAAACCTCACTAGCGCCGTCCAAGACGCAATAGCCGACACCATACCAATCCGCACAGCACAACAACACACTGTTGCTCTGCCCCAGGAGATCCTTCGCCTTATCTCAATGAGGAACCGCCTCTGGAGGCATTGGCGCCAGTACTTCAAACAGCACATGAACAGGCTCCAGGGAATAATCCGAGACAAGATCCATACATTTAGAACACAACAGTGGAACCAGAGACTCGAAGGGCTGGACACCATGCGACCTGGTGTGTGGCAAATGGCCCGTCACTTCACCAGGGAGAAACTGTACACACCCATGCTACAAGGGTCTTCTGCGGAAGAAAAAGCGGAACTGATGGCCCTCACACTTGCAGAGTCATTACCACCGAACCTGGATCCCTCAGACCCAGTGTTCACACTTGCAACCGACCAGGTGGTTACACTCATCTTGGCCCAACCACAGCGCAACGACATCCGACAGGCTAGCACAGCTGAAGTCAAATGGACTATCATGCATTTCACAGCTAGAAAGGCCCCTGGCCACGATGACATTCAAACCCGTGTCGTCCAGGACTTCACAGATAAAGCAGTAGAATACCTCACACCCATCACGAATGCCATCCTCAAACAGCAACACTTCCCCGCCTTTTGGAAGACGTCCAAGGTCCTGATGTTCAGGAAGCCGGTGAAACACCACTCCCTCTCACAAAATGACCGACCCATCAGTCTGCTGAGCGTGCTCAGCAAGATTGTTGAGAAGGTAATACTAAAACGACTCACTAGGTACTCCATTACAAACGACACCCTGAAGCCGGAGTAATTCGGCTTCAGGAATCACCACTCGACAACACAACACACGGATACAACATAAATAATGCAACTGGGGCAGTGTTCCAGGACATCGAAAAGGTCTTCGAACGTCTGTGGCACAACGGCCTCATACGCAAACTCAGCGACACAGGGTTCCCCGACGGCCTCGTACGTCTCATACACCCATATCTCGCGGACAGGAATTTCAACGCCGACGTGCAGGGCAAACAATCAACACGACATGGTATACCGGCTGGAGTACCCCAAGGAAGCATCATAGAGCCCATACTGTTTAACCTCTACATTAATGACCTTCCACTTACACTAAACACGATGGTGGCAATCTACGCGGATGACGCTGCCACCCTTGCGAGAGATTGGAAACCGTCTGACGTTATCTCACGACTACAGACTGCACTCAGAGCGGCCGAGCCTTGGCTGGTGAAATGGCGTGTTAGAGCAAACGTCGACAAGTGCGGAGCCGTTCTATTCACTAGAAGACCGAAACTACTGCGCATACACCAAGACTGCAACCCAATAACGCTACTAGCCCTCCCAATACATTTCCATAAGAAGGTCAGATACCTCGGTGTCTGGCTAGACCGAAAACTACTCTGGGGGCGACCAAATTCAACACATGACCAACAAAGCATACGCGAGGCTCTAACAACTCTATCCTATGCTTAACAAGCGTAGCACACTGAATAGGAGGGTGTCCAGGTCCATGTACACCACACTTATTAGACCTCTGATGACGTATGCTGCTCCCGTCTGCGCCCACACGCCTGCGCCGTCTGCAGCTCACACAGAACAAAGTACTCAGAATCATAAGCGATGCTCCGCGTTACACACGCACCGTGGACCTTCTTCGGGAATATCGGCTAGATACCCTCTTGCAGGTATTCCAAAAACTCTCCACACAACTGTACAGGAACGCGAGACACTCGCATAACCCGTTTATTCTTTCACTGAGGAACTACGACCACAACCATAGACGGGAACATAATAGACCAAAGATACTACTAGCAAGGAACTAAACATCTTTGGTCCATAGCACGGTAACACAACAGTACTGGCGAGCCTCTGCAACACAGTTACTACTGGCAACCCCAGCTGCTCAACCCGCCGAAAAACAGGCAATCGCAGGGAAGCCGCACTGTACACAACACGCAAATCAGCCACACACCCCCTACACTGCGAGCTGATCTATGGCCAATCGCCCACTAATGTATGATGACCCCGGACCTCGGACTGTTTCAGGGTCGAAGCCGCTGCAGTAGGCCCAGGAGAATTCACAGGAACCCAGCTGCAGCACCCGGATTGACCCATCTACAACGAGCACCCGCAGCGACAAAGGTAATGACGCACCATACCTCGCACTAACATAACCTCACCTTGCATGCACTGTCGCAGCTAGCAAGCCGCTACTGCCCTTACTACCCATCCTACTGTCGCAGAGGTTATTTTTTTCCCTTGGCGCTTGCCTTGGCACTTTTTTCCCTCTGCTCTTACAAACCGCTACCCCTCGATCGCTTTCGTCCACTTTCTGTCTTCTGATGGACCATATCAATGAGTAATGCTACCCATACGCATGGAGAACATCACAGCCCGCATCCTGTGACTCCTGATTCGAAAACTAACATGTTATGCGGAGGTGACAGTAGAACTTTTGATTTGGTCACCACGTCCGTGTGGGCGTGTATGGCCCCCATCCTGCCGTGCAGTTCCATTGTAATATGACCAATTGGGAGTGCCTAGAGAGGGAGTATGACATACTGAGGGTTACGAAAATGTAGATGAGTACGCTGAGAAACTGGTGAGAGCAGTTACCTGGGTGCTAAAAGCAGCCATCCCAACCAGGAGGAGAGCCATTGCGGCCTCTCCATCACCATAATCAGCTGGGACAGATGCGTCAGTCTGTAAGGAAGGTGAGGAGGTACTACCAGCGAAGTGTCGTCTGGGAGGAAAAGCTATGCTGGTTGCATCAATATCGGGAAACTAAAGAACTATTTCAGAAGGAGGTAAGGGCAGCGAGGTTAAGGATTTGGGAAGGATACGTGCAGAGCTAGTTGGCTAAAATTCGATGGGGCATCCTGTACAAGTTGGCACTTGAGAAAATAAGGTCACCAATGGTATTGTCCACTGGCAGGGATGGGGGTCGGATGAGGGAGTCTTGGCAGGAGACTGCCGAGGTCCTCCTCCGCACCCTGTTGCCTGATGATAATGAAGAAGATGACTCAGATGAGCAGCGCCAGATTAGGATGGAGGATCGGCAAGAGAATGGGAACAACATCGTGGCGTATTCTTTGTTGGAGGAAGAAGTCGCTAGCCAAATTAAAACCCTAGAGGGGAAAACTCCAGGCGCAGACGGCATTGTAACGGAGGGGATGCAATTCCTCGGCTCCAGTTGGTGGTGCTTTTCACTAATCTGTACAATGAGTGTTGAAGCACAGAAAATTCCCGTGTGGAAGAAGGCAAACGTAGTCATAATAAAGAAAGGTTCAGATAAATATCCAAAAGAGGTAAAGCTGTATATACCCATCTGTTTATTGGATCTGCCAGGGAAAGTTTTTGAGAAGCTGCTAGCGGACAGACAGCACACTGTATGCTGTGCGGGTTGAGTGATAGACAGTTCGGCTTAAGGTCGGGACGAGCGGCGTCTGACGCAATCGCCCTAGTGGTTGAGGTCTGTAGCTCAGCCCCGCACAAGGACGTAGTCGGCATCATGATGGACATCACTAGCACCTTCGACAACCTGTGGTGGCCTTCGCTTTTCTCCAGCCTGCGGCTGTCTTAGGAGCTATTGTGAAGTCATAGAGGCCTGGTTATTGTACGCTAGCGGGAAAATCAGTAGAAAGGTGTGTCCACAGGGTTGTGTCCTGGAGTTACTCTTTTGGGACGTTATATGGAGCCTCCTCTGGACAGTTTGAAGAACAGTGAGTATGTGCTAGAGGTCATAGCCCACGCAGACGACGTCCTCCTGCTGGTTGTGAGTCGTAGCTGCGAGGACTTTGAATCGAAAGTGGGAAGGGCTATGTCAGTATTGACAGCGTGGTGCCGTAAAGCAAAGGTGGCAGTAGCACCTAGCAAGTCCTAGCTAAAGAAAGACAAAAGGACGAAAATAGTTGAAATAATGGGTGTTCAGGTAGGAGATTAAGCTGCAATTAGAGGAAGGGGGTGAGAAAATATTGCAGGAGCAGTAGGATGGGGAAGAAACTTGGCGCAGGGCTCAGGAGTTGTTAGCAGACATAAATGAGGACCTGGAGCTTAGATACTTCAAACCTTGCAGAGGACTGCTGCACTTTCTCGCCGGACATGGGCCGCATCCGGCATATCTATGCCGATTTGGGAAGCGGGCTACACCATTCTGTGACTGTGAATCCATAGAGGGCATTCCAGACCATGTGGTGTTGGTGTGCCCCCTTTTCGACGATGTAGCATCTCGTCTTAGATAAGTTACCACCTGCTCAGGCAACAAAATACTTTTGAGATCCTCAACGAACTTGCCAATGAGGTATCAACCAAGGTTCTCAAAGAATTTCTGAGGAACAGTCATGACTAGAGGGACACTCTGAGTAATCACCTGTCTCGTACCGCCGGCCCGTGGAGATGGCTAGTCTCCTTATGGCTGGGATCCGCCATATCTCGGAATTAGGGGGAGGCCGCATCAATCACCGACTGGACAGCGCACCAATTATGAGTTGTAGTGTTAAGAGTATAAGTTAAATGTAGATTGAAAGTAGGATACAATAACAGGGGGTAAACTGCAGCGAATTCAAGATTTTGGGCCTGCCCGGTGCCAGGGGCATGCTCACAGGGATTAGTTCGGTGGGCACGGTCACCAAAGAAGGTTTATATCACGCTGGCGCACCTGTAACGCTGCAGAAAGTGTAGGTTAGTTTTTAAGTAACGTGTTTTGCAGAACTTCAGTGTGGAATTAAACAATAGACACTAGTACAGTAACGAAGTAGTTAGCCCAGTAGTTAATGTCACATGTAGAGCAAATGGCATTAGTTAAGCAACAAGAAATGCTCATAGTGGACATAGAAAGACACATCCTGTAGTAATAGCAGTCAGCTGCAGTAACTGTAAACATTAGATGTAGAATTAGGACCCATTCATGAGTTAGGTAGTGGGTTGTCATTGTATCATATTGTTGATATCGAATAAAGAATTTTCTTTTTTTAAAAAAGGAAGAAAGGCAAGGCACAACAAATCTACAAGTTCCTTAATTCACCATCTGGACATTTTCTTACCTCTTGCGTTGTAAAGTTGACTACGTCCCATTGTCATCTCCTCCGTCAGTCGTTGTCCCAGACGAATATACACTCAACTGTCAATAATGGAATGGCAAGCAGGAAAATCTCAACGCTACTTTAGTGGAAGTATCGAAGTTATGGAATGCCGTATTGTTTTTTAATGGGTAAATCAAGGGGAAAAGAAACAGTCTGTAGAGGAAGTCTCGCGGTAAGACTGGAATGTAAGTTCACGGAGTCTAGTCATCACATATCAAGCTTCATTTCAATTTCATGAAATTATTTCCACATTAATTAAATGACAGAAGTCGCCCAATCACAAATTCGCATCTAAACTTCCTCCGAGGCACTTTTAATCACTAAACCACTTTTAAAAGCATAATACCAGACTGGAGTATCAGACATACTGTGCGCATGAAAACTCGTTACGAAATGCCTAAAACATGTTTCTCGAGACTGACTGATACTTTAACAGGATTTGAACAAAATAAAATATTTACTCGCAGAGAGTACATGTTGTCAGCCTCAGTGCTAGTTGAAGACTGTCTGTGTCAACCGCTTGCAAGTTCATTCCACGCTGACTTCTGAGCTAGCTTCAGTGTTTTGCTCCTGCCTGCTCAGGAGGCGTTTCCAATGTGTCGGTTTAACCGCCCAGCGACTGAGAGTCTTAAACATTTTTCTAATTAAAACGTGAGCTTTAATTTGGAGTTACTCAAATCGTAGTTAATAATCTATCAGAGTAGATGGTGTAGAGACTTTAGTTGTAGTTATGCAGAAAAATTTAAGCTGTTCATATTAATAACGAAGTTATTCGTCTGCCGCCAAGCCTCTCAATGTGAATCACCGAATTGTCTATATGCTCCAGTATGACACGGCTCCTGCTGATGCCTCCGTACTCACGCTTCGTGACCATTTGTCGTTTTATGTGATGGGGATTGATACCGGTCCGGTCTAAGGCGCTGCAGTCATCGACTGTGCGGCAGATCCCGGCGGAGTTTCGAGTCCTCCCTCGGGCATGCGTGAGTGCGTTTGTCCTTAGGATACTTTAGGTTAAGTAGTGTGTAAGCTTAGGGACTGATGACCTTAGCAGTCAAGTCCCATAGGATTTCACACACATATGAACATCTGATACCGGTCCTAATTGATGGCAGCGTAAACCTTTGTAAACTCTATGATGAAATCTAATAAAATGTGGGGCGACGTGGGGCATAAATGCCATATGGTGGTACTGTCTCGACGAACTGCCATCGTTACATGGGTGACAGAATTTCAGACTTATGTTAAATGATTTTTCAGCTGTTTAAGTATTTTCTGCATTCTGGATTTATGTGTGCACAGCATATGAAGCTGTCCCAATGCACTGCCAGACGCTGAAAGTGGAAGGCAACAGCAGTCATGGATTGTGCGGCTGGTGGCGGCGGAGGTTCGAGTCCTCCCTCGGGCATGGGTGTGATTGTTTGTCCTTAGGATAATTTAGGTTAAGTAGTGTGTAAGCTTAGGGACTGATGACCTTAGCAGTTAAGTCCCATAAGATTTCACACACATTTGAACATATTTTTGTATGGCAACAGTTGCTCACGCAGCCCATTGCTGTCAAGAAACTGCTCGTCCGTGTGTTACGTATTTTTTTTTACGATATGAGGACAGGTTCTCCTCATTTCATAACCCAGAATTTATGAAAGTGTGCGCTGTGTCATTACCTTATAGATGTTTTCGAGTCAGATAGCGTTAGAAACTTACTCTTATGCTTATTATTAAAAATCAAAGCACATTTATCACTACCTGAAACACCAGGCGATGACTGTTACACAAAGACTCACTCTTTTCATGTGGAAGGACATTAGAAAATAAGTTCAAATGGCTCTGAGCACTATGCGACTCAACTTTTGAGGTCATCAGTCGCGTAGAACTGAGAACTAATTAAACCTAACTAACCTAAGGACATCACACACATCCATGCCCGAGGCAGGATTCGAACCTGCGACCGTAGCGGTCACGCGGTTCCAGACTGAAGCGCCTTTAACCGCACGGCCACACCGGCCGGCTTAGAAAATAAGAAGAAGAATAAAACTGAAAAGATACGATACTATGAAGCAGCTGAAAGGATGGTGATGATAATCATGTGGGAAACACACCAGTTGGGTTTCGCATGACCGAGTGCATGCTGGCTGGTGTAACACCTCGGTTCAGTTTACACTGATAAAAGCTATAGAAAGAATAATTTAAAATTAAGAATAGAATATTTAGAGGGGAAAACAGTGTAGAATCAGAGTTCGGTAATTGCAGATCAAAATTATAGTATATCAGCAAGCAGTTTAACGTCTAAGTACAGCAAAGCCACGGAAGCTGCGTCATGGAGAAGGCAGTGACGTTAACCTCTTGTGATGAAAAACCTATAGAAAAGGCCTCATCGTCATTATTGCCGCCTTTTTTCCTTGATTGTTTCGTTAAAGGGCGGGGAACCCGTGTCAGTCAGCGAGAAAATAATTAGATTGGACTTTATCGTGTTAAGATTCACGATAAACTGTTAGAATATTACGGAGATTAAAAGTGATGTAGTGTACGATCTCTGACTGTTGGTAGCAACGGAGTATTAAGCGGATTGTAGGACTTTAGTGCTAGATTGGATCTTTACGGACATATAGACGACAGAAACTCAAATTATCTGCTGATTCGAGTGAATTCAGAGGTACCGTTATTCAGGTATTGACGTGTGGACTTTTGAAAGTGTCGTGCGCCGTTAGTTGCGAATCTGGACGTAGGGCGCGTACATATCGGCATTTTCTGACTATTTAGATTCCTCCAGGCTAGGAACCTTTTAAAAAGACCATCAGCAATCACCATCTTAATCCTTGAATACAGAGTGAAAGTGAAATACAAGAGTGTTGTACTTATTTAAATTATCTAGTACTAATCAGCGAAGGTTTTACGGAACCAAAGCTATTCAGCAGTAAGTGAGCACCATCTAGCGGAAAGCGTAGGCATTAACTAACACGCTAACTGAATTGAACGTTTACGTGTTTTACGGACAGCTTAATACGAACTTTTGTGACTCTTTGACGTTCCCACTCCCTCCGAAAGGTGGCGCAGGCTGTCTTAATCATAAAAGGGGAGAGTTTTAGACGGGCAAATTACTAAATAAAAGCGATATTTACAAAACTCGCAGTAATAGCAAAACACAAGGCCCACACCTCATCGGGGAGTCGTCGCTGTCACGTCGGGAAGTAAATATTTACTAAGATGGTATCTGTTCTTTCGGAAGTCCGAAAGAACAGATACTGTTGTTGTTGTGGTCTTCAGTCCTCAGACTGGTTTGATGCAGCTCTCCATGCTACCCTATCCTGTGCAAGCTGCTTCATCTCCCAGTAATTACTGCAACCCACGTCCTTCTGAATCTGCTTAGTGTATTCATCTCTTGGTCTCCCTCTACGATTTTTACCCTCCACGCTACCCTCCAATGCTAAATTTGTGATCCCTTGATGCCTCAGAACATGTCCTACTAACCGGTCCCTTCTTTTTGTCAAGTTGTGCCACATACTCCTCCCCAATTCTATTCAATACTTCATCATTAGTTATGTGATCTATCCATCTAATCTTCAGCATTCTTCTGTAGCACCACATTCCGAAAGCTTCTATTCTCTTCTTGTCCAAACTATTTATCGTCCATGTTTCCCTTCCATACATGGCTACACTCCATACAAATACTTTCAGAAACGACTTCCTGGCACTTAAATCTATACTTGATGTTAACAGATTTGCCAGTCTACATTTTATATCCTCTCTACTTCGACCATCATCAGTTATTTTGCTCCCAAAATAGCATAACTCCTTTACTACTTTAAGTGTCTCATTTCGTAATCTAATTCCCTCAGCATCGCCCGACTTAATTTGACCACATTCCATTATCGTCGTTTTGCTTTTGTTGATGTTCATCTTATATCCTCCTTTCAAGACACTGTCCATTCCGTTCAACTGCTCTTCCAAGTCCTTTGCTGTCTCTGATATACTCGTAATTACAATGTAATCGGCGAACCTCAAAGTTTTTATTTCTTCTCCATGGATTTTAATACATACTCCGAATTTTTCTTTTGTTTCCTTTACTGCTTGCTCAATATACAGATTGAATAACATCGGGGAGAGGCTACAACCCTGTCTCACTCCCTTCCCAACCACTGCCTCCCTTTCATGCCCCTCGACTCTTATAACTGTCATCTGGTTTCTGTACAAATTGTAAATAGCCTTTCGCTCCCTGTATTTTACCCCTGCCACCTTTAGAATTTGAAAGAGAGTATTCCAGTCAACATTGTCGAAAGCTTTCTCTAAGTCTACAAATGCTAGAAACGTAGGTTTGCCTTTCCTTAATCTTTCATCTAAGATAAGTCGTAAGGTCAGTATTGCCTCACGTGTTCCAACATTTCTACGGAATCCAAACTGATCTTCCCCGAGGTCGGCTTCTACTAGTTTTTCCATTCGTCTGTAAAGAATTCGCGTTAGTATTTTGCAGCTGTGACTTATTAAACTGACAGTTCGGTAATTTTCACATCTGTCAACACCTGCTTTCTTTGGGATTGGAATTATTATACTATCTTAGTAAATATATAGTTAAGGCTCACCGGACACTTGACCATCTTCTTCTTCTGTGCGAATGCACTAACAGTACCCGAACTTTTACGGGAATCGGCAACGCGCCGCGAGTAATGAGTATAATGGGCGGGGGCACTACGAATGTAGTACGGGACAATACGTTGAGCATGTGGGTTTCGCGGGAGGCGTGCCAGAGATAAATCCGTGCAGTCGCGCTATCTTCTGTGTTCTCGGTGGCTCAGGTGCCGGCACGGTACCTCAGCGTGTTCGGTCAGAGGGTTTAGCTACCCTCTGTAATAAAAACCTGAGTAAACGGATCAACGAACAACCTGAACGAGTGTCATCGGACGTCCGCCACGAACAAATTCAACGAACGATATAGAACAAAATGAGATTTAAAAAAAATTTAAAAAGAAGGTGGATAGAGCGTCTGCCATGTAAGCAAGAGATGCCGGGTTTGATTCCCGGTCGGGTCACACATTTTCATCTGTGCCCGTTGACGTATGTCAACGCCTGTAAGCAGCTAAGGGAGTTCATTTTATTGTAATTTCATTCGGGAAGTAAAGCCGGAAAACCTACCGACGATACGTATCTACGAGCAGACGTCGACGTGGAGTACCTAAAAAGGGAACCACAAGAGAGTTGGGGACGCTTCACTGGCTGACTGGCATGGAGGAGGTCGCTCTATTGAGATACCTGTTCGTGCGCTTTCAGAGGGTGTGCTGTACCCCTTCACCGCGGACTGCGAAACACGTACAAGTGGAATGCGGCCACTGCAGAAGCCCAGGCGCCGCCAGGAGACCACAACTCATCAACGATAAATTGGTAACATACCAGCTGTCTGGGACGGGGGCGGACCTAGAGCCGGGGTATTTAACGGATCGCCATAACTCAGAAGGCAGTGGGGGAGGAGGCCGTGATACAGTCCGGCCTGGCCGGGGGCTGCCAAATTTATCAGCCGGGGTCCTCCTTCCAACCCATCCTCCCCCCCTCCTCCCACCCCCGCCATCATGGCGGGCATGGCGCCAGGAAGTGGCGGTGGCGCCGCGCGCTCATTTCCTGCCCC